>NW_020654289.1:17862715-17942778 GCF_003589595.1 Hyposmocoma kahamanoa
CGCCTGTCCCTATTAAAATGTTAATGAACAAAAATTTATTTCGATACTAGTAGGTACAACTGTCAAAATGAGAATAAAGAAGTCAATAACCAAGTAATCATTAGAACGTCATAACATTCACAATCAGACATTTCTGGCAAAATTTTACCTTCTTTCACAATCTTTCGATAAAACTGTCGACAACAACTACATAGTGGTTTAAAATTGTATGAAAACTAGCAACTCTCAAATGTCATTTTGCTACGTCTTCAAAAGAGATTGAGAGAGA
Source organism: Hyposmocoma kahamanoa (assembly GCF_003589595.1). Classification (NCBI taxonomy): domain Eukaryota; kingdom Metazoa; phylum Arthropoda; class Insecta; order Lepidoptera; family Cosmopterigidae; genus Hyposmocoma; species Hyposmocoma kahamanoa. The sequence continues at coordinate 17,862,984 of NW_020654289.1, forward strand.
GAACTGTTATTTAATCCGCAAAATACAGAAAACCCTTTAAAGGTTTCTATAACGATAAAGTCCTTTATAGGGAGGCACCTTGGCTCTACTCCAACAAGAAGCAGAAGAGGGTATAACTCGGCTCGAACGTCGTCTGTACTTCCAAACGGCACACGGTCACTTCAAAGCAGGCTGTCCAGCTCTAGCTCTAGAAGTACTCTCCAAACTACCCGCAAGAGTACGAGACGAGAAACTGAAGCAGCCGGTTTCCGCGCCGTCGATAGAGGAAGCCCACATACATTCAGGACAACTGGTGGAAGACACAGTCAAAAGTACGACAAATTCTAGTCCGTTTGTACGTCACTGTGCTTTTATGTTTTGTTGGTTTGTCGTTTTTAATTAACATTTTTATTTTGTTATTCATTTTAATTCAGGAGATTTCATATTCACGTTCTCATGGTTAACTTCTGTTTTTCAGTTCGCGATTCTACCACGATTAAAGCATCCCTTACTTTTGTCTATTGACAAGTAGCTGAAGCATAGTAAAATAAGAGAACTATGATAACTCCGTACAAAGTAACAGCGCGGTGTATATCAGTGGGTCCTAAGTATAAGGGCCAAACTGACAATTTGATCATTTTCATTTTTTTATGGGAAATGCATCATTTGATTATAATCTATAAGGTAGCGCTAAAACAAAATCAAACATATTCAAGGAAATCTCGGAAGTCCAAGGAAATCTTGGAAATATACCAGATTGAAAGTTTGGAAGCCTTTCCTGTAATTTTGCGCTTTGGCCCTTATACACAGGACCCATCGACATGTGTGCGCTCCGCGCGCTGTCTATGGCCGCACGCATTCGCATAATAAAGAAAGGCATTTTGCAACGCAAGATTTTGCGAATATGTGCGTCCGTACACGGCGCGCGGTGGGCAAGCACTTACACAAGCCGCTGCTACTTTTGTAAGGAGTTATCATAGTCGTCTTATTATACTATGTCTGAAGCGTGCTGATGACCATATCGTGACCCTAAAGGCCATGGACTGAATATTCCCTTGAACATGTTCACAAATATAGGGTTAGACTAACAACCTCGCAGGACTATATTACTAACATCATAAACAACAACTTTTGTTCCTAATGACTTTTGATAATTTATCACATTTTACTTTCATACAAAAATAAATATATTTGAATAGATCGCTCTAAACGGAAATAACTCTGCGCAGCATGGGAGTGAGAGTCGTCGCGGTGGACGCTTGCACGTTTGAAATTACCTTACTACCAAATACCAATACAAATATAAAAACTGTAAGGTAGTACAACAAAAACTTAAAACTATCATCAAGATCATCCACAGCCCGATTTCACCCATTGCTGGTAGAGGCCTCCCGAAGTTTGTGCCATCTACCACGTCCTTTGCTAGCCGCATCCAAAAGTATATTTTTAGTAAATTTATTATGTTTCGTGAAAAGTCACGGAACAAAAGTTGTTGTTTGCAATGTTAGTAATATAGTCCTGGGAGGTTGTTAGTATTTTGAAAATAACCCTGTATATTCTTACTTCGTATATACGAGTATATACAGTCGATACCCTAAGATGTCTGACCCTCTTACCGACTGTTTGGTTTGGAGTAGGTCCGTGTGAAGAAAAGTGTTAAACAAATTTAACCTTTAACCAGTGAGCCGTAAAATACATTTTGCTATGAATTCCTTATTGCGTCATTAGTGAATCACGTTTTAAGAAACTTTTTAAGCCAATTTGATCTTTAGTTACACCACATAAATACAAATTTTAACAAAAAAGCTGGAGTTCCTTTACACTTTTCTATTGAATGCGTAAGAAAGCTCTCAGAATCAAAAGGTCGGCAAGGGGTCAGATACTAAGGTATCTTAAGGTAAGGCCTTAAGAGGCACCGACTGCACAAGCTTACGTATTTTAAATTAGGTTCCATGTATTCTTTATTTTTTTTTAGTTCCTACATCTCTCATAATCTAAATTCTATATCATATCATAACCAATTTTTTTTTTGCTCAACGCACATCCTTCAATGTAGTTTTTTTAACACAATCAGCTATTAAGTTTTTGTTTGTAACAGAGGCGGAATCAAACTCGATGGATTGGGGCGCAACAGCTGCGGACGTAGACTGGGGAGCGCCTGTATCCTCGACCAAGAACGACGAGTTGGTTCTTAACTGGGATGACGGTGATGAAGATAAGGGGTAAGGCTAAATGTCTGTTGTTCTTCATATTAAAACAAATTGTATATTTTCTGAGTGTGTTACAACTAAATCGTACAGAATATACAGAACTTTTACAAGTGTATCTGTAAAAAATGTCATATTAATTACAGTATTTTTTTAAATAACCACTTCGAATACCTTATCTCGAACTAGGGAATTCCCTGTGATATGAGTACAAGAGTCTATATTGGTTATATATATAACCAATTTAGAAAAGTACATTTATCCAATATGGGTCCGACCGGGAATCAAACCCAGGGAATCAACCTTCACAGTGCTAACCGCTGGGCCATTGTGATCATCAATCATGATAATTGGAAATTACCGATTCATATTTGCTGTACGCCCGTTTGCCCGCTTCTGAAATTACGATGGATAAAATTACAACTTGTAAGTTTTTTTTTATTCCGTTTAGATCTGAAGCATCAGGCACATCAACACCTCCGCTAGAAATGAAGATGGACAAAAAAGAAGTGGAACCAGAACCAGAAGTGAATGACATACCCGAGAAGGAAGACGAACCTCCGTCTGTAGACATTATGGCTCAACAGTTGAAATTTGTGGCCTGTTTGAAGATATTGATGGAGGAGCTTAGCACGCTCGCTACTGGGTTCGAGGTGGATGGTATGCTACTCAAAACTGTGTTCTGCACTTGTTAACTCATCAAATATCGCCCTAGTTATTGCCCACCACCTTCACTATCGTAACTGAGATTTTTGTTTGAACCGAATAACATCTATTTTAAAAAAAATACGATAAGAAGGTAAGAATTACACAATATTTTGTTCTTCTTAGGCGGTCATCTCCGTTATCAACTATATATCTGGCTGGAACGTGAAGTTGAGGCATTACGTCGTCTATGCGGCTACGCCTCCACCAATGGTAGCACAGCTGGCGGGGAGCTAATATGCGCAGACGCAGAGCCACCGCCGCTTCCTGACAGACCGACGCTGCACCAGCTCTTGATTAGAGAAAAGGCGGACTTTGAAGCGAAAGTGCAACGAGCTGTACGGAGGAAAAAGTGGCTTAAAGGTATGTCCGAAATGATTTAAAAATTTGCAAATTATAAACGATTTATTGCCAGATAATGAAACTGACTGTATAAACTTTGTTTTCTATTTGACGTTTAATTAGACTGAAATGGTGCTAAAGAAATTCCACTATGTTGATAAGCGTATCGTTATTGAATGTATCATTTACAAGGCTAAAAAGAGGGTATAAAGAAAATGGAATAATATTTTTGAATAAAATATCCATGACATAGTTGTTCAGTTTCATGGATCTTTTTCTCTCACTGTACTTTCCATTCTAGCCAACGAAACACTACTTCGTACTCTACTGTCCTACTGTTCCCTCCACGGGGCGGGCGGCGGCGGCCTGGCCTCCGTCCGAATGGAACTTGTTCTCCTGCTCCAGGAGTTAGGTCAGGACAAGCAGCATCAGCAATTGTTATCACCGTTGCCATTCCCTACGACTCTGCCTTTGTTGGCAGCTGCCGTGGCCGCCAATAACACAGTTGTTGCCGACCCCGTTAGGCATTTACAGGTGAGTGGATCACTGTTCCTGACATGATTTCTTTTCTAGCTAGAAACGAGTTTATGGAAAGTGTAAGAATTATGCCGACAAAACCGAACATTTTTAATATCATAATTCTGTTCAATCAAACTTTTTCTTTTTGTTTATTCAGGGGCTTTAATCGTTATTGAACATGTCAGCTCCATTAGAAAAACAGTACATTATAAAACACGTATTGTATAATATGTCATATAAGAGTTAGTGAGATATCTAAGTTTAAGTAGTCAAATTGAGAAGGTTAAGGTTATTCTGATACTTTCAATATTTTGAAAGTCTCAGTAGCCAGAATGTGTCTTATATTTATTCTGTCGAGTCCTGCAATGCTACAACGCCACCAGCAGCGCTAGCACGACAGGCCGCGACTTGCGCGAGAGCAATATCTCGCGCTCCTGTACGGGGAACCTATCAAGACTAGAAGTATAGTTTCGCCATCCACGTTAAGTTTAGCTATGAAGATTTTATTATATTTTGGATGAAATATAATAACACGGTGTTCTCGGTTCCCGTATTTTAGTACGAGATACATTTTTCGCCATTATACCGTATTATATTATACTGCAGCGTAAGAACTTTCAATGATATTGACTAAGAGGAATTGTCATCTTTCACTACCCATATTACTATATTTTATTATATAGTTCAAGCGTGCATGCTCTGAAGGGTTGTCTTATGATTTTTTTTCTGTAATCTATTAGTTAACAGTTTTTCTTTTTTTTGTATTTTTATTTTGCATTTTCTATTTAAATTAAAAATATTGATGTTATCTTGTGTATTGTTGTATACGCCAGTAAGGCCATAACGTATTGTATGAAAATGTAAGCGCGAAACAATAAAATTTCAAATAAATCGTGTGCTTTTAAAAACCTAATAATGGCAACCCTAATTATTCGTCGTTATCTAATTTATTTTTGTATTGTTTCCAGTCCGTAGCCCACGACATGCTAGGTACACTAGGCGAGTTGGGCATACCCGGCGGTTCGGCGACGCGAATCCTGCACACGTTGAGAGAACTAGCCGTCGCCCTATCCGCCTGCATCTATCAGAGCTTGTGCGACTCTGATACCTTCAGTATGAAGCATACGCATCATCATGATGGGTAAGAAAACGCCATAATGTTAAGAAAGTCATGAATAAAAAGAACAGAAACGTGATAACCAAATGCCGAGAACTCTTGCCTTTTATGTTGCTGATTCAATTCTCATCGAAAGGTGACATCACTGAGTCGTATGGAATCATGTATGTAGTGAACTAATTGTAGGACACTTTACGCAGTATACCAGTCTAAAACACTTCAAATTATTCAATTTAATTGTAACGGAAACATTGTAATGAAATCAGCATATGGAAGTTTACATTACTCTTAAAACGTGAAGGGATGATGTGAAGACGCATTTCAGTTTCATCGCGCTCACGCCGCGCGGCTGCCACGCAGTGACCGCGTGCATCTAACTGTCATTGCAAAATACGCTCTATTTATTTAGCCTTTACGTTGTAACTTAAATGAGCATCCCGGGCGCGCGCGGCTATCTTGTCTTTGGTCGCGCGGTTGTATTATTTCGAGGAATTCAAATGTTGCCAAGTAAACAGAATTCAGATTCGTCATTAATGTACATGAAAGCGCGGTAACTGGGTGGCCGCCGTGCGACAGCCGCGCGTAAACTTTCGTGTCGTGTAACTGGGCGCTAAAAGTATCACCTTCGTAGGCGTGCCCAATAGTGCAACACCCACGAGTTAATGATGATGAAGTAACAAAACCTAGGATTTTTGGGTGTTGACTTATTTCACAATGAGATCTTGATAATTGGCCTATTAGTGAATAATAATAATTTCAAATAACAACATCATAATAATAGGTCATAAATTCATCAATAGGCAGAGTTGTCAATCTATACGGAAACCGCTCCGTGCTCCGTGGGTAGAGCTTGTCTTGTTAGCTAAGTGAATTGTCTTACTTTTGCATATTTTTGTAGTATAATCGCCGAGACTCCTGGTTCAACGCATATGCTCGCGCGGCAGAGGCGTCATTCCATTGAAGAGCTCACCGTTACAACTCCGCCCAACAAATGGCCAGGTAAAAATAATTTCTTTATTAGAAAAATATATAAATAGAGAAGATACGCCAGAGAGAAAAGGAAAGACAAAACTTCGTGATTTGTAAACTTAAATGTGGATCACGATGGGATCTTTAGGGCTGACTAAAGCGTCACGCGTGTGGCTGAACTGAAAGCTAATGCTATACTAATATGTATTAGAAAAAAATGCAATATATTAGCAAATTGAAAAAAAGAATATAGTACATTATTTTATTAATAATTTTGATTAGATTAACCACTATACTTTTAACAAACAAAACTCACAAGATCAAAGACATGATGTTCTAACAGATAAAAAAGACGGTATAAAACTAGGGGTTCGGACCTCGACTCGTGTGTTTAATACATGTGAGAAAAAATTCATTACTCGTAATTCTTGCTGCATATTTTCTACATTTTTACCATAAGTCACCTGTAGGTTTGAATGTTGATTATCACTGTATGTAGATGGTTGACACAGATTTCCCCTAAACTTCACGGAACACTTCACATTAGTGCAGAATATTAACGCTATTTTTTTTTGCAGGAGTGTCAGCCCTTCGCGGCCTAGCATTGAGAGCGGCAGAAGAAGAAGATGCACCTCGTCTACCAGTGTTACTCGCAGAAGCATTCTGCGCAGTATACCTAGCTTTACTCGGCTGGTCACTGGCCGCTAGAGATGCGCACATACTGTACAGATTGGCTGCGGTTAACGTCGACGTCAAGTACCATGCGAAATTGTTTGGTGGCGGTGTTAAAAGGCTGCTTACTACTGCGCCTGCGCAGCCACAGGTCAGTAAATTCGTACTCCAAGCCCTATCACCCACTTGTTGTGTGTTGGGACCACGACTCATTTTCAATCATATATTCACTGCACTATTACTTGAATAGGAACAGTTTTGGAACAAGTACAATTTGTTACTTGATACACTGTAAAATAAATTCTGTTTAATGCGTAACATATAATAACAAGGTAGAAACTACAAGTAGGGATTCCATGGGCAGTGTTTATTATGTGACTGGCAACATATATATCAAATCTACAATCACTAATGCCAGACTTCATTCATTCGACTTTTCATTAATTCATTCATTCTTTCTTTCATCTATCGGTAATGGAAACTGTACTCAAAACCCATTCTTTATGTTTATATTTTTTGTTATATATATTTTTTCCACCGTTACACATTGCACGTCAGCGCGATTTTGAAGTTAGAAAGCAGTAATACAAAGAAATATTTCACTTTCCACCATCAATCATACAAGTATGTAGGTCAGTTGGTAAGAGCGGCAGCCACGGTGAAGCAACAGACTCAAGTTCAAGCTCAGTCATATCAAAGGATTTTTTTTCTGTGTGTTCGATTTATGTATCAATAATAATTATTTTTTGTGACATTACTCGACTAGTTTGTTATAATTATTAATACAAAGATCGAACAATGAAAAAAACAATCCTTCAATCCGGCTGGATTCGTACCAAACAGACGCTATGCCAACTAAGCCACGGAACGAACCAGCGGACCTTACGGATTTTTCTATGTGCTTTTTGCAGATCTTGTTTTGGTTTTTTAACGCCATCTGCGAGAAATATATTTCTTCACTCAGCCAGCAAATCTATTTCTTACAGCTACCAGTAGCTGACTAGAGATGTCGGTTTAATAATTGTAATTAAGTTTATTAACTGTTAGAATGTTTCACCGTCATGATATTCAATTTTCCAGCCAAAACTAGTAGAGCGTCCAGAAGGCACATCCGTCTGGTCGTCACTACGTGAGAAGCGAGCGTTACTCAACATGCGTCTCCTTGGCTTGGGACCATCGCAGCCTCACAAAAACATACAGGAAGGCCGGCCTACTTATAGGGAGCAGTTTGTACCGCCTATTTGCAGTATATTAACATTCCTGCTTACTAAGGTGATTTCTTTTTACGTATTTTAACATTGCCTAATTTTATTACTGACCATAGGAATATCAACCATCATCATCAAGTTATACAGACTGACAACAATATAAGTGCTCAGAGGAACTTTTCGAACCGATATCACTGTGACATTCCCACCATCACATCTGTCGCCAAAGGAGCCCATCGTCGATGCCTGGCATTCAAAGACCATACGGGCAACACATTCCTTCCTTCCTCTAGTCTGCAAGGTGTGGAATGGTCTCCCTTCAGAATAATTTCCTTAGAGCTATGACAATAGTGGCAGTAGAGCTCCTTGTGAAAGAGCTCGTCGAGGGAAGTACTGCCTACTAAAACTAGTAAAACCATACCTATTTCTGCCGCCAAGCAGTAATGTCAGCATTACTATGTCTCGGCTGTGAAATATAAGGGTGCTTGTCAAAAGCACCCTTATTGTGTATGTAATCGTATACAGGTTTATATTTAATATACAAACAACCTGACAGGACTATATTACTAACACCATAAACAACAACTTTTGTTCCATAACATTCAATAATTCATCAGTTTTGATATTCATGCGAAAATAAATATATCGCTCTGAACGGTAATAACTCTGTGCAGGACGGGGGTGGGAGTCATCCCGGAGGCCGTTTGCACGTTTGAAAAGTGTTAGATTGTACAACAAAAACTTAAAAGTTTATTTTTGGTAAACTTTTATGTTTTGCAAAAAGTCATGGAACAAAAGTTGTTGGTTATAATGTTAGTAATATAGTCCTGCGAGATTACTATTTTAAAAATAACTCCGTATTTTTTTTTTTGTTTTGGGCGATTGAGTTTGCGACTGCCTTTAAAAAACAACAGATAAGTGCAAAAATTAATAATAATAATCGTTGATGCAGACAAGTAGCCAACTAACCTTGTTCTTCTTCCATCTCTAGCCAACACCAGACCAAGACCCCGAAAACTACGACTATGACTCAGCGGAGTCGGGTGGTGAGGACGCGGAGGACAGCGGCAGTGACCCCGACGACGACGACATTTTTGACACCACTAATATCAAGTGAGTGACAATCATTTTTAGTGTTCATATGAATTCACTATTGGTGAGCACCAAATTTTGTACGTAAATTACATGGGCCGTGAAGCCTTAAGTCGTCCTTTATTTTTTATACATAGAGTTTCACGGCAAGGATATGTCAATATAAATGGAAAAACTACGTAACATTGCCCTTAATACGGTTCAATTGATCTGATATTAGCGAGTGTAAGTTTTGATTTTTTCGAATTTTATTTTAATGAAAAGTTATTGGCTTTAAAATCAAGTTAAACCCGAGGCCCGTTGGCGTGACGGCATGGCAAGGGATCGTTCATAATACTGATTCTGACATGCAAACGCACAATGACGTCAATTATTCGTAGTAATGTCAAAGCGTGACAGTGCTCGCGTCCAGTCTATTTTCAGATCAGTCGTAACGTTGCAAGCTGGTTTATTACCAGTTTATATATTTGAAAATCCAAATGAAGAATATTTTGACTGAATTACCTTCGAAAACCTACCGAAGCATCCCGAATGCTGCCGACTTGGTATTCGCAGCTTTGTTTTCTAGCTACGACCGTTATTGAAATTTCATCTGTAATGCTATTTTAAGATAATATGTATTTCATATCTAAAAATTCCTTTTCGCGTCGTCCCATCATTGTTAGTGCACGCCTTATGTAGCAAAAAATATGGCCAAATAGTTTCAAGCCATTGGCCATACATTTAACTAAAACAATACAAATGATTATAGATTATTATATATCAAACAATCGACTATAGATAAGTACAGTGTTGTAATGTTTTCTTCCAGGAAAGATAAGCGCAAGTTCACAAACACGGAACACTCGGATCCTGACTCGTACTCGTGGTACGTGATGCGCGTGGCGGTGCTGCGGTTGGCGCAGCAGAAACTGCAACAGTTTTTGCAGATGTCCGGCATTGAGATGTCAGGTAGAACTTGATACCTTTATTTATATTTAGCAAGAAGTATAAAGTATAAAGGCTTAATTGCTGATAGAATAATTTGCCTTGCGACCCTTGACAGACGACAGAGCGACACTCCAATTTGCTATAATCTATAAATAGGCTTCGCAGTGTAAATGTCGCTTAGCAGATGTCAGCTTAAGAACCAATTTCCATTAATCTACAATCTAGACTCGATTTTGGCGTACATGAGTTTAACTATAACTATTTATAGTAATAAAAAAATCGACCAATTGTTGATCAAACGTGAAGACAGTTGAAATTCGTTGAAAAATCAACATTTTTACATGTATTCAGAAATCAGTAGTTAGCATACTTGTTTATGACATCGCAACCGTAATAAAGCTAAACATTGTTTTGCTAAAATAGAACGGAGTATTGTTCTACCAATTACTTTATTTATTATCTTAAATTTTAGTTAGATATCGAAATGTATAATTTTTAGAATGTTCTGGTGAGTCGCTTTTATAATCGCGGTTCAAGCACGCTAAGCAAGTTTTTAAGGTCTGTGACAGCATTCCTCACACGAAAACTATTCTGTGAATGTTTTTTGTGGTAACCAAAACTTATTTATACCGACATCTCTGTCAGTCTTTGGTGCCTGTGAAGATACCCGAGAGTGACGAAACTTTCTCACATATTCTCACAGGTGACGCTGCTGTAAAAAGCCGTATTAACTCAATACCAAGGTCTGTAAAATTCGTAAGATCTGCTGACTTCATCTGTAGTTGGTAAGAGAGGTAGCGAAAAGGCAACAGCCGCTGGTTCGAGTCCAATCAGATAGAAGAAATTTTTCTTTGTGTTGTTCGATCTTTGTATCAATAATAATAATCAAAGCTTTTTAACAATTCCGTTTTTTATTAATAGAACTGGCCACTACAAGTCCGACAATCCACGCGGCGCTGCGTCGCTTAGACCAGTGGCAACAACAGTTGACAGAGACGTTAGAATCGCGCGCTCCACCAGTGGACTATATTCCTGGCTGCTTCCCTGATCAGCAAACTTCAGGACCACCGATTAATAAATACAAGTGAGTAGATATCATAGCAATGAGATGTTAAGAATAATACAGGAAAAGCAAAGTTTATTAAAGACAATAGAGAACCACAGGGAGGTCCTTGATGATGTTATTATAGAGATGTTGATATTTAATAAGAAGATATAACTACGAAATACAGCGCAAATGTGTTTCGTGTAAATATGTGAGTCGGCCAGTGGAATGTCAGCTAGAATTGCGAAAAAGATCTAGAAACAGGGAGACTGGTAGGCGGCCCGATGGAATCAGCCCGATAACATTGATATTCGGACTTTGTGTTCATGTCAAATCCATGTTCTACAAATAGTTTGTCAAAAAATATGCTGATTAATGACCTTAGGCCATTGACTTACAATTATATGGACGTCGGGTCCGCGCTAAAAAGTGTCCGCACTTGTAAGGCGCTAAAATCGTATACAGAGCGCCAAACTCCGCTTTAGTCTTCATTTGTTCGACTGACAGCGCGATACTGCGATGACATTACAATTTAAATTTCGAATAGGTTGACTTGGGACATTTTTTTCGTGGTTTTTGTATTAGACCCGTCGTCCATTTATTTGTAAGTCAATGCCTTAGGCTAAAGACCCTGTGAGTCTGGTGTCTTGATGATTTGTATTTCCGTTTCAGTGTTGCCTTCTATAATGCAAACTTTTGAGTAATGATTGAAACACAGGTTTGAATGACATCGTTTTTACAATATAGACAGATAATTAGTAAATGCAATGGTTTCAACAGCTTATCCGGAAAAATCGAATGTCAATGCCACCGCGACTAGCCTCCTGGAAATGGCATCGCATCTGACCGATATACATACATATCATGACGCCGCGGTTATTGTGAACGAATGACTCGGGTCAAGATACAGGAACAAATAGACGTCCATACCGTAATTGGCGATTGTGAGCTGAGATTGCGTTTTTACAAAATTTCTACGCTACATCTTTCTAATATATACATTTCGTATAGGTGTTTACTGGAGAAACACAACACGCCATTTAATACGTCGTTGTGGAGTTCAGCGCCCGCGAGAAGATTATGGAGCTATCTCGTTCGACAGGAGCCTGTTCAGGCAAGTTCTGCTCATATGTCTAACTTTTTAATTTAGTAATTTCCTAAATAATTAAATGATGTTACAAACGCTTTTTGAGACAAGGAAAATTACAAATAGCCGTATGGTGCATAATAAAATATCTCAATGGTAAAAATGTGAGAAGAAACGTTATACAAATATGAATTAAAGAGTCTATACAATCTCAAATGGCTTTGGTTGATTCCGCATGACAGTAAAAGTGTTGAATCAATCAATATGATAAAAATATATAGTAAAATTAAGGATATACATACACTGATTACTGTACTGTGTGAAAACACGATTCCTAAACATTTTCACGATAGATAAAAAACAGAAACTTACCTCGAACTTTTACAAGAAAACCGCTGCATTCAATAGGTACTTTACATGTACCAATTATTTTTTTATATCAACTGGACTAAATAGAACACGTATAGTATACGATATACATTTTTCAAATGGCTGTAATTTCGTTTGTAAAAAAAGAAATTCCGAAATAAAGCCAGTGTCCCTGCTGCTCGACCCAAGCAAAAGGAACCGTATTAGTACGGGAAAAATTTAAATTCGAGCTAAGGTACTATCGACTCTTAGGAAAACCACAATGGCGGGAAAGCAGTTCTTAGTAAATTAAATATGTTTTATAGGCAAAGTAAAACTGTTTTAAAACTTATTTGATCCTCAACATAATATATAGGCTCGTTGTACGGGTCAACGTACATTATTGTGCTACTGATAATGTGCAACGTCGCACCCTACATTGGACACGTACAAAATGTATAAATTATAATTTTGAATACAATAAAGGTAACTCCGTGGTATCGATCGAGTATTATTTCTACAACATCTTTGACATCTCTCTGCATCATCGCGCTGATATCACCTGACATATTCTGAAATATTACTGTACGAGACAGGCAGCTCGTACACTCGTGTTGCTTTGTGCGGCTAAATATATATGACTTTTTTATTGCAGGAGGTTTTCATCCGAGCAGTGTTCTCTCGGCGCCGCACGCAGTCCATGACGATCGAGCCGGGCGCGGTGGAAGCCCGTGGCAGCTGCATCCCGCACCAGCAGCGAAGAGACGACGAGCTGCATAACCCTGTCCGCATCATACATAAGGAGCAGGATTCCATTGCTGCTTTCTGTCTCAATCGGGTACTGTACTATTATTTTGTTTAATATCGCATTCCCGCTACGAAGTAACACCTAATTGGTCAGGAAAATATTTGAAAAAAATTAAAGCGGGATAGGTAAGCCCGAAGTCAACCAATCGTAAAACAGCCCAATTTTGTCACGTTTTTATTTTAACCAATGAAACGCTCAGTGTTTTATTCCCAATAAAATTTAATACATTCGTAATATAGGTCAAATAATGAACTATTTTCGTTTATTATTTGACTGTAATATCGCACCTTGGGAATGAAAGTGACCAAATTAAAAAAAATTAAGAAAATGAGTTTATACCGCAAAATGGACTTTAAAAATCATTGTTAATAAGGTTGTCAATTTGGAACTGACTCATTGATGCTCGAATGGCACAGACGAGAGAGAGAGAGAGAGAGTCTATGCCTTTTTAATATGTATGCCCACGGAATACAGTGGTTTCGTATTAAGTTGGACTCACAGAAGGACATAAAGTTGCCCCACATCGATTTATCAACCGTGTTTCAACGCCTGTCAATAACTATGCAAATCAGTGCTATGCGTATCGTATAATATACCCATATTCAGTGCACACAAAGATAGTTGTAGTAAGTAGATCGCGGAGAAATAGTAAGTGACCGTTCTTAATAGTAGCTCGTTTATTACTAACGAAGGTGCGATGGGGAAGCGCCACGCACATATGCGTCAATAGTACATTATCTAATACAAAAACTATTATTATTATTTTCTTTTATTTGCTCATGTCGTATTCTTTCACCATTAAAACTAGTCATTATTTTTTATGCCTATTCTAAGGTTGGCGGTGGTCTTCTAGCCGTAGCGACAGCTAGAGAAGTCCAAGAAATGGACGTATCATTATTACTACGCGGCGGCGCGTGGTGGGCCGAAGACGAGTGTGAAGTGGACTTGCTTGGACTCGCCTCAGACCCTGCCACGCTGCCCGACACAGGATTCTTGTTGATACAGCATCATGATAAGTGAGTGTTTGTGTTAAATATACATACGAGGATGTACACCGTCACTAAGACAACCATTAATGTAGTACAAATGGTGTTTTGCTGTGTAGCTTCTCTTAGAATGCATAAAAAGAAATACGCGTTAAAATGCTGTCAAATATATTTTAAATTTTAATAAACTTAAGAGCCTATCTGTGTAAGAGTTATAAGTATTGGCTTATCATCACATCAATAGTTTTCATAGACATTTTAAGACATTTTAAGACATTTTAATTTTCACATAGTATCTGAATCGAACTGTAAATACTCCGTGGTAATTATGCTGTACTGTTCCTTTGGCGTAAGTTCTGGAATATTCGTAGGACTAATTTCAGTTCTTCTAGTGACCGTTAGTGTTCGCTAACGACTATGAACTCTGTATAGTTATATCAGAAATGGCTTACCACATAAGACTGTCAGGTGACCTTATGTCTTTCCGGTTAAGGGTGGCCATTTAAACCACTTATGATTAATTCTGTCAAAAGTTTTACAGGCAGGCAGATAGTTATAATGATGCCCGTTTTGGACTCGCAAATTTTTTAATCGCGACCTGTTAAAAATTTATATCCATCTAAATATACGTTATAAAATAATATAAGTTTCGTTCTTAGAACTTTGAAATAAGTTGGAGAAAAAAAGATATGGATTTTTATAAATACGTAAGAACTTATGGAAAGCATTTGTTTTTAAACGTAAAGGGGTCTACAGACCGAACCCACCGACCCCGATGGTGTCGAAGGCCTTGTTTCTATAATCATGTCATAATATTAGACTAGATATAAGGCCGCCGACACCAAGCCCCTGAGCTGTGTCGCCGGTTTGGTGGATTCGGTCTGTCGCTTAATACGACTTAGGTTTTAACATTTTATTATAAGCCTCGTTTACACTTGCCATCATTTCTTCAATATAAAAAATAATGTATGAACGAAAATTACAATAATTGTGACACCGATACCTTAACTTGAACTTGACCCTCAAGTTCGAAGTTATCAGAAAATTCAAGAAATAATTGTCTCAACGTTGAAGAAATCATGTCAAGCGTAAATGAGATTTCAAATTAAATGTCAAAATCGAAGTTGTGCTACGTTGAAAAATTTATGCTAACAACTAACAACGTATTTAATTTTTTAAAGTATTTTTGAAAACTTGTATACCTTTTGCACAATTTTTATTTCATTCATTTGTGGAAGTGAATCTAAGTATTATTTTTAATGTGTACCCAACCATTCTTATCTTAGTAATAATATAATAATGTTTAACTCTGTACTACAAAAGTAACATATTAATGTTCATTATTAACATATCCTCAAAAAGAAAATGTTGCTTAAATCGGCTTTCTGTCGTTAAAAAAAAGTATAAATCTAGTATAATTATAATTAGAAACTGTATGGAAACAAAGTCAAAGTCAAAGATTATTCATTCCATAGGTAAAATAAATTTACACTTGAAAACGTCACATTTAAGCTACTGCTCGTTCACTAAGCTGACCTCTCTGAGAAGCTAGCAAGAAACTCTAGGGATTGCTCTTTTCAAATAAACTTAAATGCTATGGAATACACTTTGAATCAAATTTGTGTGGATTCTGGAGCCATATCGTCTTTCCATACATCTTTATCTAACACGTAGTCTTCAATTTTGTAATATGATTTTTCGATCAAAATATTTTTAATGTAGTTTTTAAACTTAGGAAATGATAAACGTAATATATGCTCCGGAATCTTATTGTAAAAACGTATACAGTTCCCCATAAAAGAGTTGTTTACCTTGGTTAAACAAAATCGTGGTAACATGAGTTTGGATTTAGCTCTAAGGTTAATATTATGGATATCTTCTTTCTTATTGAAATTATGTATATTTTTACGGGCATATAAAATATTTGAGTAAATGTACTGTGATGCCACAGTCATGATACCAGTCTCCTTAAACTTTTCTCTGAGAGAAACTCGAGAGCCTAGACGGTACACAGAACGAATGGCTCGTTTTTACAATACAAATATGGTTTGAATATCTGCCGCTTTACCCCACATGAGAATCCCGTAGGACATTATACTATGGAAGTAACTAAAGTAAACTAGTCTAGCAGTAATAACATCGGTAAGCTCACGTATTCTGCGGACTGCGTATGCAGCGGAGCTTAATCTGCTGGCCAGGGAAAATGTATGTGGAAACCATTGAAGTTTACTATCTAAGGTCACTCGCAAGAAGACTGCTTTATTAACACAAATAAAACCCCAAAAAAAAAATGTATCTGCCATTGACAGTTGCCAACTATTTTTTAGCTGGACTGTATGGAATTTGGGCATTGTTCTTTATTTATTTCATACTTTTCTTATAGACAAATTTGACATTAACAGTGTTAAGTTTGCAACATTACATTTTGGGCAAGACATCTGTGTCTGCACTACTTAATTAATTATTAATATTTCGGAAATCAGGGCTATCTATCAGGGCAACATGGGACAGATTACAAAACACATTGTCTTCCAGAGTAGACCTTGAGACGTTAACTTTTTAGCAGCAGTAGAGTATCTTGTGAAAGAGTTCGTTCAGGGAAGTACTGCCACCTTACCTATTTCTGCGACCAAGCAGTAGTGTTAGCATTATTGCGTTCCAGTTTAGAAGGGTAATGGTGCTGGTGAAATTATAGGCACATGGGACTCGTCAACTTATGTCTCAGGGTGACGGGCGCAGTGGCAGTGCCCCTCAGATCTTTGCGATTTAAAGCTCTGAGTGGCACTGCAACTGTTATAGACAGGCGTGTAGCTTACCATCAGGCGCGCGACTTGTTCGTCCTGTCACTGTTGTTGTTTAATTTTAAATTAACTTATCATTTTAGGTGTAATGGTTAACATAAACAATACTTAATTGACAAAACAATTGGAAATGTAATATGAATGCTGATAATATCAACGCTGTCTTTCGTCTTACATTATCAACTTGCTGATACTCACGAAAATCAATATCCTCGTCACTCCTGTCACTCAATTCTAAACAAAGTTTATTTTCAGACCAAACAGCGGATCAGTGCCCGGCACAGGCAACAGTTCACCTCTTAACCCCAACGCGCCTCAAATGCCAGTCGGCATGGCTAGTCAAACTGGACGAGGCGCTAGCGTTGTAAGTGTTGACACCCATTATAATGTCATAATTGTACTATATCAATACATTTACTTCAAAAGGTGGTGTTATTAGCACGCTTCAGTACCATTAAAATTAATAGTTTGAGTCCGAATTTAGTACGGGTCACATTACGCCTCTGCAACTTTCTGTTTATTGCTGTCCAGAAACAGCGTAGAGCATTCCTCTTATTAAAACTTTCTTCTAGCACTCTTTGGAAAATCACACATTTTTATGCGTTTCCATAAAAATCAGGTAGTTCAGGTTTGTCGCGGAAGCAGGAAAATGTATATATAATTATTTTTGAAGTCGCGGAACTGCTATTATTGTAGCTAGTTCGGACCAGAAAGATAAATTCCTTCGATCCGATGGACTCAAATCAGTGTCCGTTACCTGAACGTGGCTCGACCCAGAGCCAGTAAAAAAATCGATTCGATTGGACTTGAGTCCAGTCGAAACGAATGAATTTTTTTCTTTGAAAGGAGATTTTCTTTTTGTTTGTTCGATCTTTTTATCAATGATAATGACACTAGTGGAGTATTTTCACAAAAAATAGATGAAGATCATGGTGGTAATGACATCAGGATATTCGGTTGCAGAACGATGTTTTTTTTTAATTTATTTATCAGAATGTCGACTTAGTACTAGCGATATTAATACTGAAGCATGCTAATAAAATCCCATCCCAACATCATCGAGATTCCTTTCAGCAATAAGGTGACCATTTTATCGATATTTATTGATATTAACCATATACGTATGTATATTTCGTATGTATTGTGTATAATAACAAAACTAACATGTAATTATATTAAAAAGGGGTGACTAAATGACTCGGTATTTGTATTGTAAGTAATATGAACTTTATTTAAGTAATCTTGGTGCGGATTCTTAAGGCAAATTTTTAAATCAATTTGACTAAAAGTTAAAAACCCTAGGTAGATACTTTTGTGGAAAAGGTCCCTAAACCCTAGCTAGTCACTTTTGTCAAAATTGTCCCACACATATTGAACGATTTTCAGCAAAAATCTCCAATAGAACCATGAAATCAAATTTCAACTAAATATCCGCACCACACAAATGTCCGCCCCACTTAGCATTTTTGATCAATTTCCAATTCGAGTTAAAAACAAAACTGTCAAAATAATTTAGAAATCAATCAATCAACACCAATATTTAACTTTTTTATATACAGGCTTCTATTTAACAGCAGCTTTACTTATATAACAACTTTAACACTAATATATGCACGGGAGCAGCTCAATTAATGAATGCAATTCACAGGAGCGGCGCTCTAGCCAAAAACCTTCTGGTCACGAGGCGTATGTTGTCACAGTACGTTGACTAATATACTTTTTGTTGCGCTTTTACGGGTCAATGTAACTAACTTGATGGGTCCTTTGATGGCGTAACAATTATTATGTCATAATTGTTACAATACGCATCAAAAAATCCAAGATATTTATTCGCTATAAAAATGTTCAATCGTAGATTTCACCAGGACCTGTGATTTGAATATTTCACACATTTCTTACTTTTAAAGTTAAATTGATAAATAGAAACATACAATAACAATTAGAATTTATTTTAAAAATGGGAAGTAAAAATACAACATACATTAATAGCTATATTTTACATTGTTAAATGTTATATTGTCAAGTAAAAATCGTCAATATTATAGTAAGTAGCATTGAGTAACTAACAAATTATACAATTTCATTTTTAATTGTCTACACTTTAATTCTTTTATCATCTCTATTGGGAAATTTTGCTGATACTACCCACCTGGTAATAACCTAAAATTATTAGTATAAGGAAGTGTTCCCTTGTGAGCTCTTTTCCTTACGCAATATATGAGTTTACAAAAAAGTGAGTGCTCTTTGTTCCTGAAATTACTAAGAGATGCGTGGGCACTGAGGCAAAAGTTATGACGCGGTTCGTGCTCAACAGTGCGGTTTCTGTGTCCGAGCACATTATTGTAACAAAGGCTCTATCGTATGACTACACAATGAGACATCTGATTTATTTTCTCTGTAATTATTCCTGTTACGTAATGACCAAAAAAAATTGAATGAACATAGTTATGTAATGAAAAATATAATATCGATGCACTTCATAAATTAGAAAATTTAACTGTTATACTCGTATAAAGTAACTAACAGTAACATTTGTTTAGTATACTTTGGAAAAATTGGTACATAAAATATAAACAAACTCTGTGTTAGTTACATTTGCCTGTCAAAGTGTCCAACAAACTAACGTGTGGATATTGTAAATGTATTTGTCCGCGTGTCCTCGTGTCTGTTGTCTCAGCATTTCGCTCGCGCTTCTGTCCCACTCTAACTAATTGCTCTTGTTTTTTAGAATGAGATGGTTAACTTTATACTAACTAATATAGGAGTAAATGGATTAGTTGAATGCGTTTGTAATTGCCACGTTAATATCACAAATGCAAAGGCAATATCTAGTTTGTGGTGTGAGATGAATGATCGTGCTTATTATTCACTGTTAGAATGAAAGCAAAATACCACCGTATAAAGTTAGAATCACTTATTCTTGCAAGTGTCATCGAGGAAGAGAAAAATTTTTAGCGACTGGTGAATTATGTCAACGTGTTTTTTAACCTCTTTCGATAGTTACTTCTGATTATTTCATAAAACCTCCTAATTATGATTCGGGCATCACATTAGAAATAAACGTATCAATTATTTACAAGTAGGATTAGAAATTATGATTAGTGACATTATGAATTTGACAGTTACTTCCAATTCTTTCATGAATACTCTTCCTTATGAGGAAGGTATCGAAATCTTTAGGAATAAACGTTTTTATTTATTAGGAGTAGTGTGGTAACCATTATGAGTAGTATATCAATGGTAATGTATAGGATTTGAATCATTATGAGTAGGTTAGGGTATCGATCACTATGTGTAGGGTATAGGAATAATGTAGTGCTCGTATGTCAGTGCGTGTGTTTGGACGTGTGCGCGTAACCGAGTGTTGGTCGCAGGTAAAGGGCCTGCAGTTCCCCGGTTGCCACGACGCGAAATACTGTCGGCTGGTGATGCATCGCTCCAAGCTTCTCATGAAACCGGTCAGTGACACGACCAATACCCTTCTACGTCACATCATAGGCAAATGACAAGCACCACTTTTTTGTTTTAGCTCGATTTTTTTATTCATTTCTCTTGCTACTCTACAGCTCATTTGATTCATTAATTCATCGTTGTTTTTCGAATTCTTTCTTCTGTTTCAGTGGATTTTTCTTTATTTACCAGTTATTCATCAATCATCAAAAACGTCGGTTCCTGTGATTTTTTTTTAAATATATTTTTAGACCGTCTCATTTCAGTTTTGTAGGTAATCCTAGATCCTAAGTTAACTCTTTTAATGTTAAAGTGTTGAGCTATTTGTGTGTTTGTGTTATCGTTGTTTATTTGGTGGTTGCACAGCATGTTCTGTTTTTTGTCTAGATTATCTTTTGAGTCTGAATTTCTTTAAATATGTTTTTAGATTTTAGATAAATTATTAATATTGTGATCACACTGAGTACGATGCGAGTATTACGACTACAAAACACTTAAGTTGATAAAAATGATAAGCCTGAAACCTGACATCATAGAACTGGTTGAAGCCTAGAGGCCTTATATTGCAGTTATTCATCATTAGTGGCTGTATAAACGTAAATTCTGATCAACGTTATATAGTTTCGCTATATACGAGTACATAAAAATCGGCATATTCCATATACACATGGTGTTATAATTTAGGAAAAAACAATTTAAACTAGTTTGGTTATTTTTTTCTAATCATTTGACGTCTTCGATGGTTTGTAATTAGGACGTTGGATGTGGAAGTCCCAGGTTCCGTTCCCGATAGGACTAATTTGAGATACTTTTCTAAAGTAAGTAGTATAGTGTTCTGGAGTGAATTCCGTTGCTCTGGTACAGGGAATTCCTTAGTTGAGACCAGGTTACTGATGTGGTGGTTTGGCACTATTATTATTATTATTTGAGTAGTAGTAGATGGCAAAATTATGTATTGCCTAACAGTCACCAGATGTAAACGTCTCATTTCAATATTTATAGCGTTGATTGACAGTATAAATAAGTACATAATTTTCCTTTTATTTCTTATGGAGAAATGAGTACAATGATAAAAGAAAATCAACCCAATTGCTATAAACAATAATGTGCAATAATGTACATAAATATTACTAATATATTCTATGCACAAGTTAACTAAATGAAACCAATTAAGTTACTGTTTTCGGAATCCATATTATTGTATGACATTGATACCTGCAGTATAAGGGCTAGACTCCATATCTGTTATGTGAAATACTTATGTTTTTTGTGCTTATGACAAATAATTTATGACTCATAATTAGCGACTATGGGAAACATGCAATAAGTCGTGACGAGTCTGGTTGGCGCCACCTACATTAAATATTTTTGTTGTCAGTTACTTTTCAGGTCCTCTATGATCTGATCAATGACCATATACAATAGAATAAAACTAGAATAAAATTAATATCGTCGTCATATGGCGTTAATTTGCTTGCACGTTTCCTAAGCGCGTCCGCCTCATACACAGCGTGATCAATATAATATTTATGATGTTCTTTGTTTTTCGTAAAGTAGACCCTAATTCCCACATGATTTGAGTTTTCTCGCACCATCTTATATCGTTAAAAATAATGAATATTTTAATAATAGAACGTTACATTCAGGTGCTGAAACACAAGATTGATAATATCAAACGAATGGCAGCGCATCCGACCCAACCATTATGTAAGTATAGTTATATTATCGTTAAATTAGAAATGAAATGGTTCTAAACTGCGTAAATTTAGACCTTACTGAAAGTTTCTGTATTCTGATAAGTAAGACCAGATATTACGTTTATAATAGATTTATTGTTTCTCACATTATATGCCTGTCGCCACTTCGTTATTTATTAGTTTTAGACTAGATTCTAATACCTACGTACCTGGTTCAAATATTCTCAATGTAGATGTTGAGGGACGACAAAGGATACTTAATTTATAGGTATACATATAAGCGGGTAGAAAGACACTGAACCATGATTAAATCGTTCATAACACTACATTGTGCTATGACGAGGAACCGTAGAGGTGTACCTCGTATGTCGCGTACAAACCCCCAGCACATCTCGTCTATGTACTGGGACAGGACACCTGAGAGGTGCCCCGAGTGGGCCTCCGGCCTCCCCTTTAGTCCAACCTCTGCCCAACAGGTTTCAAGCTTCAATAGCCATTAATCGCGGTGCAAGTTTACATGCCAACTAATACCGACCCGATTGATGCCAACGATAGGCACCCACAGTCATAAGCGTCAATGAGGCTAGTCTACTGCGGGTCGAGTCAGCACGTGGCAAATTGATAGTCATAGAACATGTTTCGTAACAAATATTAAACTCGACAATTAACTTAGTTGTGTGTCTTTCCACCTTGTCTATGCATGTCGTAAAGTTAAACAGTACATAGAGGAACTTACCAGTTGTTTGTCTCTTAGGGTACATTCACTTACACAGCCATATCTTTAGTTTTAACCAAACTGAAGTCCACTCGGTTCCCGCCATTACCGTTGCCGTTACTGCCGTCTCGATAGTGTCAAAATAAAAAGTTAGTAAAGGCAAAGCAGTGTTACCACAATACAAAAAATGGGTGAAGTTCGTTTACTCACCAAATGATTGATTATCGCGTGATTCGCGACAATGCCCTCACTGTTCACATACTTTTGCCACACCCCGGACACTCCATACAACGGTTGATAATTATTTACCTACTACTACTACATACAGCACGGCGCTATCTGCACACGCCCAAATGTGTGCGTGAAGTGGCAGGGTTACCCATCAATTTCTCGCGCTTGTACGTTACGTGGTCAGAGCGGCGACATAGCGAAAATTCTAACGCGAATCTGTTATCTATGATTCTATGAATAGAATCCTACATGTACAATACATGTCTATTAGGTATTTATATCGATATATTATTATATTTTTCATTAATTCGCTAACTAGAGTAATATTGAAGATTTATTTCAAAAATATATTAAAATCACTTAAAATGTTATATTTCGGACATGAACTTTTAAGTAAGGTAACCAAGGTATTTCAAATTGTTTGTCCAAGTTTAGTGAATAATTAGATATATTCACAAAGTCATGGCGTCACATTATATTGATATAATAAATCTGTATTTTTTATACATGCATATGTTACTCTGTTGTAAATAAATGAAGAAGACAATAACAGAATGAGTCTCAGACATAAGTTTTTTTTCCTTACTTCGTTTCTTCTTTCGGAAAATGATGATAAACAGCCGTACACAGCACAATTCACGACCATTATAAATAGTAAAGTGAAATGATGTTTTATATTAACGTACAAGTTTCGTAATGAATAAATGAAAACTATATTCAAATATCAAAGCCGTCTTCGCGCGAAAACGGCTCGCCGGCAGTCTTGTTGTCGTACAGTCAATATGACCGGCAATGTGCGGGGCGTGGTGAGGTATCTAAAACTAGGGAGGGGCGGAGAGTGTCCGTTCTTTTTTAATCTCTGCTTTTGCATTCGTTAGAACCATTATGAAAAGCAGTGGGACCAGTCTTCCGTAGGGACCTCTTCAATGGCTTCGTGGAACGCATTAACCGCCGCTTCCAAGTTTTTTGAAAATAAACAGAAGTCGCATGATGCGAGGCCTGGGTTGTATAGCGGATGGATCTGCTCCACATTTGAGACCTTCAAATACGCATTCGTTATCTTAGCGGAATGTGCAGATGCGTTGTCAGGTGAAGAACGATATTGCTTCGAGGACGCTTTTCACGAATTTTTTCTAACACTCTAAGCAAGCAGGTTTACACACCAATCTGCAGTCACTGTTCTTTGGTATTCAAGCGCTACAGTCGTGTAATGTCCTGATTTACCGCAGAAAGAAGCAACCATTTTCTTAACTTTCGTCGGCAAATCTTCAAAATTCTGCGGAAAGCAGTGCAGCCAGCTTTCGTCACCTGTCACGATATTACATACAGCTGTATGTACAGCCAATGATTGTCATCTATTAAACTTTTTTATCATTTTACACGCAGTCGTTTCTCGTATTCCGTTAAATCATACGGTATCCATCGAGTACAAAGTTTCCGAACCTTCAGATGCATATGCAATATCTTTTGCACCTATCTCATTCCAATGCCTAATACCACTGTGTATATAAATAATAGTGTAGTTGTCTATGTGTGTGTCCATGGCAGCCGCGGTATAGGGTTTCCTTAGTGCGGGGCTATGAGTGTGTGCGTATTATTATTCATTATAACTCGTTTCATAGATCTAACTGGCGGAGCGGACGGTTCGGTCCAATTATGGGAGTGGGGTCACCCATCCTGCGTTTGGTCTCCACGAGCACCCGGGGCCTTTGCCAAAGTGACACGAGTGCGCTTTTCCGACTACGGGAATAAATTCGCGGCGTCAGACGCCGATGGAAATCTCGCTTTGTGGCAGTTACACCCTTCTGCTTCTCAGCAGCTACCAGGACAGCAGCATGCGTCGCCTCGACCTTTCTTTGTGAGTATTTAATTTTCTTGAACTACCCTTGGACTTGGAAAATTGTAAAATTAAATGTCGTGGGAATCTTTTACATGCTATCTATCGTCTCTTTACAGACCCGAGATTGATTCCTGATAGACCAAATTTAGAAACGTAGTTTTCCTAAATTGATATGAGTATGGTTTTCTGCTTAGTGCCCTTACAAATTTGATTTAATTTGTAAAGGCACTAAGGTTTGTATTCTTTGGTACTTGTAGTACGGGAATTCACTAGTTTGATCTGTTAGTTCGTGTTACGTATCTAGCATATTTGTTAATTTTCACCTGCAACTTTTTTGTTTTCAGACACACCAATGTCATAGCAAAGGCATCAGCGATTTCGTATTCCTCGGCTCTTGCAGTTTAGTCGCTACAGCCGGCCATAGCTCAGAAAGCAAAAACGTTGCCATATGGGACACTTTGATGCCTATCAAGAAAGCTTTAGTTGTTTGTGAGTAAATATTCACACTATTATCGAACATTTACATTTATATACAAGTTTCATTATATATAACGTTCATTTTGTACCCACCTTTACACTTTGGACCGTTCGTTCTTATTACAATTGATATAGCTTTGAATTTATATCTGGAGTGTAATACCATTAAGGGCGATAAACAAGAAATTACTAACGAGAGCTTATTAGAAGCCCAAAGCCGAAGGCTGAGGTTGCTTTGTAATTTTTACCACGTGCTATTTTTCATATTCACATTTGCGAGGAAATAGATACAACAATAATTTATTTCTTGTATGTATAAATATCGGTTCACAACACAACATTTACAAATTTTGCAAATGGCGGGTTCCTTGTTTTTTTTACACAGATTGCCTCCATAGATAATACAACTCTAACTAAAATGTTATAAAAGGCACAAACGCATGCAGCCACAATGCATTATATATATGAAATAAATAATTTCCAAATTCTAAAAATAGCAGAAATAACAAATGTAAAATACAGTAAAATTGCAAATGTTTAGTTTTTTTAATAGTTCAAGTTTATGCGTAATATATGTTCAGATTTTTCGAGCATAACAACTTTTTGCTAATCTTGACGTAAAAAATCCATAGGGCGGTAATGTAATGAAAAAGCCAGTGGGCATAATTTAGGACATTGCTGCCTGTATGTCTTCATATTGTTTACGAGCAAGTATGATGAAAATAAATGTAGTGGCAATAAATATTTATTGTCTACCGGCGTGACCACGGCGTGATAGTCGCAAATAATTTGTCACTATCACTACGTAGAGAGACTTACAAAAACACGATTAGGATAATAATTAACAGATTAGAATTCCGTAACTTAATTGCAACTGCTGTGATTTCACTTGAATTTGTATGTGTATATATTACTTTGTGCATTGACCTGCCATAATGACTTTATGCAATAAAAATTAATTAGAATAGAATTATCCATTTTGTATTATCAGTGTCTACATGAAACTGCCTTCGTGGCCGAACGATTACCATGCGGTCTGCCACGCAGAGGTCCCGGGTTCGATTCCCGGGTCGGGATAAATATTTGTATGGCCCGCATTTGTTTCTCTCCTGTGTAATTTGTGGTTGTCCATGTGTGTGTCCCTAGTGCGTGGCATTAAAAAAAAGAAAAAAGTGTCACAATATTTACAATATAAAATATAAAATGTCAAGGGATAATTATTATGATTGTCACTAATACAAAAACAGTAGTATTATCTAAAAAAATATAAATAAACTTTGTGTTTGTTTATATTGTCGAAATACAACGCGGTCAAATAAAATTACAATTTCATCGACAGAAATTCGTTAACACTTTAAATTCTTTATCCAATAAGTTCATTCGGTTCGTTCCCTCTAGTTCTAATAAGACAATGTAGTTGCTTTGGTAGTAGTTGTTACTTGGAATGATTTTTTCCCACTAGTTCTATTATTCTTAAAATATAATTTAATAGATCTACTGGGCCTTTTTTTCCAGTAGTTTTATAATAGAACTAGTGGGAACGAACCATTTATTCAATATTTGTGCGCAGCATGGACATGCCACGAAGGAGGTGCAGCGTGCGTAGCATGGGCCGGATCTAGTGGGGCGCTGGTTTCGTGTGGACGACGCGGTGACGTGTTGGTGTGGGATCTGCGAGCTAGAGCCCCGAGGCACAAGCTTCACGCTCACCACGCGCCTATCAAGTGTGTCGCCCTCTCGCCGAGGGAGGATCTGTACGCAATTGGCACTGCTGATGGAGACATCAAGGTAACGTTTACCTTTTCCAGTTTCTGCATAACTAAAAGATCGTATCAAAAGTTTGGGTAAAGTGTTATATGTTCGTGTGTACATTAGATATAATAAATTTATTTTTGTAATTATTGAGTATGTTACCATTCAATGTAATGATTTTTCAGATTTTATATCCTACCCAGGAGCGAACATTCCTTTCAATTATTCAAAGTTAGCTGAAAAAAATCCCTTTATGGGATAAGCTAGCCTTAGTACAATAACGTTTTATTTCTTTATTTGTTTTGTTCTATGTACAATGTATTTACATACATACATAAAACAAATTATTGCGCTTTGATATAAGCGATTTTTATTCGATAAGCTATGGTAAAATTCAATTGACTAGCACGGTGGCCTAACGTCTTGCACTGTGGGCGCTGATTGAGAAGGGCCCGGGTTCGATTCTTGTCAGGACCATTTTGAAAAATTTTTTTTTAACTAATTTGGGTTAGTTGTTGTGTGTAGTATCTCGGGAATTAATTTCGTTTTTGTGGTAGTCATAACACAGGGAATTTATACATATAATTAATCGGTGCGATTATCTGATACTTTATTATTATTATATAATTTCCCATAACCTATTTCGGTTTCTAATCAATTTATTACTCGATTACTAATTAGCCGTTTCATTAAAATTGTTCATGCGAAATCAATACTCTTCTTTTTACTTCACTATGGTAGGTAGTGGGTAGTTTTAATCGTGTTATCGCTATTCAGGTATTTTCATTGGCGACGCATCAACTGCTGCACACGTTCGCCGGCGAACATGCACGGAGTTCCTTCTTCAAGCACATCGGACAAGGCGTCACGCAAATACATATCGGTATGTAACAAATGACAATAAATGGTTTCTATTTCTATATATCGGTTCACAGGTAAAGGTACCATTGTGGAATTTTAACGGATTACTCACCACCCAGTCCGTGGTCCTTAGTCATGAGCTTCCACGGTGGTGACTCGATGTAATTTATTTTTATGATACCAAGTAACGGAAGAACAAACCGTGCGCCTGATGGTAAGCGACACACCTGCCCATAACAGTTGCAGTGCCATTCTGAGTATCGCAAAGATTTGATCTCTCACTGCGCTCGTCACCCTAAGACATAAATTCACACATCCCATGTGGCTGTAAATTCACTTGGCGCGGGCGACGGAAGATGAGACACAACCTTCGTTTTCTTTATTCTTATTAAAGTCATATCGTTGGCTGAATTTCAAAAACCTCGAAACTCCGTTTTTGGACGACATTCCTTTTTTTTTTTTTTTTCTAGCGCAACATCGGACAATGAATGCTTAAAATTTAATTTCTAGAAGGTTAAATCATAGATTCATTATCATCATCTCAACCCGTTAACAGCCACTGCTGGGTACAGGCCTCTTTTGCACGCCAGCCAAATCGGTCCTGTGCGAGTCTCATCCAGTCTTCCGGCCACCCCGACGGTATCATCCGACCATATAGTAGGTGGTCTGCCTCGAGGACGTCTCGCTTCTACTCAGTGACCGCCTTGATCCATCGGTCGTCGTCCCGCCGAGCAACGTGTCCTGCCCATCTCCATTTGAGGCTCGCGATCCCTATACAAGCGTCTACGACTTTTGTTCGCTGTCGTATCTCCACGTTGGGTGTACAGTAGACGAGGGAAATGCCGAGCATGGTGTGCTCCATTGCCCTTTGTGCTACGCTGATTTTGTACATGTATTCTTTTGTGAGCGTCCATGTCACGGTGCCATAAGTGAGTAATCATAGATTATCATATAATTCTTTCTAGTAATTCTGGTTTTTGTGCCTATTCGAAGGTTCATTAATGGAGTTACGAGGTTTACGATGATGATTTAGTCAGGGTAGGTTAGGATAGCACACTACACTAATAATACTATGATGAGAATAAAAATGTGATGAGAATGAAGAAAACCTGCAACTAGCACGCCACCGCCGCCAAGGTTATTATATTCCATTTATAGTTTCAAGTCTTTCGTACCTTTTTAACCTGATGGATTTTAAGTCAATGGCCAATAAATAAAATAATAATAATACTTACACAGTTATTGTAATCCATTCTATTATTTAAATAATAATAAACAAACGTGATTGTAGACAATGCCGGGCGACTGTTTTCGTGCGGCGCCGACGGCACAATGAAGGTGCGCAAGTTGCCAGAGCGCGATGCACCGCCGGTACACCAGCCGCAGTATTGAGCATTCTAGTAAGTATCTAAGGAATAGTCCTTAGGAAACTCGAGAGTAATTGAGGTTATCAGCGCAAAAATGGTGAAACCCACACTGACTTTTTTTCTACAATATTACTTTTAAATTAGGGTTACTTAACCTGTGGTCAATGGACCCTTAAGGGCCCCATGTAATGAACTCTGGAGGTCCATGGCGAGCCTACCTAACGTGACATAATGTTAAATAGGTACTGTGCGCGCGATCTTTTTGAATTTTCGCACCCGAGGGACGGGTTGCAGGCGAGCCTTTCTTCATCTTTTCGGAAAGGTCCTTGGGCTGTTTGAAATTTTGACGAGGGGTCCATTACTAGAAAAAGGTTAAGAAACCCTGCTTTAAATGATATTATAGTACATAATTATTTTATATTTGGATGCTAATTTCATGTATAAAAAAATATGATTCAATATTTTTAATATTATAATTAAATGTGTTCTTTAGTATCATTTAAGGTAATATTGTAAAAACAAAACTAAATGTGTTACACCACTTTTGCGCTGATAACTTAAAAAGAAAGAATTTTAAAAGTGTCGTGGGTTGAATCTCACTATTTAGTATGCATTGACATTCGTGGCACGATTGATGCTGAACGCGCTGAGGATAGCCCTTATAAAACATTTATTTAATATGAAACATTTATTTACACGAGCGTGTGTTGATTATGCAAAAGATGTGAATGAGGATTGTAGCAAGTGGAAGACTTGTGATCTCTGTCTATTAATTCTGATGGGAATAGGGCGTGCGTATGTATGAACGCAGCCCGTATTAATAAACAAAAATTACAATTTGTATGAAGATAGTTGAAGCGCGAAAGTGGTATAACCCACATTTTTTTTTTCCACAATATTACTCTAAAAGTAAAACTACATAATTATTTTTTATTTGGATGCTACTTTCATGTATAAGAAATATTTAAGTACTAATATGTAATCTCACTTGATGGAAAGCGACTATGAGGCATGCACTTCTAAATAATGCCTATTCACTTTATACAACATTCGAATTTGATGTGAAATATAAGATTTTATTTCCTTGACTATTCGTGGTTAGCATTTCAGCCACTTACAAGGTTTTTGACCTGTCTTTAAAACGAGGAAACTTACAACATAAAAGGGAAATTTGGAAACGGGATTAGAACGATGGAGATAGAGAAAAAGGGGGTCAAGCGAGATATACAAGGTTTGATATTATTAAACTTAAATTGATATTATCAAATGACATTATTCTATGTTGTTGGCAGGTGTTCGCGTCCAGCCTTATGTCCCCTTGTGATGTATTTATCGTTGTTGCTGTTCAAATGTTACAAGTATGAAACGCCTTTAGACTAGTCACTGAGTAGGCGATGTTGTATCTAATGTATTTAAAATGTTAAATGAATCTTTAGTTATTCTAGTGTGAAATATTCGCTATTTTTATCTTAATAAATCTTGTCTTAGATGAATATATAATTTATTTATTCGCACTCGCTGTCTGTCGATATATAGGACCTACTTTGTTGACAATATTTTATTTAATTACACATGTGAAAACAAACAATTTAAGTAAATAAATGTTATATTTGCATCTAAATATACAATGGCACACTTTAGTAAACATCTTTAATTTTAAATTTTACTCTAAATTTAATTTAAAAAATATGTTCTTATAGACATTGTTGGTTTTGATAACATTTAATAGAACATTGTCTACCAACAAAGTAGATTCCTTTGCAGTATGTTACATAACAGCAAAATGTATTAAGGTGTTTTTAACAATATCAATCTTTAAAGTTTGCACTTATGTATCAAACTCGAATATAAAATCAGGCACGCAGAAGGCCTAAATTAAGGCGGTTCTCACACGGTGACTCCAGTCGCGACGACACGCGGCGCTACAACATTAGTGTAGTATTGATTTATATGAAGTTGCTATCGCATCGCACACGCAATGTTGCAAGCGAATGCATACAAATACGAAAACCATATTTTCGCGTGTTGCCGGCAAAAAACGTCTCTATGCGAGAACCCCACAAAGTTATAAACAAACCAGTAGGTCATATATTAGTACGTTAACGTTTATTGTGTCGAGTGTTTTAGTATTGATAAAGTGCAATAATTCTAACAATCTCTAACTTATGAATCCGACTGCTGACAATGTCGAAGCCTTAGATAACAAATAACTATCCCTTGAACAACTAGCTTATGATGTGCATAACTTATGTGTAACTTGTTGACGCATAATATAATTTATCTAAATACAATATATCTCAATTTACAGTGTGTATAACTTCGTTGGCTTACTTGTAATGTTAATAACTACCTATATTTGTAATTACGTCGAGTATTTGTCCACTGATTAATGTTCTTGTCGACGTTAAAACTTGTGTACAGGTTGTAACAAAAAGGTATAGTCACTCAGGATATGAAATAAAAAATCAATTAAAATAAAATTTCAGGTAAGTGGTTCAATGTCACGGACAATTTGTTGTCCTCAAATACGTCTATACTTTTTTCTTACACCTCAGTAATAGAGTCACGTAAAATATTATTGGCTGTCTTGTAGTATTGGTTAATTTGATAAAGTTTCATTGGTTGACTCCTCAAATTATTCACAATATTTGGTGATATTATAGGCATATGGGACTTGTCAACTTATGTCTCAGGGTGACAGGCGCAGTGCCCCTCAGATCTTTGGGATTTAAAGCTCTGAGTGGCATTGAAACTGCTACGGACAGGCGCGTCGATAAAACCAGGCGACTTGTTCATCCCGTCACTTGGTATAATAAAAAAGTCTATATTATTATCACACCTCGGACACTCCATACCAACGGTCGAAAATTATTTACCTGCTACTTCTACATACAGCAAGGCGCTATCTGCACACGCGAAAATGTGTGCGTGAAGTGGCAGGCTTACACATAATTTTCTCGCACTATTACGTTACGTGGTCAGAGCGGCAACATAGCGAAAATTGTGACGCGAATCTGTTATCTATGATTCTATTAATAGAATCCTAATGATTATACCTAATAGACATGTACTTATATCGATATATTGTTATATTTTTCATTAAGTCACTAACTAGAGTAATATTGACGATTTGTTACAAAAACATATTAAAAGCACTTAAAATATTATATTTCGTACATGTCGTACATACTTTTAAGTAAGGTAACCAAAGTATTTGAAATTGCTTGTCCAAGTTTAGTTAATAATTACATATATTCACTACCTACGTAATATTTATCGGCAAACCGAATAGAAAATTCGCAGTCATGGCGTCACATTATATTGATATAATAAATCTGTATTTTTTACACATACATATATTACTCTGCCGTAAATAAATGAAGAAAACATGTTGAAAACATATGTTGAGTCTGTGCGTTATTATTAATAACTGAATGAGTCTCCGACATAAGTTTTTTTTTTACTTACTTCGTTTCATCTTTCGGTGATAAACGATGATAAACGGCCGTAACAATTCACGACCATTATAAATAGTAACGTAAAATGATGTTTTATATTAACGTACAAGTTTCGTAATGATTAAATGAAAACTATATTCAAATATCAAAGCCGTCTTTGCGCGAAAACGGCTCGCCGGCAGCTTTGTTGTCGTTCAGTCAATGTGACCGGCAATGTGCGGGGCGTGGTGGTATCTAAAACTAGGGAAGGGCGGAGAGTGTCCGTTCTCTTATTCTTTATTCTCTGTTATTATGTAGTAATTATCGACATTGCTTCTTGGGCATCGAAAGATGAAGTATCCCTTATGATACGATTGCTAATGTGTCGAGACGTTTTCAGTGTGGTACAGCGCAATGGTAGTCTTAAAATTGGGATAGGCACGCAGCTGGCATTGACTCGTTCGTGATGCTATAATAATAACACCCGATTCCCAATGTGATACAGCTCTTTCACAGACCAGAAACTGAAACCGGATCGGTCAAGATATTTTGCGTGACGTTATTAAATATTACCCTTTATAAATTTATCATACACCCCATTAGGTGTAAGTTTTCTCTATTTATATATCGTTAAATGTGATGTAATCTAAATTAATCGTCCATTTTTTTATGTTATATGGAAGCAATATCTTCTGAAAGCGTTGCTTTGAATTTAGCAATAAAACACTGGGCATAAAGTACTTTTTTGATTGACAGTATTATTTTTAAATTATTTGAAACTCTATCCCCATGGATGGAGGGTGTAAAATTGTTGTTTACGTAGCTTTCGGTCGATATGTGTCCTAGCGTATCGCACAAGATTTTCTATATGGAGTTCACACTTGTTTCATTTTGGCTACTTACACTAATTACTTTTCGTTACCTTGGCTCAAGTGCAAGTGATCAACCAATATTCTTAAAAGAGCGAAAGATATCGCTTCCTTTATACAATAACGCAGCATGGTAGAATACTATAATTTTGAACTTAGTACACAGCGACGACGTGACTATGAAAAAAAATTCACCTATCATATATTACAGGGCACATCTAAAAAATTTTAAATTTTTTTGACGTAGGAAGATGGGTGCTTTGTTGCCGATAAAGTTTCTGTTGCTCTGCTTGTCGCTGTATCCTTAGTTCGAAACCACAGTATTCTATAATACTGCGTTATTGTATAAATGCAATATATTAAAAGGCAGTTAGATTCCTTGTGCGCGCTAGGTCGAATATTGAACTAAATATTGAGTGTATAAATCTATTGTGTGCATGTGATATAGTAAGAAGACTTTAGTCTGGCATTTTGTTCCAACTTTACATTACTTTCTATAATAAAATCAACTTTGTACATGTTTTCTGTGTCTATCAACTCTTTTTTTCTGAACTTATTTGAACTTTTATTCTTGTTCTTACTAAAATAATATCTATCTGCACTGACGTAACGATTTTAACAAGCACTTTGTATTAATAATGTATAACATAAACTCACAATTTAATGGTAAGTTAACTAATAATATCTATATATAGGGCCACACGACCGCATAGCACTCAACACGTCCTCTTAAGGAGCGTGCACACATGAATGACATCAACACGAATTTCGATCAAGCAAGTTCCGACATATACGAACACATTATGAACACCCAATGACAGTAAACATGAAGATAATTCGGAAACACTATTTGTATATACATTGTTCGATAAATGGTCATTATCATTATTATTTGTCATTATTATACATCGATTGCTTTCTAGAATAGTGGCCTCAAAACACCTAATGTGAATTGGTTTGAATAAAAATGAAGCCTTTCTGACACACAAAGTGAAATCTCACTATCCAATTCACAATAAAATGTAGGACATTCTATACCATCATGTGATAAATTCAATAATGACCTATTTTGGTTTGGACCACTATTTTTGAAAATGTGTACGTAACATGTTCAATAGTATGTACACGCCCTAAGTGCTGTTAAAAGACATAGGTTTCGTTATTTTGTTTGGTTAACTATTTTTAAATATTTCTTTAGGTTAAATATTGTAAATTCACCAAAGTTTTTGTCCTATCAAAATATCGCGTACAACATTTACGCAAATGTAATTTCAATAAGAATTAAGTTACCATGTTTTAGATTTATTGTAAAAATTCGCACAAGTGCCCGAAAAAAATAGTAAAAACAAGTTTCAAAATATATATTCATTGGCATATCGTTCTTCTGTTCTAAATGGCGTCTACATTTGTAGAATTGCGTGAATGCATAAAAATATTCCGGAATATGTCCTTAGGTTTGAGTTTTATATTTTAGTATCTTTGTGTGCAATGTATCATCTTAGATGCCACATAGACTAGTTGTCTGTAGAATAAAATTGTCAATTTAATTTTAGAGATCGCATTGAGTTAAATGTTTGTAGTAGTTTCCGCTTTGCCACATTACGGATCATACTTTCGTAGATAACTGTGATGTATTATGTAAGTTTATTAATCGTATCACTTTATGGCAATATAATCATTGGTGTAAGGCAACGTTCCTTCGAAATGTAGACATTAAAACGGATATACAGAAACACAATAAACACTATTGGTTCAGTATAAGAGCTTACTTATAAAACTATTAACAGTGGTGTTGATTTGCGTTTATTTGTAAATCTAACTTGACAGGTCTACAATTATACTCTTTCGGCCTGGTAGGGTATTTTTTGTATTTCCAAAATCCTTCACACTCCTCCATTTGGCGATTTACCACTACTCCTAAAGTCCATCAAGATCGTCCTGCCATGCGCCAACACCTCGGTCGTCCCCGTCGTCGCGGATTTAAATAAAAACGTATTTGCACGTGTCACCAAACAAATTTTGGATAGAAATCTTAAATACAATAAATATTTTCCCTATTCTACCTCATTGACAACCAAATTAAGCCCATATAAATCTGAATATTGGCTGGAAAAATAAAATTCACAGGACCTTATTGTGGTAATAATTTTAGATCTGTCAGTTTAGTTTTGTTAATTAAACGATAACAAAATATGTCACCATCTAACATTTTCGTATTCTCAAATAATTATATAGGGAGAACATTTCTAGACAGCACACATATTTATACGTACGTACAATGAAATAAATCGGACACAGCATAATTGAATCAATGTTTACAAACAAGTATAAAATTGTATTATAATAATTAAATGAATACACACTGCACCTATGTTAATATGATAATTAAATTGTGGACATTGTTCATATTTTATGCTTATTTTTGTTTTATTTATGAAGGAAACTTTTAAATAAAGGTTAATTCAATTTGGTTTTTTATTAAAACGGAATATCAAAATTTTTGTTCGCAATTAACCCGCAGTTCAGGTTAGTTGTCCTAACTGAACTAAAAAACAAGATTTTTGAGAAAATGTAAATAAAAATAGATTGTGTTAATTCATAACATTTATTAATCAATATAAATTAGGTACATTAAACGGCTACGAAACAATACTGAAGTATAGTGTAGCGTAAAGAGAAAAGGTAAGAATCGCTCCCCTTTTGTTCAGTCACAGAGAGCAATCATATTGCCATAGATAAGTGAAATTTCAGTGGAGACACACATAAGGATTGGTAAATAAATATCAGGACAGTTCTACTGTACTGGTTAGGTAAATTTACACATAGACACGACGGCAAACAGACTTAACAAGCAATTATACCTAGCGTTGCTATTATATTCACTTAAACAGTTTGCTATCAATGTTCTTTGTGTTGATGCCTAAGTATTCAGCAACGAAATTCAACGCGCGTTCTTTATCCAGTGTTACCTTTCCAAGTGGATTTTCTAAGAACAAAGTCACTGTTCTAGTACCATTTGCAATGTTGACAAATTTGCAGTATGGGCTAGATTGTGGTTCACAATCTTTAGGTTTCGACGGCGAAACTATGATGGTTTTACTATTCAAATTTGTAGTACTTTTTATTGCAGCTCCTTCACACCACAAAGCAAACTTAACGCCATATAGTCCAAATAGAACCTCTACTTCTTTGTAAAGTTTATTTAAACTGATAAATTTATTATCCTTGTCCTTAAGAATAATGCTAGCCCGGTTGGTTGTGACTCCAAAACGCGGTATAATGCCTTCTAACACAATATTCGCCCAAGGATTTGCAGGCAACTCCACATCTTTTCTCCATGTTATGACCAGCTTTAGTTGAGAACCTTTCAGTTCTTGAGTTTCTTCAATAATTACAGGCTTTGCAGCCGAAATTTTTTCAATAGGAATCATTGGTGCTTTCACGGTAGTCTCAATAAATTCGCGATGCGAGTTTATAATGCGAACGATGTCGCTATTTTTGTTAACAAAGTAAAAAACATCAACTTCGTCTGTTGGTACTAAGTGCGCCTTTTTTCTCAATTTTTGAACCCTGTTTATTATTTCCCTTGCGAAACCTTCGTCCAGCATTTCCTGATCAGGTGTCACATTCAGTAATATCAACACGTCGTTATCGCTGTGCGCCTCATACTGATCATTTCCTTGAGCTTGAAAAATTACTCTCACTTCAGAAACATCAATACGGTTTCCTACCAACTCAACAAATCCATCGGCAATCAATTTCTCACATTGGTTGTTGTTCAGATCCTTCAAAGCTTGTGTAACAGCTTTGAAGTCGCCCTTTAGACGTGCCCCCAGTACCTTGTGGTCTGGTTCTACCCTTAGAGTGATGCCGTATTTCTCTTTATCACTTGTAAACTGAACTTTCTTGACATTCATTTCCTCCAAAACATATTTTTCTAGTGATTTCACATCGCGCAAGTACGTTTCATCGCGATGAATAACAATCATCTCAGGGAGTGGGTATTTAATTGGAATAGTTTTCCGATCGCGCAACACTCTGCCAAGTTCAATTACAGCCTGCATTCTTTGAACAGCTCTTTCGATGTTTTTGTCTATCAAGTCCAATTTCGGTTCAGGGATCATATTGAAATGCACACTTTCGAGAGAATCACCAAGCAACAGCTGACGCAAAACTTTGTACATCAATTCCGTTAAGAAAGGCGTGAAAGGGGCCATTACGCGGATCATATCAAATAGTACTCCAGATAAAGTGTCCAATGCCACCTGACAATCTTTAATTCCACTTTCGCCCTTTAGTCTCTTCCTATTCATTCTCACGTACCAGTTGGTGAGGTGATCAATGAATTTGGTCAATCTGGGAACTACAGTATAAAGTCTGTAAGCGGCCATTTCTCGTTTCACGAAATTGATCAGCGACTGCGTGAAAGAAGTTATCCATTTGTCCATCACGTTTTCTCTTACAGTCTTTTCATTAAATTTATATGTTATCTTGTCCTCTTGGACAATTCTTTCTACGTTTTGCATCAGGAATCTAAAAGCGTTGTACCAAGGCAGAAAAACGTCTTTAATAACGTCTCTGACTCCTTCCTCTTTGAATCTAAGATTTTCGGCTTTCACGACAGGAGAGTTGACTAGGTAAAGTCTTAACGCATCAGCTCCATATTTAGTAACTATGTCCATTGGATCTGGGTAATTCTTCTTCCGCTTTGACATTTTCTGTCCATCTGACGCTAATATCAACCCATTGGCAATCAAATTCTTGAAGGGTGGTTTGTTGAATAAGGCAGTTGAAAGCACTATGAGTGTATAAAACCACCCTCTAGTCTGATCAATACCTTCAGCAATGAAGTTGGCAGGGAAAATGTCATCAAATTCTTTTTTATTTTCAAATGGATAATGTAACTGTGCGTAGGGCATAGAACCTGACTCAAACCAACAATCGAAAACTTCTGAAACTCTTTTAAGAGGCGGTTGACCGGGACGCGATGATGGAATTTTTAGATGATCAACACTTTCTCTGTGTAAATCCTTCACTTCCGCGCCAGTAAGAGCTGAGAGTTCTGCAATGCTTCCAACACATACAACTTCTTGTTTGTCACTTGACATCCATAATGGTATTGGGGTGCCCCAATATCTATTTCTACTGATGGCCCAGTCACGTGCTTCTTTCAACCAGTTACCAAATCTTTTTTCCTTCACATACTCTGGCACCCAATATGTAGCTTCACTTGATTTCAAAAGATCTTGACTCATTTGTTCAACTCGAACAAACCATGATGGTACAGCTTTATAAATTAGAGGAGTTTCAGATCTCCAACAGAATGGATAGCTATGTTTTATTTGTCCACTTTGAAGCAACCTGTTGCGAGCTTTCAGATTGGCAATTATGTTTTTGTCTGCATCCTTGACATATTGACCAACAAAATCTTTGACTGGTTCAACAAATCTGCCACTAGCATCGAGTGGACAGATTATATCTTGATCTCTAGTGATTATGCCCGCTGCTAGGCAAACCCGATAATCGTCCTCACCAAAGTATGGTGCTTGATGTACAATACCAGTACCTGATTCATCTGTTACATATCCATCAGTCAAAACTTGGTAAGCGTTTGGACATTTGCCAACAAAATAGTCAAAAATAGGTGTGTACTTAATGCCTTTTAGTTTCTCACCAGGAAATTTTTCAAGAATTTCAAAATCATGTACATTTTTAAAGATCACAGGAAACCTTGCTTCCTGGAGAACATAGCAAGCGCCGGTTGCTTTTTCTTGTACTTTCACGTAGGTTAGTTTGGGATTAACACAAAGAGACATGTTGCTAGGGAGTGTCCAGGGTGTTGTTGTCCAAGCTATCAAAGAGAAACCTTTTTCAGTTGGGAATGTGATTACAACAGCTGGGTCAACAACATCCTTGTAATTTTGTCCTGATTCAAAATTGGATAGAGGTGTTGAACAAGCAGTGGAGTAAGGCATGACTTTAACGCCCTGATAGACCATTCCCTTGTTGAAAAGTTCTTTGAATACCCACCAAATCGACTCCATGAACCATGGGTAGAGAGTTTTATAATCATTCTTGAAATCTGTAATTAAGAATTATTACTTTTCATTTTACTTTTTAATTTATTTAGTTCAGGCCACATGACCCATATATTAAGGACTAACATACATACAATATAATTAAACACTATTTCGTTGGCGACGTGTCGCGCAATCTGATGTTAGGTAACTGGTGTCATTATGATCCTGCATGTATAACATTTAACACAAAATTTATGCACATATGATATCTACATTTTTTTTACACAACTACGTATTTTTTAATATCAAAACATTGTAAATTCTACTCTATCTGCAAGAATTTTGTTTTCAATTGAACACACATTGAAACACATTTAGTGGTTGCCTCTTCTGGTCTCAGTATCAAACAAACAAAAACCATTTCCAGGTTTAATGCTAGTGATAAATTTTTTAGGTTTATTACTATTGATAAGTAGGATAACAATTTACAACTGCAATATAAAGTACCACAGAATACATAATTTCTTATATCATGCTGGGGGATTACTTGCCTTAAATTTATTTAGCATTTATATAATAAGTATGTGGGATGCATGTTCGCATCTACGGGGTTATTTGTAAAATACTAACAACCTACCTCCCAGGACTATGTTACCATAGAGTTTAATATGACAAATATGGTAATTTTTAGACCCGTATTTGGTAGTAAGTTCAAACGTGCAAGCTGCCTCCTTTTGCGCGGTAGCGCTTTCTTTTTTTTCTTTCGTTACCGCAGAGTTTTCACCATTTAAAGCAGTCTAGTCTGTTTAAATGTATTTTATTTTTGTATGAAACTAAATCTGATGAACTATTACAAGTTATGAAAAAAATTGTTGTTTATGATGTTGGTAACAATGTGGTACTTGTAGTACCTGCCCGTTACACCAAGTACCAAGTAGCCCTGTGTACCACGTGTATAGAAACCAAATGTTCTGTTTTTTCGTAAAATGCAGTAAATATTTAATTATTAAGTGAGATTTAATTACGACAATTCAGATGTCAAAGAAAGTTCAGATTAAGTAAACCATTAAAAGAAAACCATAAAAGGATCATGTTAAAATAATGAGAGTATTCAAACCAATCATGCAATAAAAAATATAACTTAAAAAAAAATCATTGCGCTTATATTGATTTTTATCTAATATTATTTCAGTAGATTTCAATACTCAAATCATTTTGACCCTGGCTCTGGTAATATTTGGTAACTTACCAATCCATCTTCCCATTCTAGTAATGATAATCTCCCACTCAGTGGCATATTTCATCACAATCTTCCTGCATTCAGCATTATATTTATCAATGCCCATTTTCTCTACATCATCTGGGCCTTTGATGCCTAGACTTTTATCAATTTCAAACTCAATTGGCAGTCCATGACAGTCCCACCCAAAACGCCTTTCAACATGGAAACCCTAAAAATAAATTATATTGTTTATATTACGGAAAAGAAGCTTTTTAAATTACAAAATTTATGATGACACAAAGAATATCTTTTGATGATGACCATTAGATTATTAAGGCGCCTTGAAATTAGATGCTTATAGAAACTCAGCAGTGGCACGGCAGCTGCACCATTATCAGAGAACAAAAAAGTAACAGTCACATTGACTGAGCGACAACAAGACTTTTTCGCACTAAGACTTTGATATTTGAATGTAGTTTTCATTTATTCATTTAGAAACTTGTATGTTGACATATAACATTGTAGCCACTTTTGCAGTCACAATTCGGAAACTAAAAATTACTGGAGCGCTACAGACCTGTCACACCACAGTGTTTCTACAAGTGTCTAATTTGAAGGTGCCCTTAGTAATGTACTGATGAGCTAGTACATAAGTGCTTTTGTACAACAACAATCTCAAACCAGATTTCATTGGGACTACCCGGAATATATCATTGTAATGTATTTATAGTTCGGTTTAGCATTGTATTAAATGGTTATAGGGTTTTTTCTGTGCAGAAACTGCTTGCATGCCGACATTACTGATATTGTTACAAAACAGTACAATTTAAGAGTAGAGAGAACCGTGTAAAACATAGAAAAAATATGGAAATTCCAAGATGACAGTAACCATTTTTTAGGTTGTGTCCCAATGATGAAACAAACAAGTTGTAACAATGGTGGTAGCGACACACCTGTCCATGACAGTTGCGGTGCCTTCAAAAATGGAATGCAGTAATGGTCACATAACTGCTTGGCGGCACAAATATTTACGGTGGCAGGACTTCCCTGGACAATTTTCACAAGGAGCTCTACTGCTATGGAAATACTAAATGGAACCAAAAACTTTTATTCTCATTTATAATTGGATAACTAAATATTATGCATAAGCAAAAATAATAAGCAAAAATATAAATAATCCTATTATTGGCAATAAGATTTGCACCGTCTTTTGGTTACAACAGTATTGGATTTCATGTGCGACATGTTTCATCAATATGAAGACCTAATTTACCTGTTGATGAGCATAACGTGTAACCACATCTTTGATGGTTCCGGCAAGGATGTGCCCGTAATGCGGCAAGCCGGTGGCGAAAGGTGGGCCGTCATAAAACGAATATCTGCACCAAACATCGACATATTACCTGTCAATTTACTTCGAAGCGTGTGTAATCATCATATCATTAATCACAGGTTTCAAGAGCAAAGTGCAGTACAACCACACAGCAACATGTCCATTATTCAAGATATTAAATGACATAACCTTACCTAGGCTTATTCTTCGACTGCTTAAGACATGATTGAAACGCGTCTATTTCCTTCCAGAATTGCAAGATCCTTTCTTCTTCTTTCGGAAAATCGATGTTTTCCGGCACCCTATCGACTTTTTGAGACATGATGAATATATTTCTTTGAGTTCGTAACCTTACGTACACGCCATCACGAGCACGGCCAATCACGACACCATAGATAACGAAATTTACTTGACTTGACCATGACAGCTGACAACACGACAAGATTGTCTTTTTTTTTTTAATTTACTAAGGACTTGGCAAAGCCAAAAGCCTAAACATGAAGTTTAATTATGTTTCTGTAAATATGGCCGCCACAAAGAGGATAGGCAATTTGAGGCGGCGTGGTTGCATTGACTCGGGATTCCTTAAAACTGGCCGATACGGGTATTTTAGTTCGAGATTCGTATAATTTCGCGTTTTAATCTTCGATTAAGGCACAATAGCACTATACTATTCCACTTTAAACTAGATTCACAAAATAATTGAAAGTCAAAATAAAAACGACACTTTTCCCTCCAAAAGGTCCAAAGCGAATCCGACAAGTTTGTCAAGTAACACAGGGTTGCCAGTCAAATAACCTCGTGTTTTGTCTTTGTCCATAGGTGATACAACCGATCATCGTCGTTTGAGTGCGTAACGGTATTCTGTAATCGTTGAGACTCGCCATTCGATATTCGTTATTCGGTTTTACCGACGTTATCGATTTTGTCGACAAATGCTATTCTGTACACTACTTTAACAGAGCATAACGACAATTCGGTTCGATACGTTCATTATGTTTCGTTAAGATTCGATATTTTTATCGGCTCTTCCAGGGCACCCTATTTTGCATCTGAATCGATTCACAGATACGATTATGCTCCTGAATCAACCGATTCAATAAAATAAAATTGATTTTGATAAAAGCATTATAATTTTGACCGACTGAGACCCTTTCGGTCTCAGTCGGACGCGATTACTTCATGGACGCTGTTTTTTCGCTATAGAGAAGCGACGCGCTCTTTTAGCTCCTATTTTTATCGACAGATTATGTAACGAAGTTTATTCAAAATAAATTGTAATTGTTTGATATAAATCATGCTGTACTGTAAGAAAAAAATAAAAATAAAAGTACATATACGAGTACATACATACAACACACATAAATTACAAAAGCAATAAAAATAACCAAATAGCTAACTGTCCTTATCATGACAAGACAAGACATGTGCAAAAGACAGAAAGAGACCCGTTACGTCAATTTCAATTTTCGAACCACAAGCGATAGAAATATTTAGATTTAGAACAAAGAAACTATATAGTTGATAATGGCATTAAGACTACTCCATCACTCTTGTGTTCAAGTAGTTTTCACTAGAAGCTAAATATGGTGCATTTTGTTATTTCCATTAGAAGCTAAATATGGATAATTTTTGGGCCTTTAATTTGTGGGAAACAAAATTAAGCAATATTTTGCAATGACTTTACAGTTTAAATCAAATATTTTAGTTTTTTTTATACTTTACTTGTCATTGGCTCCAACGCTGACCGCGAAAAGCCATAAACTGAAAAAATCTCCGGACATTTTTTCGCGGTTTTTGGATTAGACTTTGGATTGTATTTATTGTCATCTATTTATTGGTAAGTCAATGGGCAATCTCCTCTGGCAAATACAAGTAAAACAGTACCACTATTACACTACACACAAAATTAAATTAAAATGGAAAAAGAAATTCACTAAAATAGGTACATCCTCATACATATCGACACCGCCACGTCGATAACTTTCCGTCTCTGGTATATTCATGAGAATCGATTTATTTTTAAAGGCCTATCCTGCGTACGGACATACGTAGTAACAGTGACAGGAGTAGACATAAGCTAGTGTTGTAGATTTTTGTTTGTGTGAGACCACAGTGACACAATTCAATTTTTCATTTGAGTGCACCTGTTTGCTTGTAGACTACCTACCGCCCCTCAAAAAGTGACAAAAGTTTTGTTCGAGAAATAACGCTAATAGCGCCTCCCGTCCTATATGCTCTAAGCGTGAAGTTGATTACAACTTCACTCATTAATTACTGCAAGCTTGCAGTCAATCTCTGAGCGACCTTAATCTAAATCAGCCAAATACACAACACTAGCATTGTCAAAATTGCGATTAAC
The DNA here is from genome assembly GCF_003589595.1 of Hyposmocoma kahamanoa. Taxonomy (NCBI): domain Eukaryota; kingdom Metazoa; phylum Arthropoda; class Insecta; order Lepidoptera; family Cosmopterigidae; genus Hyposmocoma; species Hyposmocoma kahamanoa. The sequence continues at coordinate 17,907,432 of NW_020654289.1, forward strand.
TTGACACAAACGAAATACTTTGAATTACAATAGGTAGCTAGTTAGAAAAAGATCGCTGCTCATTCTTCTCTTTCATTCTGTATATTTATCTCTTTTTCGCAACGTAAAGTACCTGTGTAAAACAATTCCCCAAACCGCAAACTTGCTGATTGATATTGTTTTGTGAGAATTCAATTCTTTTAAATTAATTTTATTTTCCTCAGTTATACACTAAATTCGCACCCTGCGCTTTTTATAATAACCATAAGTAATGGAATGGATAAAAGCTTCTCCAAGGTAAATACTGACAAATAAGTTTAATGTCCAGTTTTTGTGTAGTGTTCGTATTATTGAAATTTTTCTTCTTTGTTACACTAATTTCAACACATCAGTTTGCAGAAAGGCATCGTGATCGTCAATAAACTTGAAGATACAAAATTCGAACAACTCCTTCGTCGAATAGTTGGTAAAATTAAACTTCAAGACACAGAAATCTTCACTCAAGAAGAAAGACAAAAACTAGAGAAAATATTCAAAGTTGATGAGGACAGCTTGCTACTAGCCATCAAAACTGTGGTATACTTGTTTAAAAGAATGTTGAAATTCATACTTATGCCTGTAGATTTAAAGAATGACTTGGATAAAATTGGATTGGGTAATAATAAAGCAGAGGTCATTGTGAAAGTATGGTCTAATGAAACTAGAGAAATTTTGGAAGAATTAGGGTCAGACCGTATAGATAAATATGGAGAAAATTTAAATTTGTCATGGAAATTAAATGCAGAATTAAGTTCGGACTATAGGAAGAAATATAAAGTTCCTAAAGTTTATTTATCTGTGAATGGAGAAAATCGTGAAACAGAAATAGAAATGACACATCCAGAACTTTATTCTGTTTTCTTACAACTTGAATCCATACAGAATGAGTTAGATAATATAATGTAACTTTAATTTTCTTTCAATGAGTAATAAAATAATTTCCAACATGAGTGTATTTTTATTTATTTATTTTATAATATGAAGTGACAGGACAAACAAGTTGTGTGCCTGATGGTAAGCTACATGCTTGTCCATGACAGTTACAGTGCCACTCAGAGCTTTAAATCCTTAAAGAATGGAAAAAAATTAAACTTTAAATCACATAGCTCTGAGGAGCACTGCCACTGTATCTGTCACCCTGAGTCATAAGTTGACAAGTCCCACTGCCTGTCATTTCAATAAAAAATTTTCAAATAGTTATTTTATCTTTTAAACTTAAACTATGTTAATACAAATTTCTGTTATTTTTTTCCATTTTGATACTTTGTGCCAATTGAAACATTGTTACGGAACACGTTACCAAAAACCGGTGTCTACTTTTCATACCCACTTATTCATGTATGTACTATGATTATTTAAAGAGACTAACCTCTTTCCATAACTAAGTACAGATTCGTCTACTGTCACTTGTGAAACCAAAATTGCGTTGAAAGGAACGTATATTTACGCCAAAATGTCAAAATTGAAAATTTGTCACTTTACTTTTTGAAACCAAGTTTTTCATTCACAATTTTACCAAGTCTTTCAGCTACTCACAAGTCGTACTATGAGCGACAATGATGCCTATCAAACCTCGTCTGATACTGCGGGTTGGAGTAGCGGTGAGAGGGCGCTAGTAGGCAAAAGGGGAAGGAAGCGGCGGGTGGGGCGAAAAGAAGATGAACTTACACCTTCGTCAAGTCCTCTAGAATGCTCAGAGGTAAAATTGAAACGAGGTAATTGAAGCATATTAACTATGTAGATATTGTTACACCTCCAATGTAGATATTACTACTTTAGCTGAATCCAAATCTTGTTCTCCTATAATCTGGTAAAATTGAGAACAAAGATTAAAAGTTATTCTTTAAAAGAGGGCCGTATTTGGTGAAGTCAAAGATAGGATGATGTGGTATTGTTTATGTAAATGATCGCATATTTCGGTAATGATTTGATTCCGCGCCGTGGGAGTACTGTTGAGATTTACGACGTGTCGCCTACAAATCGCTTAGCATAAATATCGTGTTTCTTTTACAATCAAATATTAGTTAACTCACCTGATACCCAAGATAGATACTAAACGTGTAGGTAATTAAATAGTGAAGGTTCTACTTGCTATTTTATTTTAGTTTTAAATGCTTTAAATTTTTGAAAAAGGTATTGTGTTTTTTAGCGCCATCTAGCGTTAAGAAATGAAATTTGTAAATCAGAGACAATAGACGAATGCCGTTTGACGGAAACAAGACTTACGTCATAGACAATACCATCCCATACGTCAGAGCTTTTGGCAGCCCGTGGGTGAACTATTTTCTTCATTGTTGACCTTTCCTAAATCTTAGGTGTAATTATTTCATCATTATAAGTACTCTGGCTGTGCCCTAATAATCAGGAATATAATATTTTGTGGAAGTGTCGACGATGGACTCTGAAGATGACACAAAGGATGATGTGGATTCTGGGAACGAGTCGAGCGGAGACGATGTTGACTTTGCTATGGACGTTGAGACCCACAGTACGAGGGAGCGGCAGACGGACCTCGAGGAGTACCCCTACGAGGTGTTGTCGACGGAGGAAATCGTTCAGCACATGGTTGATTGCATCAAAGAAGTGAATACTGTCGTCGAGGTCAGTATGTTAGTGGTAAACAATGGATGCCTTGAATTAGGTTACTCGTACGTTGGAAACTTCAATAGGTTCTTTTGTGTGCGTCTGGAGGGGTACACAATCGTCGTTGCTAAAATGGCTGGCAAATTTCGGTTGCAAATTTCGCGGCATCATCACTTTATCATAGTATAATACTGGTGCCCTAAAAACCTAGTTTCACATACATTGCTGTAAACATTTCAGCTGTGGGTTTTTTTTGCAATAGCTGGCGTCAATATGATTTTTTATTGTAATTTACGAATTGGTACAAAAAATTTTTTTTGATGTAGGAATCATTTTTCTTTATACCTATTTGCATCTTCTATTCTAGATTCTACCTTGATTGTTCTAGGAAATACTGTAAGGCTTCTGGTCTCGTTAAAATGACTTGTTTTGCTAATATCAAATTAGCATGTTAGTGTTTTCCTGGTCTTATTGTTGTGCGTTGTTTTCTTGGTGACTCATCTGCTCTCTTTTTATTACTGTGATTACAATCTAATGAGTAATTGACAAAAAAGTAATTCTTAAACATTGTTTCCTTAATGTATAATGTTATGGTTCTGTAGTATCATTTACTGAGAAGCTCTTAATTATTTTTCTATTCATGTTATGCTATGTGTGGCAATTTATTTTGCACTAAATTAGTTCAGATTTAATGATAACATGAATTAATGAAATTTGGAAGCAGGATATTTGTACAGAGTTAAGTGTATTTTATACACTCTCGTCAGTTTGTTATTTTAACTTTTGTAATCTTAAATATTTATTGTAATTTCTAAGACTTTTGTCAAATCAAATGTAAATACTGACTTATGGTTATGGAGGGCAATGATGCAAGATGGGCTTGCAAAAGTGTTAGCCAGAAAGTTTTTATAGGCCCTAATTTAAAGGTACTGTCAGAGACATCTGGCTACAAGCCACCGGTCTCCAATATTCAAACAGCACAAAGGCTCTTATGTTAGGCAGGAAAACCTCCCAGTGCTGGTTAGGGCTTTCATGGTACACTACAGTATATAAAATGTTTATGTCTGACCCAAGTTAAGTGTGAGCAGACAGAATATACAAGTTCTATGTTGTAAAGGTGACACTTCTGCTTATGTCACCGTTGCTGTGTAATTAGCAAACCAAACTTACTTACTCCTGGGCTAAGGCTTTTTGACCTTCTATCTGGATTTGTTATTTATCTGGATTTTTTGGCTTAGGGTAACACATATAGAGCAACATTTTCAGAATTAAAAGTAAAATATCCACCTAGCAATTCTGTTATAAAAACTCTATTTACAATTAAAATTTTGTTCCACATCTGGTTGACCATCTCTGCTGGCGCATGAGAGATAGAGAGATTTTATTGTGTTAATGAAAAGTTCAGATTTTCATGCAAATATCATGTTTTTTGTCTGGACTATTTAAATTTCAGGATGGTAACCTATCCTGGGCAGACTTGTCTGACTACAGGACACAAAAACAATTAGTATTATATATACAATACTACAATTCTTTATTGCTGTGTAATAATTACAATAGATAAAATTTTTGGTTGCAGTGTTGTAATCTGCCCTAGTAATATTAAAGAATTACCTGCAATTTTAGAAACACTTGAAAATATTCAAAGCAAGATTTGAAATCTAAATGAATATCATTTTTGACAAACTTTTATTTAAATTTATACATCACGTTGGACAAACATATGATAGGGACTATAGATCTGTAATTTGGCAATAAGTTTATAACAAACACAATGTTGTTTTGGCACTAAAATTTACTGATAAAGATGCCCACATAAATGAAAGATTGTTACAATGTAGAGTCAATGCTTTATTAAATATGCAAAGAAGAAAGGTAAATAATATGTTGAATGTTAACTTCTTTGGTTATTCCTGAAGTTATTGTTTTTTAAAAGCAAATATGTAGGATAGATATAGTTAAGTACAATAGTGAAATACTTACATTCTTATAAAAATAACCAATTTAAAAACTATGTAGGTAACGTAAAAATAGCATCTCAGTCTCCTACATCTTTTTGCGCTTTTAGCAGCTGACTTAATCTAATGGCAAGTCCAAATTCAAATGATATTATTCTTACCAATTTCTTTAACAAAGTTTTTAATTGTATATGGTATATGATCAGAAAAATCAAACTAAATACTATTTATATGAATAACATACTGACGTCACTATATTTTAGTATGGTAATGCTATAATAATCATGCATAAACATATTTTCAGGACACAACATGATGACTTGTTATTAATAACATTATTATGGCAATATATGTATATGTAACAAAATAAATAGTGTACCACTATGCTATGCAGTGACCAGTACTGTTTACTTTAGGGTCTATAATTCCCCATTAGAAATGAGATCTCAAACCCAGAGAGTGTCCCCATAACTTGCCAGAATTGTTAGCACTGTAAAGTAAGCATTCAGGAGGTCATTCAAATAAGTTTGAAAGCTATTTTTTAAGCAATCTGGATTTAATTATTGATAACAAATTTATATTGTATGCCATTTCATTGGACTAAAAATAAAATATGCTAATCATTGTCACTATTTATTTTAGCGCACAAATAATGGTATTTGTGTGCTTAAACAAATAATTTGATTCCTGTTTAATTATAATTTTCTGTATGTTGTCGTACATTCGGTAACTGCATTTACTCATATTGTAACTTATATTAAATTATATTGTAACGTACTTTGAGTACCACAGCTAGAAAAATCAGACGTACTATTCTAATTACCCAAATGAGGACCATTCAGTAAAGATTTCTGAGATTGGTTACATTCTTTCTGAGACTTCATCGTTTTTTTTATTCTTGTTGTGTAGTGGACTATATGGTTGCCCATAATCTGATTTGTTGTGGTAACAAACTTATCATTAACACTTTTCGATAACAATCAAAATCATTACATATAGTCGTATTAATATATGAGTACTTTGCAATATTGATTATTTTGTCACTTGATTGTAGATAATCGGAAGAAGATTAAGAATCGGTGCCGCCCGCTTCCTATCTTCCATACTAATGCAAAAAATGACAAAATTACGCATGACTTGTTATTGTATGCATGTTCTCCATTGGTTTAATTGAATGTATATATTCTGCGATGTGCATAGTATTCACATTAACTTGCAGTATATTGTAAGTTTTGATGTTCCTATGTATAGGCATAGTATAATAAGTTAACTGTGGTAACTCCATACAAACGTAGCAGCGCGTCTCTAATGTGTGCATGCCCGCCGCATGCGAATGTGTGCTTCCGTACACGGCACGCAGCGGGCGCGCACATATACAAACCACGTTGCTACGTTTGTATGAAGTTACCATAACGTGACTTTGACTTGTATTATTGGACTGTAGCACAACAATATAAGTACTTTCACAGGCTGTAGGTAGCATTATAAATAACATTGCCAGATGTGGTTGTTTCTCAATATGCCTCAATATGACTCATTGTACTCTCAATATGCCTCCGAACGGTTACCATGCCGGATTGCCACGCAGAGGTCCTGGGTTCGATTCCCAAGCCAGGAGAATTACAGTGTGTTGATTTGCATTCTCGCCATATTTAAGAAATTAATAATATAAATAATGCTAAATCATCTAAAATATTTAAAAAAATATTCTGTTCAATATTCTGGCTAATTGTATCTAGTAAAGTTTTGTAAAACTGTCCCCAAGTGTATTCACCGCGGAGGACAGTGACCCCGCCACTCGCTTCACCAAGCGATACGCTTTCTCGATCGTTTATTTACCTATTTTTTAAATTATGTTTATGTACTAGTATTGTTATAATTTACTAATTATTTACAATAGCTAAAGTTGACTGAAAAAATATGTTTTGTAACTTAAATTTGGTACTTACCAACTTTAGGTTACATGAAAATAGTGCTAGAAGTACAGTCAACAGCATATCAAGCGATACACTATTGTTCGACTGTCGTCTCAATAGCAACGGAACAAGATACGTCAATGTGTAGCTTGATGTGCTGGCGCCCGTACCTAGCTCCACAGATTTGCGGAGTTTCGTTTCAACTTAGCACATTCTTCACAACAGAAAAAGCAGAAAGAAACCATAGACGATTTTTGCGCGCAATTCCTCGTAATCTGCGTAAACTAAACGTTTCACATCATGCCTTATGGTAACGCACTTGATGGTAACAGTGTCTGGTGAACCTGGTAGCGATTTTTTTTGCACTATCTCTTGTTTACATACCAAATCTCGTTGCATTTCGTGAGAAACTAGAACGTATGCTAACGCATATGTTCTAGTTTCTCTACGTTCCTCTGACAGTTATGACGCAATACGCAAGGTCGACTGATGATCTGCCAATCACGCGCTCGATGCGATACTCCCCCCGTCCGTGGTAGGGTACGGACCCTACCACCAAATTGATCTAAAATCCATATTTTCTGCGCATAGGTCATTGTTCAAATGGTTGCCGGTACCTGTGACACGTGTAGTGTAATTGAATGAGCTTTGGATCAAGCATGTTTACCGGAATTAAATAAAAAATAAGAATTTAGGTTTTTTTTCGATTTATTTTTTTAGTGATTTGGGTTCAGTTTCGGATATGGAATGACCTCTGTAAATATGGCGAGAATGCAAATCAACACGACATTGTTTGTGTATGGCCTACATTTATTTCTCCCGTGAGTTTGGGTGTAATTTGTGGTTGTCTATGTGTGTGTCCATGGCACACGCGACACAGGGTTTCCTTAGTGCGGGGCTGTGAGAGTGTTGCGTTATTATTATTGTTATTATTAATATTATTAATATTACAGATACCAGCAACCACTACGCGCATCCTACTAAATCATTTCAAATGGGACAAAGAGAAGCTGATGGAGCGGTTTTACGACGGCGATCAGGACCAGCTGTTCGCCGAGGCGAGAGTTATTAACCCGTTCAGGAAACCAGTCATACAGAGGCCAAAGGTACAAAACACTGTACGTAAAGCAACGCCTTTGATTTGCCAATAGATATATTTCAAGGTCACGTGGTCTTACTAACAACAATATGAATTTGTACGAGAATAAGTATGGTAAACTGATTCATATTCTATATAAATACATGAGAGCCTAACGCCTTGTAATTATTGCTATGTACTTAATTTATTTTTTATTTTATTTAATAAGGCTTACCAACTAAGTATATACAGATACGTTAAATATTAAAACGAAACATTTAAAACTAGTAGTATGGATGCATTTAAATTAAAGGTATTTTTTTTGGAAGCACGAGAGTACGACCAGTTTGTCTAAACATATATAACTAGATCAAATCTAATTTACATTCAACAATTTGTATACCTACAAATTGCAAAAACATAAACTTACGCAAAACCAAGCACAAATGAAGCAAAACAAAAATAGCTAGATAGCTCACCGAAGACTGTTAACTTCACTAGTAAAATATTTTTGTTTGACATTCCTGAAGCTGTGATATTTATCACTAAAAATATACAATACACACATTTTGAAAATACTCATTTTATTTTCTCGTAGTAGAGTAAAGTGCAGACATGCTACCATCATTGGTTTTTCTCAGTTCAATACCAAAAGGTTTGTAATTATACAGCCTAGCTGACATTCAGATATTCTTAAGTTTATTTGGGACAGAAGGGATGGACAATCTATATCATGATTTAGTAATTTAAACAAACAATTTAGGGCCTGTTGTTCATTTAAGTTTACTAAAAAATCTTCAAGTGTTTTTTATGATACCATAAGTAGTTTTAATACCCAAGCAAATTAATTCCATTACACTATTCACCTCATTTATAGGCATGCATTCGTTAGCACTCTGACCTGTATCTGCATACGCTTAAGGCGATCATCACACTTGCCCACTGGCACGAAATTGCATTAAGCCGGTCACAAATTATCTCCGTGTAATAAGATCGAAAAGAACGTGCGTTTCGCATTGGCGCTCCGAGCGCAAGTGAAGCGCGCAACGGCTTTCGATCTTATTGCATAAAACATTTTCTGACTGACTTAAGATGATTTCGCTTTAATAAGTATGGTAACTCCCTAAGCGAACGTGTGCTAAAATAGGCGATAATCGCGCAACGATGATACTGAAACGTCCTGTCGACATTCCTTAAAAACACATTTTCGGATCTAAATATGTATAAGATGAATACTGAATATAGGGTTATTTGTAAAATAGTATTTATAACAATAAATCTCAGTACTGTATTCCTAACATCATAAACAAGAACTTTTGTTCCATCACTTGTAATAATCGATCACATCTTATTTTTGTACAAAAATAAAGCTTTTTAAATAGATGTATCTAAACAGTGATTACTCTTTGCGGTAAGATGCAAAACACGAGAGTAGGGTGCGTCGCGGAGGACGCTTGTAGATTTGAACTTACAATTTTACTACCAAATATAGGCCTAAAAAGTGTCAGATAGTAGAACAAAATCCTAAAAGTTTGTTTTTGGTAAATTTGTAATGTTTTGTAAAAAAAGTCAAAAGTTTTTGTTTTTGTTTGTTTTTTCAACAAAACAAATATACGCGATGCGAAAAATTAGTTTTTTTTACTTTGTGTAACGATCGCGAAAACCTAAGAACTCGATACACGTTTATAAAATTTTAAAAGTATGTTTTGTTCTTTGCAGCAGCCTAGAAGAATATCCACCACAGGCACTGAAGAATGTGAAATATGTTTTTCAATTCTACCGACCGCTGTAAGTTCCTTTTTCAATTTTTATGGTTTTTTGTAAGTCAATGGTTTTAACTAAATCTTTCCATTGTCAAATATAATATTGTTAGTGGTTTATCTTAAATACGTAGTAGTTCAGCCGAAAAAAATTACGATTTAACAGTTATGTTGTAACCCGTATTTTTTTTCTACAATGCTACTTTAAATGATACTAAAGTACACAATTATTTTATATTTGGATGCTATTTTTGTGTGTAAAAAATTTTAATAATTTTTTAAGTAATTTTAAGGGAAACTGACAAAAAGATTTAAAAGAAATTACGCACATGGAACCAGCCATAAACGGCGTTTGATTGGTGCCAAATACGACAAAATTATGTTTGAAATGAAATTTCGTACATAATTTTTTTGTGTTTTCTCTTTTCTCTAAAAATATTAATTTCCTACACTGACCTACCAATAAAGCTTGATACTACGGCATTTCGACTCGTCGACTGACCGGTATCATTGCTTGTTTCGAACCCTGTTGCTCGACCGTGCTCTTCCTTCGCAGTTGAGTTTTTGTTTCTAAGATTTTACTCAATTATAGCTTACTCTAAATGAAGAAAAAAAAAACGTTATTGGATTTGAAACTTTGTGATGACTGATGACGCTCGATATGCATGCACTACGCGCTCACGACGAGCTGTTGTACTATAAATTGAGACTTAACGTTAACTCTCAAATTATTAAGGATTCTTCAAAAAACCGACTATAGGGTGGAACAAATGGAGCTCGCGACCAGCGGCGCGGCTCGGCTCGCTGTACTAACTGTACGAATGCTTACATCGTAACGTGTTACTTTACGCTGAAGTGAACTGGTCAGTCACCACATTTAAGCGGGCGATATTAAAAAAAAAAAAGTGTCCGCACGACGTTTTCCAAAGCAAAGAACTAAATTGAATGTTAGGAATTGACATTTACAATGATAATTAGATTCCTTTGTTCCGTGACATACGTCGCCAGAGACGTCTAAACGCCGGAAATTTTGTCTCGACCTTGTGTCGTGAAATTGTCAGCCGTGTAAGCGAAGTGTGGCGAGGTTGCGCAATTCCGCCGGACTGCTGCTGGACTCACGTATCCTAATAATATAATTATATGCCAGAAAACCACGTCATCACCTAGACTCAACTAGGAAATTCCCAGTAGTCAGTACTATGAGTACTAGAGCAATGAAATTCACTTTGGGGCTCTACCCACTACACCCAGAATAAATATAGAAAACTTTTATTTCTTAATTTCGTCGTCAATAATGGATACACCTTATTAAACTTGTTTGGTAATGATTACTGTATAATTAATACTATGTTGTTTGAAAATTTATTGTATTGTTTCCAGATGATGACAGGTTTAGAATGCGGCCACAGATTTTGTACGCAATGCTGGTGTGAATATTTAACAACTAAAATTATGGAAGAAGGCTTAGTAAGTATTTGTTGGTTTCCATAATTATGTTTTTTCTTGTTTGAAGAGTTATGCAAGAAATAATGTTACACCATAATTATTTAAATAATACGGACTTTCCGTTGACTGACCTTGGAAAAAACTGACCGATCCGAACACATTGTTGTCTCCTTATGCGTGGATGGTCGTAATTTAATATTTTGTGGTACAAAATTATTAATGTAGTGCGATTTAGGATTTCTTGTTCTGTGTTGTCATGCACTAATTTTAATACATTAGCGCTGAGAGGGGCCTTTTTGACAATTAGAATATAGACGTGTTCTTGTACACAATCTTTACCTGATATTAAGTGATGATGTGATGTGTGTAGATAGATAAATGTTGTACATGTAAAAAGTTTCTTCAAAATTATACTTCTGTCAATAATAATGACAGAACACAAAGAAAAGTTTCTTGTATCTGACTGAACTTGAACCAGGGACTGTTGTCATGCCCGGGGCCACCTCTCTTAACCTAAGTTTAAGTTTCTTGTGTTCGATCTTTGTATCAATAATAATGTTTTCACGAAAAATGTATAAAAATAATGGCAGTAAAACATCATGATATTAAGTAACTAAATATTAAATTTATCTCATAATATCTCTAATAAAATAACTCAAATAAATGTGTAGATAAAATTTATGTAACGATGAAAACTGTTGTCACATTTTATTTTATGTGTTATAGTTGTCTTATCTGTGTGTAATTAGGGTCAAACTATAGCGTGTGCCGCGCACGGGTGTGACATCCTGGTGGACGATCTGACCGTGATGCGGCTGGTGAGAGACCCGCGCGTCAAGCTCAAATACCAGCATATCATCACCAATAGCTTCGTGGAAGTGAGTGTGGTCCTTATGTCTTATGTTATACATGTGTTTTAATTACAGTTTATTCAGTCATTAACAAAAGGCCGGAGTTTTGTAAAACAGGTCGTCATCATCGACCCATTTATACGTTCCACTGTTGGACATGAGTCGCCTCTTAGGCGAGGGCCATAGTTCGCAACGTGGACCCAAAGAGGAAAAAAAAACAAAGGAAGTGCTTTAAGCCTCCATTACTACCAGAACCGATGTCGCCAAAACTCACACATTCTTAATTTATTAAACACTACAAAATCTTGATATTGATTGGTCGTAGTTTCAAATTTAAAAATAAATAACAGATTCGGGATTGTTAGTATAATTTAAACTTTACTCTTTTGGCATATCGTTGAAAATTCAATACTCAATACCTATTATAGCAAGTTACGATGTTTTGGTAGTATATTGAAAATGCAACCAATGTGCTGCCATCTAGCGGCTTATTGCTGAACGATGACGAATTGGAGTTATTAATTTAGTTCTCCAAAAAAGAAGCGACCATATTGCAGGGGCATAAGCTTTACTTTCGTTTCTTGTATCAAAAATATATTTCGATAATCAAAAAATTGGAAATTTATTAAAATAAAACTTTCTGATGGTTTGAAACACCACCACGGGTAATATTTTCGGTGCGGCTATCATTTTTGCACTCCAAAACAGCACAATACGGCAGTTTTCTAGGTTTTTAGAGAATTTGCACGAAGGAATGACACAACCATACTAAACAAAGCGAAAATGGCGGACTGAGTTCTAATAGGTCTTTCGAGACTTATAATTGGCAAGCGTTAGACGCTAACTAACCACTTCTACTATATTTATTGTTCTATGAAGATTTCACACTTTCCGAGGGTTGTGAACCTTCTTCGACGGGCAGGTTTCATCACGATGATTTCCTTCACCGAAAAGCTCATGGTTCAAAATTTCGCACGTAAATTTCGAAAAACCCAGGTGCGGGCCCGGATTCGAACCCACGGCTTCAGTTTCAGAGGCGGTAGGTCAAGCCATTAGGCTACGACGGCTTAAAATAGGTGTGACTTAAAAATATCACGGGTGAAGTAAAATAACTGCCTCTATTGTCGCCAGCTATCGTTTAAATTAATTTCATGAAAAATTTTTGTTTTTATGACCTCAAATTCGCTGTCGAAATTGCCTTACGTCATCCAGTGACTTCAACAGTGACTATCTCATCTCATCATATCGCAATGTGCGAAATACTCATTTTTCCCACTACGGTCGATATAATCTACACCCCATATAATACACGCTTTGACAAATCTTCATGATTCACTGGGTCGAGTTCATTACCCTGTACGGATTGCTCCATAACTGTGTATGTATATGTTTAATGTTGTGCAATATTTAAGTTTGTTAATATCTCATGACTTTTTTTTTCATGACATGAGTTTTGCTTATTTTGTTTTTTTTTTGCTTCATAGTTATTTGTGTCAATGTAATTTGTTTAGTGCTTATTTAAGCAATTTCAATTATTTGCGCAGAAAATATTTTTTAGTTTGGTGTGTTTTATTCATGACGGGCTATTGCAGAATAACAACCAGGGGGGTGATTCACGTAATCAAACCGTTACGATATCGTAGCCATTTAGTCGTTGACCTGCTTTTTCGTATTCACGTGTGACAGTGAACGTCAACGAGTCCAATTTTAAAGTCGTTCGATCCAAATGTCGTTAAAGCGTATTCTGGTATATGAATCGAACTTAAATCGTCTCTAAACGACAAGTCATACGTATTCTGCTAAAATTTTGACAGTTCTTTCAACAGACTTTCGATAACTAAATGTCAAATTTCACAATCCAGGATGTCGTTCATTAGTCTTTACGTTTCGATTCTACTCATATCAACGTTCGTTCAAGTGATACGTGAATACCCATTTTGGATAGGAGTTCGATCGAACGACTACGTAACTTCAACGACATTTTGATAGCTTGAACTTACGTGAATCGCATCGCAGGGCTGTGTATTCGCATGGAGAGTCGTAGACCATTTTGATTGCCTTATTTATTTTCTTTTTTTATTATTTTCTATGTGTGAAATAAAACTAATATTTTTTTAATTGTTGCGCAGTGCAACCGGCTGCTGCGCTGGTGTCCGTCGCCGGACTGCAGCAACGCTATCAAGGTGGCGTACGTAGAACCGGCACCGGTCACGTGCCGCTGCCGGCACACCTTCTGCTTTGCATGCGGGGAGAACTGGCACGACCCTGTGCGATGCTCGCTGCTCAAGAAGTGGATCAAGGTATATATTTATTTCATTGCTGTAAAAACTATTCTGTGCTGTGTGTGTATCATGTTGTTGATAAAAACTTAAAGGAGTTATTTATTCTGTCAATACAACGATTTCTATAACTATTGAAAACAGGCCTTAAATTAATTTTGTAGTGCCTTATCCTTTGTTGTTTATGTTCATCAATAAAGAAGTACGAAAAAAAAAGAAAATAATAACTTGTATAAGTATATCAATATAGGGTGTAATCGTTAAGTGAGCCTAGGCAATTATTCCGTAAGTTTAAGGGATATCAAAAATCTCGAAACTAATATCGAAAATAACGTTACTTAACGAGTAAATATATATGTATATATTACATTGCATATTTATGGCATTCGTAAAGAAGGTTTAGTTGACCTACTTTAAGAGATCAGAATGAGTTTACAGATAACTTATCTGGTATAAATAAAGTTTTCAAACTATCTTTTAATTGAATACAAAATAAACATTTATTAAGTGTTTTTGTAATTAATTGTTTTTCTTATGGGGCAGACATATTTAATAACGATCAAAGCCATTAAATAAATAAAGAATGAAAAAAGTGTTTCCTTTTAAGTAAGTACAAAATTTCGTATTCAAAGCAGTTGCTATGAATTATGGTTATTTGTAGTTTTTTTTTTTTAATATTGATGTCGTTTTTCCCATTAGGTAACGTACTTTCAATATCGGTTTAAAGGTTTTTGATATCTCTTATATTTACGGAATAATTGACTGGGCACACTTGACGATTATACTCTATATACAGAAGTCGTAAAACGTATCAAAACCATTTTCGTAATAATTTTTGATATATAATTATTGAATTATTGTATTAGAAGTGCGACGACGATTCAGAAACGTCAAATTGGATAGCAGCGAACACGAAGGAGTGTCCGAAGTGCAATGTGACGATTGAAAAGGACGGCGGGTGCAACCATATGGTTTGCAAGAACCAAAACTGCAAGGCGGACTTCTGCTGGGTCTGCCTCGGGCCCTGGGAGCCGCACGGCAGCAGCTGGTATAATTGCAACAGGTCAGCACAATAACATATAAACAAGTCTATATAACAAATCAACCCCCAACTGTTGGCTCAAATTCCATTTTTTATCCCACCTATGTCGAGATACCCCCTGCGTCGGCGGCGACATCCCTTGTTCGCTATACATCTCGCCCGCACACAGGCGCTAAAGCAGACACCACTCTACGAGGCACTAGCTGTGATCGATTCTCTTAATAAGAAAATGATATCGACGTTTTCAGTTCTTCTGAACATAAATTTCTGACATCTGCTGGTCATTACTTGGAGGCGATCACCGCTCGAAGCTCTGTGGTCGAAATACCGCAGATTGGTTTCGGGCGGTGATCGACTCGGCTACTTTTGAATCGACTCGACTACTTTTTATTTGACTATGACTTACATGTTTAGTTATATGCTGTTAGTGTAAGTTGTAATAAATAAATAAATAAATAAATAAAAATAAACGCTACTATGGTATAAGGGTTAAGGTAATTAATTAAAAGTTAAAACACTTTAGCTGTCATTTACTAGCTAAGCAACTGTAGCTGTAATGTCGGTTACCCAGTGAAATATAATATTTAATAGTGAATTTCATACGACGCATTACTTTACCTTGTTAGCAGCAGTACTGCTTCTGAAAGAGGAAGTACTTCCTGGGAAGTACTACCGCCTTACCTATTTCTGCTGCCAAGCAGTAATGTTAGCATTACTGCGTTCCGGTTATAAAGGGTAAGGGTGCTGATGAAATTACATACACATAGGACTTGTCAAATTATGTCTCAAGGTGACGGACGCTGCGGGAGTGCCCCTCAGATCTTTGCGATTTAAAGCTTTGAGTGGCACTGCAACTGTTATCGACAGGCGCGTATAGTCTGTCTTTTTTGAAGACGGTGTAAAATGACATTAGTAGGGTTGCCAGTTTTTGTAAAATTGTAGGTAGTCATGTGGTTGCTGTCGATAGTTTTATCAATAGATTATGAAAGTAGGTAAAATTTTGCCAAACATGTCTGAATTGTGAATGTTACGACGTTCTAATGATTACTAATTGCGTTCTTGTATTCTTTATTCTTATTTTTGCGGTTGGTCTACTAGCATCGAGATCAATTTTTATTCAAATACGTCTTAATAATCGCGAAAATCAAATAAATCAACTTCGATTTCTCTTACTATTATTATAAGCCTGACATTCAGAGTATTACGAATGAAGCACTCGTGCTGCAGATACGACGAAGACGAGGCGAAAGCGGCGCGCGACGCGCAGGAGCGGTCTCGGGCGGCGCTGCAGCGGTACCTGTTCTATTGCAACCGCTACATGAACCACATGCAGTCGCTGCGCTTCGAGTCCAAGCTCTATGCTTCCGTCAAGGAGAAGATGGAGGAGATGCAGCAGCACAATATGAGCTGGATTGAGGTACCACGTTGTTTCACCATAAAGTTACCATCCGTTCGGATTTGTGCGACGTTTTGATCTTCTGTCAAACAATTTTCTGAATAAGAAGTATACATATCCACCTTGCAATTCTGTAAAAATTTTATTTAAACAGATTTTCGGTTTTATTTTGTTACTGACAAGTACGGATTCTCTTGCAAATGTCAGGCCTTTTGTCTGGACGATTCAAATTTCGGAATGGTAACCCTAACCATAGGTATATACTTCAAATAGGTAAGGAACAAATATAGGAAACTATACATAAAGCATACCATGTATATAATTTAATATATGCAAATTGAACACCAGTCGTCCTTTTTAACCCCTGAGGCAAAAAGAGGGGAGTTACAAGCTTGAAGCTTTTGTGTCGGTCTGTGGTATCATATACAGATTTTGAAGCGGTTTGATTTATTTCTAGGTTACTGTAATCGGGAAGTTTCTTAGCTATATTTCATGAACATCTGTTCAGCTGGTTAAAGATCATCAGCTTTCCTATTAGTGTAAAGATCTTTATCATAAAATGAATATTTATTTTATTTCCACTTGTTTGATCGACTTGAAATTTGGTATGCAATGGTAATCCGATGACATTATAATAAAAGGGTTACCTTGTTCAGCCCCGTAGCGAGCCGCCGCGATAAAGCTATAATTTCCACATTTGGCTGTCATGAATTCGACTGATAAACCGATATTTTAAAATTTTATCACAATAGCTAACATGGCGAGCACCGTGACTTTATGTCGTATCGCGAGCGCCGCGACTAACAGCTGCAAAAGAATATCGCACTGTCAAACAGAGAAACCTAACATCATAGCTAATTTTAAAACATTTTGACGGTTCTCCAGAGTCATTTTATTAAATATTGTGCGCGACAGACGAGACAACATTAAATAATAAAAACAAACAAATTGATATGCATAAATTATTGGAAAAAGGTGAGGAGAACATTTTCAAAACAGTTCAATATATAAGAGTAATTAGAATTACGTGAATAATAACGAATATAACGTAAAATATCTAAATACTGAAACTACAAAAACCATTTTTTGTTTCATCGTTTTTGCGACGACGATTAAACGACAAAGATATAAGCTATATACGCGATTTCATATCGCTATCCTTGTTCTTCAAAATATATAACAATAGTTCATTACCAAATAAACGAAAGAACGAATTACTAGTGCGGATCTTACCGATTCAGTATTCGCAATAAAAATAAAAATTTAATAATAACAACCGTAACTTTATCAACTGAAATAAATATGTCACGGGGAGGTTTATCAAGGGTTTATCACTTATGCTGTAACCAGGATACTCTGAAGACTGCTCAACTCCTCCACTACTTATATTAGAACCAGTGTTGGGCGTTAATCAATTAAATTTCAATCAATAATTCAATCAGATTAGAAAATCAATTCAATTGAAATCAATTGCAATTAAATCAATTGCGACGCGTCGCAATTGATTTAATTGCGATTGATTTTAATTGCAATTGATTTTAATTGCAATTGATTTCAATTGAATTGATTTTAATTGCAATTAAATTTGCAATTAAAATCAATTCCGGCCGGTTGGGGGCTCCGGTTGGGAACCCCGCTTGTGGGCCCCGGTCGGGGGGCCGGTTGGGGGGCCGGTTGGGGGCCCGGTTGGAAGCCCCGGTTGGGGGCCCCGGTTGGGGACCCGGTTGGAGGGCCCCCAACCGGGCCCCCGACCGGCCCCCTAACCTGCCCCCAGCAGGCCCCCAACAGGCCCCCACAACCAACGCCCTAACTCACCCCCATATGCCCTATAAATTTATCATAATTGTCAGTTTTAATTGTTAATTGTTAATCAAAAACATTGAAAAGATTGAAAATTGATTAATTGTTAATTGTAGATATTTGCGATTAACGATTGATCAATTGTTAGTTGCGAGTTCTCGCAACTAACAATTGATCAATCGTTAATTGCTGTTTCGCAATTGACAATTAATCAATTGTCAATCTTTAATTGCCAGAACAATTAAATTTTGCCCAACACTGATTAGAACTATTGCGTTTGGGTTAATTCAATTGGTCTCGACGGGTCTTTGTCTTTTTGAAGTACACTGTTTTGTATCGGGGGTTTAAATGGAAATTTATGACGTGTTAGCACGTAAAGTTTTTTGCGATTTCTGATATTTGTAGTACTTTTACCTTAGGTGGTTCCATAAAGACTTGATCCTCATCAGAAATATGATCGAATGGCATGTGAAAAATTTCGTGAAAATTTCCTTTTATCTTGCTGACTGTATTTTTTCACTCTATGAATGCTAATCGAAATATCGTCGAAATTCACGGATAGTCTTAATTATTTTTCTGCAGTTATGACGGTTAAGGTAGCTGACCGTCAAAATTTCCATTTTGTATAGTCGTGCCACTAATTCGCTTCAGTTGTTCAGTTGTTGTTCATCGTTTACTCTTTATTGCAGGTCCAATTCCTAAAAAAGGCTGTAGATATCCTCTGCCAGTGCCGGCAGACACTGATGTACACGTACGTGTTCGCTTATTACCTGCGCAAGAACAACCAGTCAGTGATATTCGAGGACAATCAGCGCGACCTTGAGTCCGCCACAGAGACGCTTTCTGAATATCTTGAAAGGGACATCACTAGTGAGAATCTTGCTGACATTAAGCAGAAAGTGCAGGACAAATACAGGTTAGTTCGTTGTATACTGTGTGGATTCTACCAGGGGTCGAAACACATCATTGTTATTATAGCGGTTCAGAATACGTTAAAATCAAGATGTAGACAGGGAAAGAGGGTACACAGATATGCCTGTTAAAGTTGTCATCTGCCGCTAGCCAGTTAACCCGTGACCATGGAGCGTGGAACCGTTCCGAAATATTGGGGAAAATAAAAAGAAATCATGCCTTGGCAAGAAACCGGTAATTAGTGATAATCATTTGTAGTCTTCACAAAACAAGAGGCATGTTTGGCCACTTCTCATCGCAACGTAAATAGGGATGTGGACTAAACGTATCGTTAACCATATTAGACGATTCTCACCAGAAATCGGTTAGAAATTTTATCAGTCTGTAATCGTTTACATTATTTTTCGGGTCATTGGTTTTCAGTTCTAGATAGAACAATTAACATTTATTTAAGCAATATAGAGTTTAATTGAAATAATGAGGAAGTATTTTAAATGATCACAATGACAACCTGTAGCTGCTGTTGTAGTGTACTTACACATTAACAGAGTTCACAAGGATAACTTGTTGTTAAATAGTAAACTTCTACAGAAAAACAAAAAATATGTACTTCATAGTTTAATTTTTTATACACTTTCATCAGAAGATGAGCCAAAATCATCAGTATCAACTATATAAATAATATTTGATTTTCAATCATATTATAAATGTTAGCATCTCCGTCAATATCAAAATTAAGTCAATATTTTTTAGTGGCGATTGGTTACAACACCATTATTTAAAAAGAAGACTGAGGACGTAACTGTTTTTAAGACGTTTCGTACTAACTCATAATTTAATTTTATTTTGAAATTTGCGCGAAAATAATACTTGAAATCTTGTTCTATCATGTCATACCTATAAAGCTTCACTAAAATTAATGTATCTTTTTAAACTCAATAACTTAATAATTGTTTGTTGACTGTTTCTTTGATTGAAATTTCACAACGAACAAGTTATTCGGTTAGACAAATGTATAAAACTTAACATGTTTTTTTATAAAGTTTCTAAATACTTTGATAAGTTAAACTGTCTAGTGAGGAAGCATTTTTGCGAAAGTGAGAAAGCATTGTGTCAGCTGCTAAAACCACATTTGAAGTTGATGAATTCGTTATAAATCCATATCAGAAAGGCAGGGGGTTTACTCAAAACAGAAACAATTGGCATCTGGTTTACGAGACAAAAAATTTAGGAACCTCAGATCTAAAGTATCGTGAAGTAATATAAAATTTTCGGCCTCTAAAAAGGGTATTCTTATTTCAGATATTGCGACAGTCGGCGCAAAGTATTACTGGAGCACGTGCACGAAGGTTACGAAAAGGACTGCTGGGACTACACAGAGTAATCCTCTCTCTATCACTCAGCCGACATCCATATTCACCTCTCACTCACTCTCCATACGAACTTTCATAACTCTCTTTACCTATTAGGTTACCATTACTTTCATACGCTTTGTATGTATGTAGCTGTAATTTCTTAGGTAAAGACACTGTCTATTACGGTTGCTATAAGAAAAGCTCTGACGTTGGTTAATGATTGTTTAATTTAATTTTGGCAAAGATCTTCATTAGTGAGATCGTCACGAGTGAAAAACAATAGTTTACCACATTTAATGGATTATTACAATGTACTTCATACATTGGTACAGTCAAAATGATCTCGGTGTTCAGTGTTCGTAAATATTCGTGCACTTTTGATAAAAAACAAACTTACGGAAACGAATTTAAGGTGCACTTTAAATTGTACTCAGACGTTTCAGTTTTAATTTTTATCAGCTATCGTTGAAGTAATTTTGGTTCTTTGTTGTCAGCTATCGTTGAAGTAATTTTGGTTCTTTGTTGATTAAGATCATTTTGAAGCTGACTATATGTATGAATCTCTAAAGGTTGGTCATTTTTGTATCTGTATATTGGAGCTCTTATAGTAATCATATTACAATCTAAACAAGGTTACGTTTGAATTGTACGTTGATTCAAATTTCGTGCCGCGCGTAATATCCATATCGGTGTGTTCGGATACACGCATCGAACGTTTGAAACTAAATTACTTAGCAATTATTGTGAGAGAAACTTGCGTTGTAAAACGTGAAAGTGAAAATAACTTTCATAAAAATCAAAGAATTGCCAATAACAAAAATAATTGCAATAGAACAAAATCACGGGGCGTGTATCTGAACGATACCAAATCAAGTAAATAAATAAATTAGGAGTTTCTACCACAATGAATAGGAACAAAAGTCCATGACAATACAAACTGTATTGAAGAATAATAAATAATACTTTTAACAATAATTAATTCAGTGAACATTCGTGGCGGACATTTTCAGCTTCGCTCGCTTTTAACCTCATGTGATCGAATGATATGCAATTGCCTTGAAAGTAATTTGTAATTTAAAATGTAGCGCCCACGGATTCAATATCTGTGTGCAAAGTAAAAATGCAGGTTAAGATCTCAATTACCCATGATTAATTAATTTCTCGTCAATACTCTACGAAACTAAAGAAAAAGAAAAAAATATTTTTATAAACTCCAGCGACAGCAACTTTATTTCAAACATTTTAAGTTATTTATAGACAGTTCATGTTGTTTAAATTTCATTATGTTTCTAGATTATAGTTCCATAGCATAGTCCAATACAATAAATATGGAATTTTCACTTTGATGTGGTTTGATGACGTCACGTCTCTGTACACTGAGTCATACTAACTTGAGCAATAAGTTTCATAAGTCAGATCTCCTGTAATAGATATAACCCATATTATTATTTTTTGACTGTAACAATTAGACTTTATAATTTTAATCATTGATTTTGATACTTTATAGCCGGATTACCACCACAGCAACAATAGACGCGCAGCGTATTTGCAGAACTATGTCAAATGACACGCAGCATAGGCTTTGCCCAGACTAGCTCTTCAAGCATTGCCCGGCATAACACAACGCGAAAACAGCACGGTGGCATTAATATTCCCGACTCAGTGATGTAAAAACCACAGTTTCCATTAGTCTGTCTGACTTTTGACAGTGTTCGCGTTTAAGCTACTATTCTTACTAATAATATATCACATTTTGACAGATAATTACTAAAAACTGTAGAATTAGTAGGAAACGCAGTCATACTGAAGCTCAATTTACATTTCTGCGGAATGGAAGCGAACCTTTGTAATATGAGCCAAAAAGCAGGTCGCGCGTCTTCCGGAGAATTTCACGCAGTCTCGGGAATTGTACGTTACATAATGACATAAAATCAATTATGCTATATACAATATCGGTACCAATATTAATTTCCTTTCAAAATTTTAAACTAGGAATTTATGAGTACCAGAGCAAGGGATTTCACTCCGGGGTGCTACCCGGAGCATCCAGACCAGAACCAATTTAGAAAAGTTCATTTCCCCAATTTGTTCTACCGGGAATCGAACCCGGAATCTGCGCATACAGAGCCGCGTAAACACAGTGCAAACTGTTGAAAAATTTGTGAACTTCACAAACCGCATTGAGTCCACGGACTATGGCTACTCTAATTACTGACTAATTACTGAGACTTATAATCGACTATAATGAACTTGAACTTTGTGGGACGTATATGGATTGATGATCATGATATGACATGGTATGGCATAATAATGCCACCGGGCCGTCGTTCGCGTCCTGCTGTTAGTGTGCATGAACTGTTATTATTAACCAAAAATTTTATGAAAAATTTTAAGCGACATAACGAGCAATAAGTTGCGCGACAATTGCCTATTGGATACCCGGCTTAAAATTTTAATGTAGAATTGTGTAAATTGCTTAGTGTAGTAATTTTTGCTTGTTTGAGTATTTGTATTCCAGAATATGACCTCATTTCATCGTTGTGAATTTAAATGGGTGATTTTTTTGTGTTTAAAAATGTGTATAACGGACAATATGGTCGCCATTTATATGAACTGGTTGGTTTAAAACATGTAAAGAAACTTTTTGTGGTAAAAAAGTAATATAAACCCAGATACAACATTCAGGTAGTAATAATTTTTCAAATTTTGAACAGTGACCGTTATCAATTTCTTCTACCTGTTATACATGTTCTTTTATTCGTTTAAAATGAAATCGCCCTAGTGGCTGATGTGTTAATTAGGCAACGACGTCGCTTAACTTCCGTTAAATTCTAATAAATAAAATCTTTGAATCAAAATAGTTGCACAATATGAATAAAACTATCGGTTAAGAAGAAACATGGATATATTTTTACCAAAAACATATTTTTGTTATTAGAGTACTGTTTATCACTTTAAAAGTTAAGCTGTTAGTTCAAGATATAGTGTGTTTTTATTCTGTGATCGACTTATTTTGAAGCCTGCAAGGCTTTTCACGGTGTTAATTAGGAATTTGCAGTCCACACCAACTGCGTCTCGAAATTATTTTAAATAAAACAAATGTAAAATACCTCTTACAATTTCTATATAAATAACTGACAGGTACTTTAAAACTATATTAGTAAAAGAATTCGCGCGATCTGGTTCCATTTTGAAGCAAAAACTAGTACTAAGGTATTTGCAATAATAAATTAATCTACGAAAGAATGGGACATTAAATATACATGTAACAAAATAATAAAAACTATTTTCGATCGTCTTGTTAAATCGCAAATGGCTTTTTGTATAATAGTTCTCGCGCTACATATCTTTGCCACATTAACAAACGGATAATTAATTCTATAGAGGTTTCGTTTGGATTAATAAGTACTATAGAGTCGGTCGCACTGCCAGTAATTGTCGTAATTTAAAGCTTGCTGGGTTCACATAGTGAACGGGAATAGAGTTAGAAGGCTCTCCATAAAAGGTCGCTACAAAGTTTGGTTTAGTAAGGTACAGGTCAAGCTTAGACGACGAGTTTTGTCTTTCGAATTGCCAATTCAAAAAGCGTTAGTCTCGGTGAACAAAAATTGCCTTCTACGTTGAGCCATAATTGTACTAAGAAATGTTTTTCACCTCGGGGCTTGAGTAACAGCAACTATGTGTATTTTTGGGCACGGGACAGAATGATTGTACTTATGAAAGTAAAATACCCTTAGCAAAACCAGTTTTTTTCTAAATTTGTATATAAATTGTGCGCGGTCAATTTTGACACAAATTTAGTTTTTCCAAACACAAAAGTGTTTTTAGTTAAGTTGAATAGTTTCATGAGTACAATTACGTCTTGGAATCTGATTCTCGCCTCCAAAGATTTACTCTGTATGAAAAGAAAAGCGTAACACGTGAGTAGCATTATGGGATATAGTTTGCGACATAGCTTAAGCGCTAGGCTGGACCACGTTTCAAATGTAACGTTCCTCGCTTTAAGTCTAAGCTGTGTTGGCGGAGGAGAGTAACGTAGACACCAATAGGATTTCATTATTTTTTATCTCGTTACAAAATCTTATTGGTCCTTTACGTCTCTGACTTTTCTTCTCCGCTTTGTAGATACGTCTTTGCTTTTTCAGTTGGTTTGTATGAGCTTTACTAAACCAAATAAATAAAATGTAATTTTGAAGACTCGTTGTCGGAGAGCCTTATTTTGAAACGCATACACTGTAAATATAGATGGTGTAAAATATTGGTATATACAATAACTATGTATTGAGGAGCATCTTCTAAGTGTCTGTGTTCAAGACACACTTGTCTAAGAATTAAGAAGAAAATAAAAATAGTAACATCGAAATGATGATTGTTTATTTTTGTATCCATTGTCCTATTATTCTAACTTGAATTATCACTACCCCATCCCTCTTAGTCCTCACCCCACTATTTGCAATTGCGGCATGCATGTGAGTATTTCCGTTCATTTAAATAAACTGCCTCCGTGGCCGAACGGTTACCATGCTGGACTGCCACGCAGAGGTCCCAGGTTCGATTCGCGGGCCGGGAAAAATATTTATATAGCCTACATTTATTTGTCGCATGAATTGGGTGTAATTTGTGGTTGTCTACGTATGCGTGTGTCCATGGCACCCGCGGTAAAGGCTTTCCCTAGAGCGGGACTATGAGTGTGTGCGTATGTACGTTACGTTATTTCATGACCCGTTGTTCTATTTATATAGGCTCATTTGTAAAATACAAACAACGTCGCAGGCATTACTAACATCATAGACAAAAACTATTGTTCCATGACTTGATAATTCATCCGATTTTACTTTCCTACAAAAAATATTTAAATATACCAGTCTAAACGGCGATAACTTTGTGCGGTAGCAAGCGAAAGCCGGCGGAAGGTTGTTAGGCGATTATTACACTGCACCGCTCCGCTACGGAGCTCCGTTTTTTAACGTTGTACTGAAGTAACTCGGTTTGTATGGAAAACACGCGCCGTCAGACACACTGACAACGCTTCTCCGCGCGGGGTTTTAACGTGACCCCGCGCGGAGGGGTGCGGCGAACCGCAGGGTATGGCACACTGCTTTCCGCACTACCGCGCAGATTTTTAAGCTTAAGGACATGTTCAGTTTTCTACAATAGATCTCGACGTCGATAAATTTATATTTGCTATTGAAGATCGACCAAATTTATCTTCATATTTTCTTAAATCTTTGTAAGGGGTTGAAATTATCCATTTATCGATCTGATTCGTAAAAAGGAATGAATCCAATTTCTTCGGTGTCTTTTTTTTTAGTAAAAAAAACCAAGTGGACAGTAGTTTAACTGCAGCGGCCTTTATGAGTTCTGTATTATGCCGCTAGACCGCTGCCCCGCAGTTGACGCAGATCTGCGTCTGCGCCACCGCGCACGTGATTCCGCGTCCTGCGCTCCGTCGCGGGGCGTGGTGCAGTGTGTTAATCGCCAACAACTTGCTCCTAAATACAGACTTAAAAAGGACAAAAACTGAAGTTTATTTTTGGTAAATTTATTATTTAAAAAAGCCATGAAACAAAATTTGTTGTTTTAATGTTGGTATACAGGCTTGCGAGGTTGTATTTTACAAATAAACTTGATATTGAGTTGGCCAATAAGTCCATGCGGTATGAAAGGGTAAATGAAATAACATTTAAAAAATAATTAATTATGTATTGACCTTGTTGATTGTTATGTATTGATCTTTTGCCATCTTGGGGTATGAATATATATTCATTTTATTTAATGGTCTCTTTGTTATCAGCCACTGTAATCGGCCGACATAGCTCCTTTAGATTTTCACTTGTTTCGGTCTTAAAAAAATCTTTGAATTGACACTCAAATAATTTTTAAGGACTGAAAGAAGTAAAAATCTGAAGGGGCTGTCGGCGAATTACAGTGATTATGAGGTAACACATCCCTACCTGACTGCAATAGTTTTTGATGGCTTTGTAAACATGAAGAACCGTGGTACCCTAATGGTTCGACTTACCGTATGTTTAGCATAGACCGTGGGTTCGAATTCTGACTCTTCACCTCGTGACTTTTTGTAAGTGTGAAGGAAGCTAGAGGTTAGCAGTTTCGTGTATGAGCGAGAAGTATGAATGTGATCATGTGGCAGTTACTGTGAGCCGGTCCGTTCTGATAGCGTGTCGTTTTAGAACTTTCATACAAATAAATAACTGTCGTAAATTACGGTCTTTACGTAACTTATTGTAGGTAGACACTGTAGCAGGCTGGTTAGATTATATTGTTATTTTGTATTTGGAACTATATAAAAATAAGACGGTTGTTGCCAAATGAACATCGAGAGTTCTGGACAAATCTTAAAACTAGACGCTCATAGTAAATCTTTAGTTATGAATATATTCCACGTTTATTATTAAATAGTATATCTCACTATGCTATAACCACGGCTACGCTCCCACAAGTATATAGTGAGAGACGTTTCCTAAAAGCTTTTCGGTAAAGTAAATCATCGTGATGAAACCGGCATGTCGAAGGTTCGCAACGCTTGTAAAACTTGTGAAGTCCCTAACCCGAATTGGGCTAGGGTGGCGGACTATGGCCTAGGTTCTCGCCTGAGAAGAGGCTCGTGCCCAGCAGTAGAACGCATAAAAACGCGCTGAATTTTTTTTTAAATGACCACAAGCATAGCAAAAACAGTACTAAATTTTTGGCCAACCCATTATTTTTCTTATATATTTCACACAATACATATTATCCTCGTTTGAGGGTCGTATTCCAGAACTCTACTCAATCTCAAGTCAGGATTTGACTATGGTTTAAAACACTCGAAATCATACTCAAGTCCCTGCCATTACGGTCGTATTTCCATTGCTTGAAATCATACTCAGATCCTGACTTGAGCATTGAGTAGAGTTCTGGAATACGACCCTGAGTGTCATAAGAAAAATAAAAGAACATTCTAGCATAAAAATAACTTAATGTACATAATGATCACAAAATGAATCTAGCTGTACCTGAGTTAGCCCTTAAAAAGATGGATATTATGTCATGATATATCTCCATATTGTGAGTCTCACTCATATTGGTTGATTAAGGAGCAAAAGGATACTTATAGGGATAAAAACATAGCATAATAAGAAAAGTATGATAACTCCATTCAACCTTAGCAGCGGCAGCGCGGCTTGCCACAATCCATTCTATATAGCACTGCTTTTAGAATAGTGTTGTAACTCAAAATACGTGAAATTCAAGATTATACCATTTCTGAATGTAAACTTTGATTGTCTGTTTTTGGAATATTGTAAGAAACCATTAAAAGATATCCACTTAACTCAAAATGAGACACACTTCATGGGAGCTAGTTCTGGCCAAAATAGTCCTTATTCAAAAGTATAAAAATTAATTTTTCCCTTTTATTTTTAAATATATTTGACAAATTGGAAATTGCTTAGATGTCAGTAATAAACTTTAATCTATACATAAATTTAACGATTTTTCGCAGGAAGTGAGTAATTCGTTTTTCATCGATTCTGTAAAAATACACTTTTTGAGTTAATACACTATTGCATTAACAGTACGATGTGACTATTTCTCAAAATAATTGAAATACTACAAAAAAATTTAACATTAAGCGTATTATACATTGGCAAAATATAATATTGACATATCTGCCTACTGCCCAACTCATTCTTTTTTGCATTGTCGAAGTCGGGTAATAACTGTGTTCACTCAGTCTTATCTCGTTATGTAACGAAATGCATAAAAATGTTACGAAATTATAGTACATACATGATCATAACAGAGTTTTTAAATACCAATGGTTTGTGATAACCTGATATTAGAAATGTAATACGCTTATTAAAACTTTTAATTTGCATGTATTATGAAGGGATAAATAAATCCAGACTCACCTTATCATGAAAAAGTTCTTTACTATTAACGTCCTGAAAATATTGACTATTATTGACTATCACGTTTGTACGGATTTTCATGAAAAATATAGCCGAGGACGCCAAACCAACAGCCAATAAGGATAATTCTAGTGGCGCCCATTCAAAAATCTAAGGGATGAGTTTGAAAATTAAGTGAAAGTGGAAATTAAGCGTAAGCGTAACGAAAGAAAAGTAAATGTGTATGGCTCATTTTATTTTTGGCAAATTACTTAAATTTTTGTTATGAAACCACATGTCAAATCACTTTAAGTCAAGGTCTGTAATACAAAAACATGCGCCTTATGATTGTGATATTTTGTATTTTATGAAGTGACAAACACTTGAGGTAAGGGGCAGCAATTTTATTTTTGTATGAAGAGTAAAACATTGTTATGAAAAAGATAATAAGATTACAGTTTTCGTTCTTCGTAGTATTAAAAACTAACGTGTTTTTCTTTAAAATGTTCCTATTTCTTTTTGTATGACTGAATAACAACATAGTATTTTTGTTTAATATTTCGGAGCACATCCCTTTTTTTTGTAAATGTACATATATTTTGAGAAATAGTTATATATAAAGCTACAACTCACTGATAGAAATAGAACGCATACTTCCCGATGTGGTGGAAAAAAGATATTTATATCGTTGTACGCGGATAGATTCCAAAGCAAATAATCAAATAAGAGAGGACCTGAATGTGGAAAATAGAAAAGAGTGATCAACTGCCTGCAAAAACTATAATATATGGAGGGACTGTTTGTGCACTTTTACAAGGTACACGAAAGGTAAAAGGAAAGCTGGTCGTAGGAAAAAATCGTGGCCGAGGAACATACGAGAGTGGACTGGGATAACGAGTGCCGCCCCACTGTTCAACCTCGTCAGGAATAAAGATAAATATGCTGAGCTGACTGCCAACCTTCATTAGTTGGACAGGCACCTTAAGAAGAAGAATAAGGTACACCTTAGGCAATTTCTGTAGGAAGTAAAAAATGTTCGAAATTCAAATGAATAAGATGGCCGTCATACAAATTTCAAAGCCTTCTATCACGTAAATTATTAGAGATAGGTACGAGGTGCCCGAAGGGATGTCATAGAGGGTAATAGTGGTCAAGTGCCTGTGTCATTAAAAATTCAAAATGGCCGCCGATCAAAAACTTGCTTCGATTCGGCTGAAAATGGGCATGCGGCGGTCTTTAGGAGTCCTTATCAAAATATGGGGTCAAAAATTTCTTTTCGCCATTTTTTTATGTGGCTGCCATTTACGCGTTTTTTTCGTTAAAAATGTCTACCGAAAGAGATTTGCTCTGATTCGGTTGAAAATTGGCATTATAGGAGCGCCGGATTTTTATCTGGTATTTGTGATCAAAATTAGTTTTTCGCCATGTTCTAATATGGCTGCCATACGAGAGTTCGTTGGCGGCAGAAAACAATTGCTCTGACCCCTTCGAAAATTGGTATCTGGGTGTATAAATGGGTCTCTAGGAATGCTTGATAATAATAATAATAATAATTTGTAATCAATATTAGTTTTTCGCCATTTTTCAATATGGTCGCCGTAAAAGCGTAAAAAATTTGCTCTAATTCAACTGAAAATCGGCATGTGGGGGTTTCTATAGATGTTCGATAATAATTTGCGGTCAAAATTTATTTTTCGCCTTTTTTCCAATATGACTGCCATACAAACTTTTTTAGCGGCAGATAAAAATTTGCTCTAATTCCACTGAGAATGGCATGGCTTCAATCATAATTTGAGGTGATAATTTTATTTCCGCCATTTTTCAACATAGCTGTCATACAAGCGTTCTTTTTTTATGTAAATTGCTGTTGAAAAAACTTGCTTTGCTCGGGTTGAAAATTGACACGATCAGGTTTCTAGGATTGTCTGATAATAAGTAGTGGTTAAAATATATATTTGCAATATTTAAACGACCGTCATTAAAGAGCTATTAAAATTTTTTAAAACAAAGTGTTTAGGTGTCGAGGCCGTAGAACAAGGTCAAGGAGGGCGAAGCCCGAAGCGTTCGCATGACATCGTACGGAGGTAATATACGGTTGCTTCATTACGAGTACAAGATGTCACAATTGTAAAAACATATATCTGAAACCGAACACGCGCCGTAGGCCGAGCCCGACCCCACCATAGGTGGGATACAGGGCTTGTAAATTATTGAATTTAAGTGGTCGCGTGGTGTTTAAAAAATGACATCAAATAGTAAATGTGTTTATTGTTGTGTTTGTGGTAGTTTGAACAAGAATGTCTCAAATTTACATTGTTTAGCATTTGATTACATTCATAGATTTCTCAATGATGGCGCTACGGCAAAAAGTCTTTAAAAACCAAAAAAACTGAGAGGTGCAACAAACACATGGAAAAATTCGTGAGGTCCGTTAGTTCGTTCCGTATGGCTTAGTTGGCATAGCGTCTGGCACGGTTGTGACGTTGATTCCGATCCAACCGGATCGAAGTGAATGTTTTCCAAGTGTTCGATTTTTGTTTAATGATAAGATAAAACCATAATAATATAATATTCCACTTAGCTGGTGAAAATAAGGCTCAACTTACATTGGCGCAGAGTCTCTATTTTCCAGGCGTTGTAGTTGAAAAACAGAACGCCACGCCAAAAGTCGTAATTATTGTAAGGTGAAATGACAACAGCAGAGTTCAGTAAAAAAGTTTATAGTGACTAGTTTTTGTAAATTATATTTTTAAATTGTTAAATAAGTGTTAAATAATCCGAAATAATTTTTGAGGATATAAAGCTCAATGTTTCATTTTTATTTCAAGAGTAATTAATTAATTATTAAATAAATTTAAATGAAAATGTCATACCTTCAAAACTGAAGCGTGAAACACAAAGAAAGCGGGCGCAGGTCGGGCGCGTATCGGGTCGGGTCTAATTCCGTGTATTATATGAACGACAAGATTCACGAATTTCGCGATCTCGCCCATATAAATCGGCGCGTTTGACATCACGGGTCTTGGGTCACCATCAGGGTTACGGGTGCAGTGACAGTGTCCCTCAGATCTTTGTGATTTAAAGCTCTGAGTGGCACTGCAACTGTTATAGATAGGCGTGTTGCTTACCACCAGGCGCACGACTTGTTCATCCCGTTACTTGATATTATTAAAAAAAAACTTTTTATTAATATCATTTAAGTAGGGTGACTAATTTCTAAATTCCGTTTTTACAAAGAATACTAACACAATGGTTGTCGCAGGGATGCGCTGGCGCCTTCTCCCACAAGACCTAGTAAAGCCTAGTGAAGAATCCCTGGTGAGTAGAGCGTTATTTATCTTTGTACAATCGATGAAATAAATTGTTTACCTAAAGATTTTTAAGGGCGAAAAAATAATCCTGATAGTTTAACATGAACCTTAGCGGAAAACAGACTAACCAGAGTAAGGAGGCGACATCGTCATGTTTCATCATCGATGTCTAAATTTACAACCTAAATTGATTAATAAACTTACTATGAAATATTTTATATTCAATTAGGTACACATGTAAAGAGTATATAATTATTTCGGAGTAAATTACAATTTCGGTTTTCTGACTCTAGATTGCCGTGTGAACAGTCTGTAATGAGTGGTGGACGCCATTGTAGAAGATAGGTTAGAGATATAAATCAGGGTATAATTATGGTAAATTTATATAAATACAAATAGGTTTTAGATACCCGGATTGACATCTTGCCGAAACATTTTTATTTTACATTCCAGGGCCATACGCAATTTATTCGGAACTGATAAATCCAAAAAATCTTAACAAGTGAATAAAGACTAATTGAACTAGAGTCGATCCATGTTAGTTAAGTCAATATCTTAATTACAAACTTTGTGGAACTCAGTAATTTATAAAAATGTATAGGACAAGTTTTGTATTATAAAATTATTAATAAAAACCTAAATAAAAATAGACAATGCTGTTTTTATTGCAGCTGGCTTCACGGTTCTGTCCCAGGAAATTTTTTGTACATAATATGAGATTAGAAAGATATTTGCACTATAGGAAATTATTCGTTCCCAATTTCCTGATTAAAAACTGGGACATAACATGTTTTAAAGTTTCCTCGTCAGTACATGAAGCGACTGCCGTAAGATACTAAAATGAAACTTCAAAGTAAAGCAGTCAAGTTCTATATTTTATCGTTTACTTAATTTATTTTGTACAAACTTCAACAATATATATAATAAATACTCAATTAAACCTCTATCATTCAGCAAACTGAACTCACTTTTTTGTCATAAGTATATTTAAATAAATAACACAATGATATCATAACTTATTGTCTAAACTTAATTAAACACAACTTTTTTGTGCAAATATGCCTAATTGTAGGGTAAATGTTTGGTTTGACCAACATAAGAGGGTGTTCAATTTACATAATTACAACACGCTTACGCTTCTGAACCACCCAGAGCGGTTCCCGATAAGCGACATAGTCTCACTTGAACACAATGGCAAGGTGGTTTGTTTTTATTACAACACTGATGATTGTCATTTGACTACTTACTACCGATAGCTAACATTTTGTATTTGGGAACTGTTGACTTATTTCTTTTGGATTAGGTTTCAAAATGATTCCACCTTGAAATTCTTAGACGGGAACTGTTCCTAGTGGTTTTAGGCTTGACGTAGGCAACGTGGTGTCACGTAATACAATTCCAAATGAAATAACTGAACGAATGCAGCGCTGTGCCGCGCGGTCGGTGGGGAAGACCGCCCGTGCGCACGACGCGCTGTTGACTCACCTTATAAAATTATCTACATAATTATTATCTGTAATCATAGGTAATTATTGCAAAATATGTGCAAAACTGTAAGCGCCTCATTTAGTTACGATACACAGACTCTTTAAACGTTTGCAACACTTAGATTGTCTTGCACTTGAGAATTTCACATTTTATGTAAATGAATTGAAAACAACCGACACACAACTATTCGATGACGTGACTGTTTCTTATTGAAAGCGAAACCGTCGTCGAGCAGAGATCGACGTTATTGCTTCAAGCTTATTACGTTACGTATCGCGTACTGCACTGCATACTCGCCGATATCGACTTATAAGACATGATAAATGACATTACTGTCGCGTGCGGTTTGGGATCTACCCGGCGATAAGCTCTCAATATTTACACAGTAGAAAATTGACCACTTCCAAAGATAAATTACAAAAATTTAATGATTTAGTTTGTTGTGCTAGAAAAGACAATATACTGACTCGAAATTCGACTACGACTTTGAGGTACGACTTGCGGATCGCTCCATGTTCAAACACTCGTACACTCCACAGGGTCCACATCTGGGTGTCAATTGTAAAATAAAAATACAATAATATCTACCTTACTCGGTAAGGGACGTTCGATCTCTTAGGTATATCGATTATCTTATTGCTAATTACGGTCATCTGTTCCGGATAGCCAAAAGGTTTGTTAGGTAAAACATCACAATGTAATCTGCAAGAGCAATATTCATCGAAGCAGTACCAGCCCGCTCGCAATTTATTAGACAAAAGGTATATTCGAACGCACCGCACCCAGGGCCGATAGTGTGGCTAAGACCGACTTCTACAATATCCAAACTATAGGACCGAAATTGCAAATGTGTCGTCACTATCTAACATTATAACATTCCGGAGAAGCAATCAGTGACTTGTGCTAGGAGACACAGTATTATAGAGTCGGTGAGTTGGACTATCGGTCCTGCAAACAGTGCGCGACAAAGGGCGGGGTCGCGGGCGCTGGCGGCGGGGAAGACCGGCGGCGCCCGCGGCGGCCACAGCTAATGTAATTCAGGGAAGGAAATTACATTAACTACGTGGAGAGTGCGCGTTACATAAAATGGCTCGATTCCTATGATGCGTACTGAATTAGGACGGAAGTGAACTCTGGTACCGATTTCACAGCTGATTTGTTAAGCTTACATAGATAACTTTGCAAAAATTTCTCTAAACTCTCTTAACTTCGTGAGGTCCGGCGCGAGCCGTCCTCGTATAGAAGATACAACGTAACATTTCGGTACAGTAAGAAGCTTATAAATTGGAACTATTAAAACTATTACGGACAAAATTGATATGAATCGGCGTAGCCATTGCTTTTCTTATTAAGCGTTATTAGATACGATAAAACTATCGCTCGAGGTCGAGCGAGAGAAGTTTAACGTTTGTAAGGTTACAATTTAGTTGGGTGTAACAAAAAACATTGAATCCCAAACGTGTGAGTGCTACATCGGTGCTGGCAGTGCTGACCGACGCGGCTGCCGCTGCTGCGCGCGCTGCACTTTTCATTTCAGCCACGACAACAGCGTACCATAATATAATAGTACACGCATTGCTCGACACCATTTCGGGGAAGGAAAATGATATCTCACAATCAATAAACAACTGCTCAATTTCATAGTACAATATAAGAGTCCATTCTCTGCTTTAGAATACACAGGTAGAGAGTGATATTCGTCGAATACAAAAATAAGCTTTTAGAATTTCCTCAATTTTATCCGATACCTTACATTACATCACTAGTGACGAAAAAAACACGGCACGTTCGCTAAAACGATTTCTCTCAACGGTACCTCCCGCGGGGTTAGGTCTAACGCGAAACGAAAAAGTCCTAACGACACGACAAACACGGTAAACGCGCGCGAACAAAACAACAGTCTCCAAAGCTTCGGCCACGCGAATACAAAACACTCCAACACTCGGAACGTCAGATCAACGTCCAGAAGAAGGCGCGGGCGCTGCGCAGGGGCGCTTGCGCTCGCGAGTCCGCCCGCGCACCGCGGCCCGCCCAACACTATGTACACGAATCTAG
Source organism: Hyposmocoma kahamanoa (assembly GCF_003589595.1). Taxonomy (NCBI): domain Eukaryota; kingdom Metazoa; phylum Arthropoda; class Insecta; order Lepidoptera; family Cosmopterigidae; genus Hyposmocoma; species Hyposmocoma kahamanoa. The sequence continues at coordinate 17,942,569 of NW_020654289.1, forward strand.
CGAAAATAATCAAGTGCGCTTGGGTGGGCTCAAGAGCTCGGGCAGCGGTGCGGGCAGCGGCAGCGGCGCGTCGTCGATGAGCGCGGGCAGCAGCGCGAGCGCCAGCGCGGGTCAGACGGGCGCGGGCGGCGGCAGCGCCTCGGGCGGCCGCGGCGACGCGCCGGCGCCCTGCAGCACCACGCGCGGGCCGCCCGCGCCGCCCGCGTCCAT
>NW_020654289.1:17943178-17986492 GCF_003589595.1 Hyposmocoma kahamanoa
CGGGCGGCCGCGGCGACGCGCCGGCGCCCTGCAGCACCACGCGCGAGCCGCCCGCGCCGCCCGCGTCCAGCAGCACGGCCGTGGCCGCGCGGCCCTCGTCGCCCGACGCGCCCGACGCGTCGTTGTCCGTCGTGGCGGGCTCGGACTGCGTGCGCCGGTGCCTCCGCCACGCGTGCTGGATCAGCCGCGCGCAGTACTCCTCGCGCTGCCGCCACAGCGTCGACGACACGGGCTCGTAGCCGACCTCGTCGGGCCGGCCCACTTCCAGGTCGCCCGTCTCCTCGATCGGGTTCCCCTTCCGTGCGAAAAAGTCTTTCGTCAGCGCGTCGAGGATGTCCACGCAGAACATCATGTCGCCGCGACATATGGGAATGTCCATGGATATGATCTTATATTTGTTAGGTTTGTGGATCTGGAGCGGGGGCTCCAGCACGTCCAGGAACTCGGACAGCTGGTCGTAGCGGATGTACTGGGTCCCGTCGGGATCGAACCGCTGCCAGATCTCGTAGTACATGTCGTAGTCGTCGTCCGTCAATCCTTCCTGCACGTCTTCCGTCGCCTGTTTCACGAAATAGTCGGTTAATAAATATTCGTAATAAAAACCCGTAGCTGTAAAAGGAACAGTTTACCTGTGAGTAGTTTTCGAGAATGACGGCGATGTACATGTTGATAACGATGAGGAAGGATATGACAAGGTAAGACAACAAAAATGTAATGCCGATAGTGGCTGAACCACAGTTGCCGGGATAGCCTCTTTCATTATCCGGCTGATCGCATTCTTCTTCGTTGATGATGCCATCCAATACACCATCCCATCCCGCAGAAGTAGACATCTGTAAATAGAACCATAGTAATTTTATGTATTAACATTTTATAATTAGAAATGTATAAAATTGAGTATTCAGCTCACCTGAAATAGCAGGATCATACTTTGCACGAAAGTTTTAAAGTTATACACGTCGTCAAGGCCTCCCTTGTTCTTGACGTGCATGAAGAATGACATGCCAAATATAGCGAAAATAAACATCACAAGGAAAAGCAACAGGCAAATATTGAACAGAGCTGGCAGTGACATGGCCAGCGCAAAAAGTAACGTTCGTATGCCCTTCGCGCCTTTCACGAGTCGAAGTACTCGACCGACCTTAGCTACTCTAACTACTCTCAGTAGTGTCGGTGATACGAAATACTTTTCTATAATATCACTTAGCACCAAGCCTGTAGAATAAAAAAAAACTTGTATTAATAACTTCGAATCAGGTATTGTACTCATAGAGGAGCAAAGTATTATAGAACTTACTAAGAATAGAGAACATGACTACAACGAAATCGAACAAATTCCACGGTTCCACGAAGTAGTGATACCGTAACGCGAATATCTTTGATAGGCACTCTGAACTAAATATTACAATGAATATCGTGTTGAGATAATCTAGGACAGTGCTAAATGTTTCCGTTTGTTGGTAGTGGTCCAAAGTCATCGTCAACATGTTCAATCCGATGAACAACATGATAATCATGTCGAATTTCTTGTCTGTCACTATCTCGAACACTATTGCTTGCGGTCGCCACTGAAATTAAAAAAAAACAAATAGGAAATTAATTTTCGTGGTGCTAATGAAAATAATAAAAAAAACATATATTTTTTATATTAAATATTTAAGTTTGTTTATTACCTTTGGCCTTGGTATTGCTTTCAAAGGCTTTTTGGATCCCATCTTTTTCATGGCGTTGTAGTATTTCTTCTGGTCTTCAGTCATGAACATTTCAAGACTGCCACCGGCTTTCTTTTTCTGCTCGTTAAAGTTGTCGATGATCACACCGATGAATAGGTTGAGAGTGAAGAATGATCCAAATATTATAAAGAATACGAAATACAAATACATGTAGATATTCGTTTCTCTTATTGGTTGCTTTCCAACTTCTCTGGAGTCAATAGCATCATTCATAATTTGTATCCAACCTTTGAAAGTGGCTACTTGAAAGAGACAGAGGTAGGCTTTGCCGACGTGATCGAAGTTCATTGGCGAGTTTTCCCACGTGTAGTTTTCTACATCACAAGCATTTTTGTCTGGAATGATTTCATGGCTCAGAGTTGTGTGGTTCATGTCCACGCACTGCAATGGATAACATAAACAAGTGATTTAAATTTTCAGTAGAGGCTATAAATCAAGGCAAGAAAAATTTTAAAATTCCTGACCTTAAAATATTTTCCAGCGAAGAGCTGAACGCCCATGATAGCAAAAATGAGCCAGAAGATAAGACACACGAGCAGCACATTGAAGATAGAAGGAATCGCTTGTACTAAAGCATTTACCACCACCTGGGATATAAGATCTTTATTACAATCACGAAGAATTTTTAAATTTTAGTTAAGTATTTTACTACATGAAAGCTTCTCGCTTGGTGCAAATTATGTAATTTTACTAATAAAAACTTGCTGATTTACTATTTTATAATTAATTTGATCACTAAAGCCTAGAACCTACTTTATGATACAATTTACTCTAAAGACCACCGAACAAATCACAAATAATAAACATGCAAAACAAAAGCGACGACATTAAATCTACGTAAAAGCTCTTAATTATCTTACCTTGTAAGAATAATTAGAATAGCATGCGGCTCTTCGAATTATTGTACGATGTAAATACAAGAAGAAAAGTCTAATGTGCAGGATCTAAAAATAACATTCCGATGAACTAATATAAATACTTAAGAGAATCTAAACTAGCTAAGATGAAGATCCAAGAAAAAAGTAGACCAAAAAGTGACCATGAATGCAACTCGACATGAATCCGACCGAAACGAATTCTAAAGAGGATTTTACGAATGTCATGATGATACTAAGCCATTCAGGGGTGCCACCGACGACTCAAGATGATTGTAGTTGATTCGAAAAATCGATTATGCCAATGAGTTAAAACAACTTGAAAAAAAAATGTTTTCTAAACCAAAAGACCGGATGATCAATGCAGAGGTAACCGAGAAGATTGCTGAGTAGTCTTGTGGAGTTTTTATTGGCTTTAATGGATGTTTGAAAAATTTACAAATGTTGGAGTCGAGAATTGTGTGCAGAGCTGAGTGTAGTGTGATAGTTGCGCCGGCGCGCCGCACAGGGTGGTACGTACCCTCATGCCCTGCATGCGGCTCATGGCCCTGAGCGGCCGCAGCGCGCGCAGAGTTCGCATCGTTTTGAACGCCTGAATGCCGCCGGCGCCACAAAGCGCCGCTACGAAGTTTACAAGTGAGACCTGATGAAATCAAGGTAGTTTGAGAATAACTACAACAAATAAAGTACATATTTTTATTACAATCATAATCACATAGGTTTCAATAGTTGCTATGATACGTCGCACCTAGATAAAAATACAGGAACGATAAAGAACCAGCTTCCTTTAAAAAAGAATATTAAAGTTTTATCAACTTTGAAGACGCTACCTGCGAATCCAACCTTGTGCAAATAAGTGATTTATAAAACGAGGAAGACAACATCCCTGCAAACATATCAACCGAGCAGTCCAGGTTTAAGTGAAATATTTATAGACACAAATAGATAATTATACATTCAGGAAAATTTAGATACCAGGGAAAAAAACGAAAGCAAGAGTTAAACAATTTATACAGCCCAATACAAGTGTTTCTCTGATATCTAAATAAAAAGGTAATTGAAGGATACATCGACAAAGTATTAGTGTAAAGAACAGTATAAATATTCATTAATGACATTCATAGCATTCAAGATAAAGTGCTATTTTCATTACAAATTTTCTAGGTCACAGAAAATAAAATATTAGTGATTGTTACAGTAGAAAATAGCACTATCTTTATACTAGCACATAAATAGAAGTGGTGTCGCCACATGCACTTGTAAATAGGCCTTGGTATACAGGTGTCACTAAGCCACGTAAGACGGGCGGATCTTCGAAGTCTGGCCAAGTAGATGAAGTAGCATGGGTTGTGGTTAGAGACATAGAAGCATCCACAGTTAACATTACGACATCGAGAGCTCCAGGCAGCACTGCGAGACTAGTTGGTCTCCGCTGCGACAGACATCGAACAGTCAAAGCTATACGCTTGAAGTTGCGCTGCCCATCGATGTGTTTAGTGAAATTTTAAATTTATTTTTGAAGTGAGAAGAGCAATGAGCGGCGCAACGGAATAGACACCAATAGCGTCACTTGACGAAATTGTGACGGCGCGTACTCACGCGCATTCCCTCCCATCTGGAGACAGCTCGCAGTGGGCGCAGCGCGCGTAAAGTCCGCATAGAACGGAACGCTGGGATGTCGTCCGCACCAGCCATCACCGCGCCATGGTTTACGAGCGATAACTAACGTGACACTTACGATCATTTACTTATCAATAAGTTAAGGCTATAATTAGAATATAAATCTTAATTTAAACGAAAAACAATCAAGTTCATGTTGATTGCTCATAATTATTTTAAATAGATTTAAGTATATTACTTACAATGACTGTCACTATTATTTCAATATATGTATATATATATATATATTTTGAATAAATTCCTTTTTGTGTTTGTTAATAAACGTTACCTTTTAGCTGTAAAAAATCTGTTAATAACATAAACCGAGTAACTGATAGAACATAAATAACCAGAATTGATATTACCATGACAATGATGAAGTCGAGCCAACACCAGGCATTGGTGAAATATTTCTGGAAGCCGAGAGCGAGCCACTTGATCAACATTTCGAGGAAGAAGATGACGGTGAAGATTCGGTCCATGTAGTACAGGATGTCTTGAAGAATGGGCCGATGTGGTAAATGTACATCTTCTAGCGCCTGTTTGAATCCAACAATGCCAATCAGTACATGTTATCAACAAGAGTACAGTTGCTTACGTAACTGAACAGAGGAATGATGCAAAAATCTACTCACCAAAGCCAAACTACTGAGCAAGATCATTGTAATCACAGCCGTTTCAAAGTATGTGTTCTCTATCAGTCTGAAAGTCTTCAGTCGTAGCATGGCCCAACCTTGCCAAAAGGGTGAGTCGTCATCTCCAGCGAGGAATGGGAATTTCACATAACATGGCTCTGGACAGCAATCCGCTGGCGAATCATCCACTACATCTTCATCAGCTGCTACAATTATATCTTTGCCTAAAATTCCGTCTATTTTTTCTTCTTCTTCTTCTAAAATTTCTGAAAAAAGCAATGAAAACGAAATGTTAGTCTTACCTCTAAAAGTAATTTTTGACCAGGTATTTTAAATAATTATATCAATTTGTACCTTCTTCTAAACCTAATTCTTCTTTACTAGCGTCTTTCTTTTCTTCGCCATCTATTGTATCTGCTGAGCCTTTGTGACTTTCATCTTTGAATGATCTAATTTTATGACTACCATACGACTTTTGACTTATTGTGTCATCATCCTGTAACGTTCAAAATACACAAAAATATATTTTTTAAATGTTTAATTACTCAATAAATGGTAAATTCAAGTGAAGAAATACGCACCTGGATCGGATATCCATGATTGAGTTCACAGTCTAATCGATTATCTCTATGATTATCTGTAATTGCGTTTATATTGTTCATCAAGATTTTTCCTTTTTTGTATTTATTGTCACCTGGAACACCATTTACTTCATCTAAAGTTTCATGTCTACTCTGTAAAATTGGCAAAAGTGTGGAATTGCTGTTTCTGTTACCTGGTATTGTAAATTCCATGCCATCGCCTATCGCGACTTCTACTTGGTCTTTTAGTTTCTTGTCTTTGTAAAGTACAGCGTCATCGAGGTCCGTGCCGAGTTCCAGCTCATTGTCGACCCGTTCTGAGGAGACACAGCGGCCGCATAATGCCGCCTTTAAGCCTATTGTCGCGTCACCGTGAGTCACCGGCCGCCGCAGCATCCAAGCATAGAAATCAGACCAGCACGAATTCAGAACAATCTCTTACAAAACTCCTTTTATTAGACGAACAAAATTGATGGTTAAGTGGAGCTGTTTCTAAAATAATTGTATCTTAACTTAAAGTGATTTTTGCTTCAAATATTGTTATGAATGTGATCTTTGGCAAGATAAAACTCTAGGCATGATATTTAGACAAATTTATAACCTTTTTAACATATGTTGAAACAAAACAAACAGTAAATGTAAAATCTTATATTTGAGGATACTTACAAATCTTACAAATAGGTTATATACCAAATACGTGCAAATTACAACAATATGTTCACAAACAACAAACAAAATAAATACATAGTTACATAATGGTAAAATAAGCTACTACATGATTAACAAAAAAGAAATGATGAAAATAATAAAAAAGAAACACTAAGTAACAAAAGGGGTTCAACGATATCAACAAGAGTTCAAACTAACACACGACAGGTCTGCAAATCTACACTTGGATTCTAGGGACAGGCAACGCACAGTGAAGACAAAATACACGAGGTACATTTACAAATATCTTTATTACAACCGGTATCATGCTATTATATATTAACACTTATATCATGCCACAACACTTAGTATTTTGGATTCTTTGGCTCCATCGGGGCTCTGTACTTACCATGCATGCATTATATTTTATACATTTTGATTTTACACATATTGCTAGTTTATCAAGAGACGTACAAGGTGAAACATTAGCTAACACTTTTGTTTATTTAGAATTAATAAAAACGGATCTATATTCCATTTATTTAATTGACGTATATAGTTTTGAATCAAACTCGTATCTATCATGGTAGAGATCGGAGGTCCGCTTTTATTTCTTCATTCTATATGATTTAAAGGAGCAACAGACGAAAAGATCTTTTTAGGAAGTTATTCGTTGATATGTTCGATAATCGATTATTGCTGTAGATTCGAAGTATATTCTCTAAATCTTCGCGTTGACAACACATAATAAAGTGCACTCTATATCACGCGTATAGCGAGAACCAGATCCTTTCATTTGTTGAACTTTAAACATGTACAACGACATGCCACAACAAACTGGCAATCTGACACACATCTTACCGGGAGCATGTATAGCTATCTGATTGGTCAATTTGTTCTTCAACAATTTGAGAAACTCGTTGATGTTACGTTTCACCCAGTCGATGAACCTTGATATTCGATTAAACGCCTCTGCGATTTTGTTGGTGTCTTGATCCGCAGTAGGCGTGGATAAACTCGATGAACCGAAATTTGACAGTAACAGGGCCAAGAAGAGGTTAAGTACCTGAAATTATATCATATATTTTAACCCTAAGATGGTGTTGACAGACCTTAACTTCATTATTAAATAAAAAGATTTATAACTTAGGGCCAGGCCAAGGATTGTTGAATTAAAGTACTTACCACAAGATTGCCAATGACAACAGTTGCCAAGAAGAACGGAATACAAGACACATCGCCGACCAACATGCAGTCCCACATACTTTCGATCCATTCTCCGCACAGTACTCTGAATACAATCATGAAACTGTGCATGAAGTCTGTGAAGTTCCATCTTGGGAGATCTCCATCGGGAAAACGGTCCACGTAATCTGTATGCACAAAAAAACGGTTAAAATATATTCGTAAATAACAAAGAAGTTTTCTTTATCATTACACAGATATCTAAAAGCAATACTAAACTCTTTTTTGTTACAAGTGTAATTGCGCAAAATTATATAGCACATAAGATATTTTCTAAACAGTATTTAGCGACATTTCAGTCAAGTTAACATTTTAATTGATCTACATCACAAACTACTCTGATATTAATAGTACAGAAGAGTATACGACTATTTAGCATGCTACGAGTATAAATACTTACTAAAGATACAAAGGTAGCGCTGGTAAAAGGGAAACTCAAAAAGGATGAGAAAAGAAAAGGCTGAAGAAGGGAAGGAAAAATAAATGAGAAGCAGGTTAATGATTGTTACACAAGTGAGGCGCCTTTTTAACGGCTGTTAGCATAGGGACACCGGACAACACGTTTGGGACTTGAGCCTCACTTGGAAGGGATACACCAATTGTTGCCAATCACCTAGATGATAATGAGCATAACAGTGTGACGCACATCAATACAATACTTACTAGTTAAAGGCAACGATCCCGATTTCAATAAAAGTCTGGATAAAGAGAAGTATGCGATTCTTTACGAGATATCCGTTACAAGTTTAAAAGTTTGAAAATTCTGTAGCTTTAAGAGAGAGAATGTTAAAGATTCTTCTTATCCATACTTAATGATTGAATGTATTTTAATAACGAAATTGATGACTGAAACTTTTTTATAACTATTATATGTATGTATGTATGTGATACATAAGTACATTTACGTCACATAAAATCGGGACCGCTGCCGCAACAAGTAACACGTCCAAACACCAATGAACATGCAACACTCCCACCAATCCACTTACCCACGTAATTTTTCCCGAATAGTTGCATACCCATCACGGCAAATATGAAAATAATGATGCACAATACGAAGGTCAGGTTGCCCAAGGCACCCATCGTCCTACCCATTATCGAGATGAGTAAATTAAGTGTCGGCCATGACTTTGCCAATTTGAATACTCGAAGCTGCAATTACAAATTGTGAAACAAGGCGTCACACAAGCTCGCTTACCGGCGCTTCACCTATGCTACTGATGCTCTTCTCCACCGACCCACAAACACTCATCACATTCTTTCCATTACAATGTTTTTGAACTTTATTTCTCACATTATTAATTTCGGTGTTATGAGTGGTTACGAGTTTGACATGTTAGCAAATGTGTGCTTGAGTTACCTATCAAAATGTGCATTGACTTAAATCTGTATGAGTGGGATATATGTTTGTCTACAAATTATTTGAGACCTTTTCATTAACAGCGTTATTCTTCTGATTCATTTCTTTATTAATTTGTTCATACTTTTGATTAGTTTGCCTAATGTTTTTGTTAATGACATAGATCCCATCAGTAATGACTTGGAGCGTAAGTACCCTTCAAAAGCAAAGCTGCAAGTCAAATCTATGTACTCGATGCAAAGCTTAGGATATGGTCTCAAGCTGCGTGGCATAGCTTTATAACGTGTCTCGTCTCAGGCTCATCGTGTTTGGAGCCACATTCCGTGTTATAAAGCCACAGCGTGGACTCTCAGTTCTTTATGAAAAATGTTCACTTAAGCCCAGTGTAAAATATTCGGGAGTGTGAAGCTGAATTAATAATGAAGCTTAATTTTTAGAGATGCTAAATTTTCTTTCAAAATAGAACCTGTATAATTCTTCCCAAACAACTGCATTCCCATCACAGCGAATATGAATATAATGATGCAAAGTACAAAGGTCAAGTTCCCTAGAGCGCCCACAGTCCTACCCATTATGGATATAATAAGGTTTAGCGCCGGCCAAGACTTGGCCAGTTTAAATACACGCAGCTGAAAATATTTCATCATATTCACACGTTAATATCATTATTGACGTTGCAGACAATACGTTTGTGTTGTTGAGAAGTATGTGTCAGTACAGGTGACGGATTCCCAGTAAAAAAAATGTCATGTTGAGTTGGTTCTGTTCAACACAGATACTTACAAATAAATACATTAGAAGTTACAAACAAACCATAGATGTAAATATTCAATTAAGGTACTCGGGGACAAACTTGGGGTATAACAATAATATCGTTATTAAAACAATTGATTAATGTTACATAAAAATTTACAAGTAAAGTGTACTAAGAGCGATACTCACCAAACGAAAGGAACGTAATACTGACAAACCCTGAACACCTTCTAAACCCAACTCCAATAATGATAAGGCCACAATGATAAAGTCAAATATATTCCATCCTTCTTGAAAATAATATTTTGGGCTCATTGCTATCAATTTTAACATCGCTTCTATACCGAATGTTGCCGTGAAGAACTGAAAGGGTACACGTCATTATATTTCAGTAATTAAGAATTAAATCTAAATGTGAACAAAATATCTGACAAACTTACGTAATTGCCACTTTTGAGTGCTTTTTCCATATCTTTGTCCATATCATGATGATCTAAGGCCATGAACAATGTGTTGACCACTATACAAAGAGTGATGAATAGTTCCACGAAAGGGTCAAACACTAACAGTGCAACGTATTTCTGGAACTCGAGCCAGAGCCAGCAGCAGTCCCACACACAGAATACGTCTATTCCTTTCATGAGGCACTCAAGCAGTCTCTCCTTAAAAGTGGGCCCGTCCTCATCGTCGTCCGCCGCTGTTGGGAAGTAGTACACTGACACTGTTGCGTCCCATTACCGGCAGAGTGCGTGTATGTGTGTGTTTCACAGAGAGAGAAAAAATATTGTTAGTATTCGCTCATTATCTTTTAACATTTTTTATTTAAAGGAAGGATTTATTTTCCAGGGAGATAATTTTTTTATCGTAATTTCGAATTTGACGAAGATATATCGGCATCAATATTCATATTTTTTGAAATTTAGCTGGCTGTCATTTACCTTTGGGAATTCAGAGATGCTTGAAACTCTGTGGGTTCTATAAAAGTGTTAGAGCTCTTAGAAAATGATTTTCGTGGGAGCCACAACTCTATTTTGTGAAATTCGTGCAAATCAAACCCAAATCGGTACTGGCAGTGACTATTATCAACTTGAATATAAAACCTTGCACATGAAGCTTACACTGCTCTACTCAAACGCAGTCATCGATGGATTTAAAGGATATTTAATAGCAGTAATGATGGGTTATAAGGCCAAAAAATATGAATATCGTGATTTCTAAGACCACATTTTCGATTTTTTTTATTGAAGCTCACTACTTCATGCCATGACCTCAACTCTAATAAATAAATAACACAAGTATTATTGCTATTTTAAGTAATCAAACAGTGCATGCATATAAAAAATAGTACAACAGAATACAGGCAAAAGCTTTTCAAATAAATCAGCATAAGCAGTAGGTTTTGTTTCTGTGATATTTTGTAGTTAGTGCACCGGAACATGTATATTGAGCATCTCAAATGGAATTAAAGCGTGAAATTTGATCTTGTAGGATTTATATTTTATTATCCTTTATTTTGGAATTAACTTGAGGTGTCAATTTCAACATTTCTTACGCTTTTACGTGAATGGGTTACAAACTGGTGGCAATATGTGATAGTGTAACATTGCTAATTGTCAAAATTGTCAGTCAAAGAAGAAGTTTTGATAATTATAGATTGCTGTCTATATCATGAATGAGATTGGCGATTCTTGTGTAGATAAATCTGTTCAATAGTTAAAGATAGACTTCATGATACCATTAAGATTGAAAGGTTCACTTCCGCAGATAATTGCGTTCTTAATGTCCATACACAGTTGCACAAAATTCTTCTTTGTCTGAACGTGCTAGTGCAATTGCAGCTTAAATTTAAACACAATAAATGACATCCATATAATATTTCCTTTGCCAATTATGCTCTATTTTGCATAATGAGCAAATACTCTTTGTGTTGTGTGTGTTTTGTGTAATAGTGTTTATGGTACAGTCAATTCTGTTACGTTTCACAATAAAAGAATAGTCATATTTATAGAAAAGTTGTCTTCAGTGAAGAAGCGATATTCGAAACACAGACTTAGCACATTAAAGAAACGAACACTGACATTGAAAATAAAGATTTCACAAGACAACAGTAAATTAACTTGTAACTGTTTATTGTTACAAGTGATTTAGTGTCTAGAATCGTACCGTTCTGTTCACTGGCTCTACTTTGTCGACCTGCTTGCTCGATGATCTCATTTAGTACCATTACATCTGAAACATGCCAATTGGGAACATTTCAACTACATTCTTAAGCAAATGCATCGTGTTGAGTAAATGAAAAATGATTGTTACCTCTCATATCTACAACGTTAGGCTGCTGTGAGGATTCTATAAAAGGATTGTCATTTGACGGTTTCAGTACTTTTCCAGCTTCGTCTGTGCATTCAGTCGTTTCCTGGAAGGTAGAAACAATAGTGATTTTAAATCTCAAGTAGAATACCACTTCGTACTTTTGAGACAAATAAAAGATAACGTCTTTAACCTTTTGTTTGTGCTAAATTATTATGCTATTACATTGTTTATCATAAAGATATTGGTATGGCTAGGCAATATTTTTGTAGATTTTTAATATTTCATAGAAGTATTTCAGTATACTTACGTATTCCCTAAGCGGTCTGGAGGCAAGGGAAGAATCTTGTCTCGGCAGTGGGTAAGCATGAGGTTGCGACGTCACGCTATGATTCCTCGATGCGGATCGGTTGCGGAGCTTGGCCTCCTTTGTTTGAGATTTTCCGCCTCCCAGTAAGTCGCCGTGAGACGTGTACGACAGCCGAGATTGGTGGGATGTGTACGACGAGTGCCGAGAACCTGGAATTTGTTTAGAAATAAGGTGTTAGTAACCAACAATTCTTGAAAACTAATTGAAGAGTTCTTTGACGTTGTTCATGGCAAAGGACAAGGAAATCCTATTACCTACTACATAATATCATTGTTTGAAATATAGTTAATTAGTTACCAGAGTGATAGTACAAGATAACCTCACATTTTGATTTTTCAATCTCAAGGTCGATTGAACAAAAAACGTAAGTTATAATTACCTAAATTAGCATAGTAGACTGGAATGATGATAGCACCGTTTTCTTCAGACATTGGCGTAACAGCATTCGAGTCATCCGCATAGGGAAGATGTTCTTGAGCGTCCAGATACGTTGACAGCACTAGAGGTTTTCTATCAGCTCCAGGTGGGTACCTCGGCCGCCCATTAGGCCTCAGGGCCATTTGATGGGAACCTCGTGACCCTCGGCGTAAGTTGAACGGCGATCCAGGTAGCGATAATGACGCCTGTAGCACATTCCATTATTCAAAGTATTCATTTTATGATCGTAACATGACAACAGTCAAAGGGTTTTACAGGTCAACTGATTGAATAATAAATTGGTCATGAGACGTTGTCGATGTTATATCGTTTGCATTTTAGATTTTCAGTGGGTAGGTACTTTTCATATTGATTGCATTCATCTTCTAAGATGATTCTTTAATTTGAATTTTACTTAATGCTAGAGTATACGTATTCAACAGGTACCTACTTAATTTTCCTCAATTCAGATCGAGTTTGTAAATTAACTATTCATCCAATCTATTTCTATTATTAAGTAATTTATTTCTAAATAAACCGGTTGCAGAGGCTTTTTTTATGAAGTAGTCTTGGAATTGGTTCTTTGCAAAATGTTTACTTTCATGTGCTGATAAACAAAATAATAAACAAAAATTACAGTAAGTTGGAAATGTTTAGAAAAATGGAAAGAAAATCAATGAAGTCAAAGAACAAGAAGGTGCTTGTAATTGTCTCATTGCATCAACTCGCGCATTTGCTAACATGATCTGATTTATATCACAACAAAAAAAAAGTACAACCCAGATGCGACGGTCTGGTGCAAATAGACATTTAGGCTTAATAGCAAATTCTAAAAGAGCGAGAACAGATAGAAAGATAAACAGATAGAAAATTAAAATTCGAAGTCCTATTATAAAGGAAGAGGAAAGGGAGCACAAACATTAACGAGGATTGATGGACAAACCTGTGAGCCCTCCCGCAGTGGCCCATATGACTGTAACTGGCCGTATTTATTTATGCGTTCAGGGTGGGGGACCTTCAATGCACAAAGAAAATTTTGAATTTATTACCATCACTCGTATTCTAAGCAACTTATATCGACCAACTTATCTAGACATACATCGAATAGGACAAAAGGACCGAGAATAGGCTCTGCCTAAACACTGACAACGAACAAAACAAAATCACCTCTGCCATACAAAGTAAAATATAAGTTGCAGCATTTAAGCAAGTTAAGAAAAAACAATGATGACTGTTGAGCAGTGTAACTACTGTGATAAACTGCCAATACGATAAAGTAAAAGAAACGTATTTGCCCCAAATACAATAAGAATTAAAGAGATTATACTACAAATATTCAAATTTCATTAAAGTATATAGAGGTGTAGACTTCATGATTCTGATATTCTTATTGTAAATGTTGTAACAATAATAGTCTTTGAGAAAGTAGCGGTGGTAATGATGGAAGCAGAAGTTAGTCAAGTAACTTTGTTTATAAACACATGAAGTAATGTGGGGTTTTAATTACATGCATCTTCGCAAACTTCTAATCCTATCAGAACTATTTCAGTTACTACATCTATAGTCATGACGACTGTTCTTTTGTTTATCTTGAAGCCTCCGCATGTCAGTAATCGAAATTGAGGAATCATTAATTACTTTAACCTTACCAAACGTAAAAAGATATGTTCGAACCTACCTCGGTATCGATGATTACGTTCACTTTCAGTTTCAGTCCGGCCCGTTCGTGAACACTTACATTGCAAAAGAAACAATCTACCATGACAATAGATTTATTATCTCCAATAATATTCCTGTGATTCGAGATTTTTAATTGCTTTTTAGAAATTTTCACTTTCCGATATAATTTAGCGAGTATCGGGCTTGAGACTAATGAAACAATAAAATGCTTCAGTCGTTCTAATGAAGAAATAATATTGGAGATGTCATTAGCTAGAGTAAGACGACTACAATATAATAATTTTCAGTCAGTAGCCATGCGAGACCAAAATATTATATATTTTTCTCACAATTTCATATTCTTTTTAGTACGTTATTGTACATGTGTTATTTGAGTTAAAAGAAATGGAAGTAAAACATTCAGAAATGAACTTTCGTGCTTTCAATGATACGTTCTAAAACAGGATTGACTAGATCTAATTGAGGAATTGCTACTGGAAGACTATAACGACAATGAATAATTCGGAGATGATAAAATGGGAATACGAAAGTTTTGCAAGCTTGGTAGTCTAATAGCATAACTCATGACCAAGGTACGGGAACAAA
The DNA here is from genome assembly GCF_003589595.1 of Hyposmocoma kahamanoa. Taxonomy (NCBI): domain Eukaryota; kingdom Metazoa; phylum Arthropoda; class Insecta; order Lepidoptera; family Cosmopterigidae; genus Hyposmocoma; species Hyposmocoma kahamanoa. The sequence continues at coordinate 17,958,027 of NW_020654289.1, forward strand.
TCGAAAACAAATTATGAACATGTTCAACTACAAATATTCAGATGTTAATAGGTTTACTTTATAATGACATAACTCTAGACTTAGGTAGTGTTAGCCTTTCTTTTGCTTTTAAAGCGAGAGTGACAAATGAACAGAAGCACGATTTTTGCATTAAAGTTGCCAGGAAATTAATATCTGTATATTTGCATGTAATGAATATATACAATCATCCACAGTAATATAACACAGGGAAGACTTTAAGCTTACAGCAAGAAACATCAATAAATAATAAATTCATTCTTTTCAACTTGAGCTGTAAGATATAAAAGTGCTGACATGAAGATGGTAGTTTCGTGACAAAATATGATGTAAGTTCAGTCGATAGTTAATGGTCACAAAATCCAAATGTTAGCTCATGTGGCAACTTGGTCAAGCAGCGTGTTTATGATAATATTCAAGTTGAAAAGACAGTGCTTCGCTGGCAATGACTCGAATGGTTCAATAGAATTTGAAAACTTGTGTAATATTAGTATGCGTATAATTCTTAATCATGTATGACTTACATACTTTCAGAATGCTTGCTAACCTTCAAGTTATAAATTCTGAAAAAACTTTAGAGAATTGGTGTTTGAAATAACTCTATTGTAGAGGGTCATTATAAATCAGAGTTTGCATTAGAGTGGTATAGATATAGTGAACCATTGGCAGCGAGATGGATGCGTGAGGGGCGGCGCGTACTCACCATGCTGACTTTCCGATGGCGGCGTGGCTCGTGTTGCGTGTCGGCGGTGGGCTTGTGCGTGGGCTGAGTGCTCACCGAGTCTTGGAAGGGGTCGCTTCGCAGCGACATCCGCTCGCGCGTATTGTCGTCCTGGTTGCCACGCTCCTGGTTCACGAACAGCTCGTAGCTCTGACACGAGAAGTCGCTGGGAGACTTGGCTGGATGCGCTTCGGCGTACGCGGATGCTTCCGCTGCTGCTGCTAACTCACGGGCGTGTGCTTCTCTCGCTTCTTGCCTGTCTGCTTTTGCTGCGGCTTTTTGTTCGGCTTCCTACAGAGTTAAGAATACATCGATCGTCACTATGGAGTTGACCAAGTAAGCATGCATCTCCTAAGATTCGGTCCGTATAAACCAAGATAATGGACAGGACTATACGAAGGTAGAGTGTCCTGTCCTAGTTTCTAGAAAGTAAACAATAGGCAAAAGTGCTTTTTTGTAACAAATTATTGTTATCTTTACTAACCCTAAGTGCTTCTTCTTCAGCTTGCTCTTCTTCTTCAGCTTTCTTCTGCAATTCATCGTAAGACATGGCGACAATGGCCAAGATCAAGTTGACGAGATAGAACGAACCCAAGAAGATGATCACTACGAAGAAGAGTACGTGCCAAGAGCCTGCTGATCTTAGCACCTGAAACGTGAGATTATATATATTATTTATTTATCCTATTTTTGTTTTTGATTACTGGTGAGGAATTTTATTGTAGGTAAATTCAAATTTAACATTAACGAAGAATTCGCTTTTACTTGACCTAGATAGTTTGTTATTACTTATTCATTACAATCTTGCAAGAATCTTAAATGCTACTTGTTTTTCAAGACTGCTACGACAAGATACTTATATTTATCTTACACAATGATAAAAGCAAAAAATAAATCTTCTCAACAGTTACTCCTTTAATGCTAAAATATATCAAGATGACACGTTATTTGTTAATAAATCGGATTTTCATAATCGGCAGTAATTAATTAAGACACACAGCGTCAATTACACTGACTAATACTAATGGTTTCGGTATGTATCTTGTTTCATCTTAATTACAAAGTAAGCTGTAGTAATGAACCTACTAGTTGATAAAGATTCTCCCAGTAGTCTTGTGTCATAAGACGAAAGGCGGAGAGAAAGGCCCAACCGAAGGTGTCGAAGCTCGTGTACCCGTAGTTCGGATTTGGCCCGTAGCCTTGTAGGCAAATGTAGCCAGGCTCGCATTGACTGTCAAGTATGAACAATATTGATCTATAAGTATTGATCTATAATCTATAAGTGCAATATTTCTAGCGACTCAGTTTTTTTTTAAAGAAAAGCTTATGAACCATCATACCACAGTACGATACCAATTCTTGTTGGCGATAACGGCCTTGTCTATTGCTTAAAGATTGAATGCCAAATAATCAATTCTCAGTTTTATGACTTACCCTGCTCCTGATGAGTTTCCACATAGAGGATAATCTCCATTTTCTTCGTACCAATTTGCTGAAATTACCAAAAGTTGTTATATTAGGAAATACCGTTTGTTAACAGTTCTCTTCCTTATATTGAAGTTGATATTATTTGTAACTTCTCAGCTTATTTCCATTATTTCGATCTTTCACATAACCAAGATTTCGCCGTTAGTTATGCTGTGAAATCGAACGATCAATCTCCTAACTTTAATTTAGTTCCATTGACGTATTTGTATAAGTAAAATTAGTTTCGAACTATAGGTAAGCCCTTCTGATGTAAGTTCAGAATACAGGTTTAATGCTGATAAAAAATGACAAAATTGTTTGTTGTGAAAAAAAATGTAAGTACAAAATCCACCTTTATTTATTGTCATTGTATTGTTTACTTTAATTTAAATCATTTTTATCTGTAGTTATTGTAATTGCTATTTCTAATTAAAACTTGCTGGTTGTGTCTCTTTAATTAATCTTTTAAGCGATACTTACTTTCGTTTTGACAGAATCTTTCCCAGTTTTCATCAGTCAGGTTACCCCACGAGCCGTCTTCAGGGAAGACTTTTATGCATTTCTGTGTCAGGACGCCCATGTAGATTTGCAGACCCATTAGCGCGAACACAGACAGCGAAAACATCGTCAGGATGATCACATCGCGGAGGTTCTTTACTGATTCTATCACAGCACCGACGATGGTCTTCAAACCTGCATCGTACGTTTAGAACGTCGGTGTAAGGATTTTTCGAACATTTATATTTTGTGTTATTATACGAGCTAAAAACGTACGTTTGGTTTCATAACAAATTTCAAAATTTTCAAATATTTTTTACGTTCACTTCGTAATAATTTCTTCCAATAGTATATCACTACTTCTAAAGCTAGTATTAAATAGTGAACCTTTAACAAAGTACTTCTAGTTTTTGATACATCGATTAGTTCTAAGAGCTACCTAGTTATCTATTGGGAATTACTTGTCTACGTCAATTACCCGGTATAATGGCCACAGTCTTCAAAGCTCGGAGTACCCTGAACGTTCTGAGCGCAGCCAGGTTGCCCAGGTCTATTCCCATCGTTACGTAGCTGTAAAAGGCACCCAAAGCCACCACTACATTAATATATCTATCTAGTTTGCATTAACACATCTACGTGGGATATTTTGATTGATTAAGATCTTTTGTTTTATTCTTGTTGTTTCATCTAATACATGTCGTTTTACTACTGTAAATAATTGGTAAAATTTCTCAATTTTCTAAATTAAGTTACTCATCTATAAAAACTAATATGAACGATTAAAAATCTACAATAATATCAACTCGTTTAATAATAATAAATCTACGAGATTTGTTGAATATTCTACTACTCACGCTAAAGCTATAACTACGAAGTCAAGCCAATTCCATGCATCTCTAAGGTATGTAAATGGCTGCAGAATGAAACCCCGGGCCATTACTTTCACCGCCGATTCAAATGTGTAGATCCCGGTAAAGATAACTCTGGAAAAATTCACCTCCACTGAACTCCAACTCTATACAATAAAACTTAACAACAAGTCAGTATGTTTAATGGTACTTTGGTATAAAAGTTCTGTATTGAACTTGTGGTTTGTATTGGGTAACATAAATGCAATATAAATACATAAACAAGTAAGTAAATGTGATTAAGAATTGCTAAAATGCCAGTATGTACATTATATATGAAATGGTGAATCGACTTATGGATATTTTTAGTTAAAATTTCAATTTTCTCTGTTGAATTCCGCTTAATTGCAATATTAATTGTGAATTGAACGAATTGAATTTAGAAATTTTATGCGCGTATTTGATTTTGGAAGTGAAGTTATTAGTGAAGTAATTTTCGTAGTATTTTAAATCTTAAAGAAAAATGTGTGACGTAGTGCCAGCCATAATGTCTTCAACTATGCAAATTCGTAAAATTTACGCGTATTTTAAAACACAACATGTTATTTGTTTAGTGCCGTTTTCTATTGGAGGTTGGCAATTAACATGATCAAAACACAACAGCACTGTCTAATACTAAAGTATACGTATATTCATTGTACATCTTCAATGATTTTCTAATTAATATTTCTATAAATGTAAATTTCGATTGTCTATCAATAAAATTCAGAAAACTAGCTGAATACTAACAATTTTGAAACTAACGTGCATTCTACTAACGATCTAAGAACTATTTGAAGTTCTTGATTATTCGATATAATATGGTATATCAAAATTGGAATTCGAAACGTTAACGAGAAAACTAAATAGGTTATATGATACTGATTATTAAATTTAAAAAGATATATATGTATACATATACTTACTCAGTACTTTCTACAGTTGGTGTTGTAGGCATGATCATAAGTATGCAGTTGACTAAAATGGTGGTAATAATAAATAGCGAGAACAAAGGATGCACTAGAATGTATATCGCCACTCTTCTTATTGGATTGAACGGGTCCAACATCCATAGGGCGTCAGTCGCTGAAAACCTGAAGATATCTCTACCCTTGCTTATTACTACGAAGGTCTGAAACAAGAACAATACATTCGTTTAATAGAAAAGATCATCTGTATGATACATATATTCATGGATATCTTTCGAGGAAAACGTTAAAACTGGCCACATGTACCAACCAAAACATTTAATCGAAATCAATAGACGATTAAAGTCATTGACTTACAGTAAGTCAATGATTAAAGTCATTCTTTTTTCAAATTCAACGTTCTGGTGTATGCGGCCAATGGTTCATAATGACGTTGTTATCATATTTCAGCTTCTTTTAGCTTTCCTCTAAGAGTGGTTACAAACGACGACTTTTAGCAGCGATGCAAACGCGCATTCGTGAAACGCACGATTGTAACGCCAAGCTTGCGATGTATAGGCGATTGAATCGATGCAAACGCGCAACTGCATCGTTACAATCTTTTAAGTTGAATAATTATGTACGAAAAATCTGTATAGATTTATGCACATTATTTTGTTTGTTAATTGTAAATTTAAAAAAGAGATTAAAAATACATGAAATAAATAAATTAGTTAATTAATTTAAAACGTGCATCGCGCTTGCATAGCGTTTGTATCGTGTTTGCATCGCGTTTGTATCGCGTTTGCATCGCTGCTTAAAGTCGCGCGCATGTGTAAAGGTAGACGATTAGCGACTGCATCGCGTTTGCATCGCGTTTACATCGCTGCTAAGAGTGGTCGCGGTGTGTAACCGCTCTAAATATGTAAATGTTGTTCGATTTTCAAATCCAGTTATGATAATCTTACAGTGAGCAACTAAGGAAAAAATTCTATACATACATACGTGTATTAAATCACAGCTGTGCTGCAATGTCCAATCCTTCTCTTTTTGGAAAGGTGTATGCTATAGTTTGTAGCTAACTATTCGAAGCGTGTGTACTGTCATGTAACGTTTTTGTTTCATCGAACTATTAATGTATAAGCAAAATATCACTTACTGTTCGGTTATGATAAAAAGGGTCTATGTCTTCGAGGGGTGTGGAGGCGAGCTCGGGCGGGAACGAACCCTGCATGCGCACAGGCAGCGGCAGCCCCTGCTCCAGCGTCGCGTCCGGCTGCGGACCCTCGTCTTCGTCCTCGTCATCGTATCGCACCTAAACATTATCATTTTCGTTACTAGGAGCTATGAAAACATTATCATTTACATTATTGTCATTGCATGACTGGTGTTTCAATTCTCTGTTTTGGTATTATGGCTTACATTATTTATTACATTTACCGTTGGATTATTATTATTGTCAATGGGTTTAAATGTTGCACCGGTTTCCTTTCGATAGGAATTTTTGAGCATCGTAAAATTTTGATGTAAATAATCATTTACAAGATCATTGTAGACATGGGTAATATAAATTTTACTTAACTGTGTTCAAATTTTAAATAAGATTTAAAGATTGGAAGATTGAAAGATGAATGAATGAGAAATAAAAGAGAAATAAATTATGTATTTAGTTCAATGTTTTCTTATTATGTAGTTTTTGAGAAGGAAAGTCATACCCACTAAGAAAATGTCAATATACTTTATTTTTTATTAATCGACTGAGTCTTTTTACATTTTTCTTTTCCTGCCGACAGACGGCGAAACCATAAATAAGTCGTTCTTGTCGCTCATAATAAATTACTGCGCAAATTTTAACATTCACGTTCACGGTGTTTTACTTTTTTAAATCGCTTAGCAACTAGCCTACGAAAGCCTACAAAATTTGAAAAGTACAACATTAATAGGTTCTCAATAATAATTTAATATGGCACCAGGGGCACGATGCACGATATTACAATAAAAATTTCTTTAAAAATAGATTTCAAAGTAAAATACTGGCGTGATAACATGAATTTGTATGAAAGTATAAAACTATATACTAGTAAATACTTTGTATACAAGTGATAGATAGGTAGATAGGTACGTAGTCAAATGTTTTCTATACGTTGTAGGTAAGAAAATACATTCGAGTATCGTGCCCCGTAAACAATATTCGGTACTAAGGATCGGTTAATAACTTTACCATACGATGAAAGGTGTGAGAGAAAAATAACTGCCAGGAATGTTTCTTTTTGGCAGAAAGCTTTCAAAATTCCAGCTATGAAATACCCTTAGCAACAGTATAATATGGAAAGAATCAATCATGATATTTGTATAATCCTCTGATGTTGGAAAAGTGCTAGCCGTTATCAACGTTAGTTATAGTGGCAGATCCCAGATGACGTCGTTAATTTATCAAAAATGTTGAAGTACTTATTATTTCAGTATGATTAAGATATTATCCATATACTTTACAAGTATTTTAGTGATACAATTTGTCGAGTTAGCATGTCGTGAGGCGTAAAGCTAGTCATTAACAAAGTGTGCTTTCGTGTGACTATGATAAGAATACAGTGTTACACAAAATATCCAGAAGACATTAGTATTCTACGCAAGTCGCTTACAATAAATACGTAGCATGAAATATTGTATTTTATCTGTGAATCCATCTCGCTAGGTCAAGGTCAAAGGTCAATCATTGACGCATAAAGTAATCCTTTAAAAAGGTCAATACAAAGAATAAGTACATTCGGGTAATCTAAGAACGGACACACAGCGACTTGGCGACTTTTAGCAGCGCTACGAACGCGCGTTTGAAGGCACATTTGCATCGCTGCTTAACTCGCGCGTGTTTGTAAAGGTAGACGATTAACCACTGCATCGTGGTTGAATCGCTGCAGACGCGCTGTTTAAAGTTGTCGTGTGTAACCGCTCTAATATTGATTACAGAAATTTTGCCGAACACTGCATATAGCGAACTATTTCAAAGCGTTTTGATTAAAATTCCAACCTATTGTGTAACATACCGAACATGATATCCGTGCTAGCTATTTCACTAATGAGCTATGTGTGGTTTTCGATTCCGAAATCGGTCGCAAATTATGTGGTCGCCGCGAGTGAAAGCCCAGACAAATTACCTTAAGATCTTAGACCGATTGAGTTACTAGGTTTATGCACTATTCGCTAACTAGGTGACTCATCGATGTCATACCTAAATGACGGCAGTCCATGATAATGCGGCGAATATGAGCCAGTCCTGTGCAATGCTTGTTTGATGGTGAATGTCGTGTGCTGGTGTACTTAATGCTTACGTAATATCCGATTTGATGAACTAATTTCAATAATTCGATTACCAAAAACGAGAACCAAATTGTATTTATTTATTTAATAATTACCAGATTATTGAGTTCTTAGGTTTACGAGATTGTTATACACAGTTCCAGGAAATGGAACTATTTTTACAGATCTAAAATGCATATATTGGTTTTTCTAAAAAAACCAACGTTTCGGACCCTTTACGGGTTCCGTGGATACGGTTGACTAGCTATCTATAAGGAGTCCAAAACATTGGTTTGTTTGAAAAAAGGAACAAATACACTTGACTCAGATCCGAATAATTGTTTCATTTGCAATTACCAGGTTGTGTTTCCTTTTTTTGATTTACTTTTTAATTTAATTTGCCTACATTGTAATTTTATCGACTATCTAACAAGTATGACTAATTGAAACAGAGTTTTCGATGGAGTTTATTTTAAACTCTAATAAAGATTCTAGACTAAATGAACTAAACTTCTTAATGATGTCACGGGTTATGGTAACTCTAAAGGCTCGACTATAGTCTAAATGGACACATTATGTTCTCCACAACTATTACTATTTCTAAGGATCATCCTGGCTGCTATTATGAACAGGGGACACCATTAGCCTCAAAAATATGAAGACTTGAATTTAACAACGTGGAACGCAAATAAATATGAGAAGCCTTCTTCTGAAACTACTAAGATTAGCTGTTGCACTTGAGCTACAGCTAATCTTGTGAAGTTGTCTTTACAAATACTTTGCCGCCAAGCGATGTGTTCAAGGAATAATGCTTTGAATGCGGTCAATGCATAAAGTCATAATGCAAGACAAGTTATCGCATTAGACAATATGGCGCCAATGTATCATCGTCTTCGCAATTGTCTGCGGTACAAGAAATTTTGATTTAGCGATAACTTGTTCAGTTATTCTCTAATAAAAACGAGCCGTAAAAAGGTAAAAGGGGCAAACAAGCATTCTTACTTCTTTTTTCTTTTTCGTCCGCCCCAAATCGTTCTGGAATAATTTAAAAATTATCCGTCAGAGTTGGTTGTGCTAACTTTATCTCGGTTTATCCGAGATTTTCATATTTTCTGTATAATTTTCACTGTGCCACGAATACTGATATTTATTTACTAAGTGAAAAGTGTGCTATTAAAGTTCATTCAAATCGTGTTTTATGAAATTTACTTTAATATATGCAAATATTTGTACCTTTAAGCAAGATATTATTAGTATAATATAGATCAAAACTGTAGTATGGTCTAAATAAACCTCTCAGTATATACAATATACAACGAAATATTTATTTTATAATATATTTTTTTAATTTGTTATAATTATGAATACAAAGATCTGCAACAAGTACATAGAAAAAATTGTAAGGTCTGTTGGTTCGTTTCGTAGCTCAGTTGGGAGGGAGTCGGGCACGGTATGCTGAAGGCGCTGGTTCGAATCCAACCGGATCGAAGGATTTTTTCTTAGTGTTCGATCATTGTATTAATGATTATAACACACTAGTGGAGAAATTTAACAAATAACAATTGAATATCGTGGTACTAAAACGTCGTTATATTCAATAAAGTAATTTTTTAGAATTTTTAAAATCTGTATGTATATATTTTCGAGAACTTCGGAGATTGAACTTGATCAAAAATAATCCAATCTGTCTCACGTGATAGAAGAGAATGAGCCAAACCATTGCACGTTGTTGTGGTCCTTACCTCGCCTTCCGCTCGTTTTTTCTCGAGTTCCTTTTGCTTGGCATGCTCCTCTGCTATGCGGGCTTCGATAGCGGCCAACGACTCGCGTGTGAAGGGTCGGAACAAGCTACGTTCTTCCTCGCTGACCGAGTCCAAGTCCTCGGACATTGTCTATCGAACTCCCCCCGAGTGAACTGCCTACTGCACATACAATTTTAAAACATTTTCGTTATGTTATCGATGTTATTCATACTATATAAATATACTTTTCAAAAAGAAGTTTGTGCTTGTCCACAGAAAATGTGTAAATATTTGTTTCCTACATCCTAAATGCAATTAAAATTAATAAAAACAATTGATTTGATGAATTTTCACGATTTTCATACATACTTTGATTTTAATAAGAGCGAGTTTTTTTTAATATTTAGTTTATATTGAAGACCAAGTACGGGTAGTTAGAAAAACTCGCACGACTAGAAGATGAAGAACACATCTCTATTCAATCTTCGAGACCATGGACACGTTGTGATACGTCCAAAATGTGGAGGTAAATAAAATATGTTTATACACGATTAGGTTCCGATTTTAAAATCAAATAAAATAAAAAACCATGTTAATTGCTCAACCCCTACCTATCTAACTCAGTGACGGTGTGATAGGGAAGAGTGGAAAAAATTATCCACTTATCCCCACCAGGGGGGACAGCTGGTAGGGACTAGTGGAATAGGTCTACCTATTTACATAGTACAAATATTTTAAAATTCTAATTACCTAATTGAATACTTCATTACTTAGAATAATATCAAAACACCACATCGGGATCTTTATACCAATAGCAGATTTTACGAAGCGGAATTACATGTAATATTTAAGGCGCGTTGCGTAACCCTGTTTTCCGAGCAACAAACTGGGCCAAGGTCCCGATTCCTGCCACACGGTTATAATCCACGGACTTCTCGCCCTGATTCCGACGTTTTATTCTTCAACTTTTTGCTTTAATCTCCAGCCAAAATTTAAGAGCGCCCCCCATCGGACCCCACGTCTTATCTACAGCGTCTATTACCATTCAATTGACACCCCCATTTATATTTCTTTATGGCTGATGTGAATTTTCTTTTTGAATTTGTTTATGGATACTTATTAATTATAAAGGCTACGTTGTAAATAACGTATAATAAATTTTGTTTAAGTAAGGTCTTTGGATTCATTTAACGTTATTAGGCGATTAGGACTCTGTTGGAAGTATACAACCTACTTGAGCGCATATTTAGAAGGAAATGTCGGTAGGGATGGACATTCCGATTAAATTTTTATGAAGATCGATTCAAGGGTATGCGATCTAGCTACTTTTTATATCGAAATAGATTCGACATTAAGGCGTATCGAATTATCTAGATCGTATTCAGAATTTAAAGAAAACAGTCTTTTTCTAAACCACCACTGAATCATAATGCCAATCCTATTTTATATTGGTCTGTAAGAAAAGTAGTTTGGTAACAACTAAGTACACAATAAGTCTACGATATTTGGCTATTGTTGCTACTTCTGCGCAATCTGAACGTCTTTTCTGATTTTCTCACTGGCTAATATCATTCTAAATGACAGTGGTATAACCGACTGAGGCTGAAAGGGCCGTCAAAATTATAATTTTTTGTCAAAATTAATTTTGAAACCGATCTGTGGATCAATTGATACGCATACGATCCAAAAAATCGTTTCAAAACTAAAAATTGTGCATCCCTAAATGTCAGTGTATGTTGTAATGTGTAGTTATGTTACCTGCTAACAGTGAATGGGCGGGTGTGTGTGGTGGGGGAACCGCTGCCGCTGGCGGCCGCACGCCCCGCGACCGCGATCTCCCGCACGCCACCTACGGGCGGAGCGCCCTTCTGCACACACAATTTGTTTAACAACTATTAAAAACTAGTAGTACTAGTAATTTCTAGTTCTGAAATAGTTTGTAGTGGAATGAGTTGATATTTTTAAGTTGTGCCTAAATAGGTGGAACCGCACTGCAATTACACACCACGGCGCGTTTTAACCAACGTAATTGCTATTAACTTTGGACGAACATAATTAGCATTAAGTAAAGTGGAGTAATTTCAATAATTTAATATTTATGAGGAGCTTCCCTCGATTAAATCTTTGACGGAGCGGGCCTACTTGTACTGCTAATTAAAAAAGATCGAAATTACTCGAAATGAGTGGTCACGCATAATAATAAAGAAGCTCAGATTTCGTTCTTAGCTCCTGCGTGTTATTGGTAAATTCTTTAGTCGCACCCTTGTTGCAATAAGGTCACATCTGCAAATTCACAACTTTTCAAGTGAGATATTTAAAGATTCCAATAACGAAATTAGTAGTTAACTTTATTATGCTTAAATAAGAAAGTTAAAAAATTTCACATATAGGTAATTTGTTTTTTTGTAGTTCGTATTATTTTTAATACTTTCATGCGATAAAAGTACTTTCGCCGTGTGATCCCAAGTGCCTTTATTATGCCAAGGGTACGAAAAGTATTTTAATTGAGGTCGTATTCTACTAAGGTGCAATTTAAGATATTGCAAAGTTGCGAAGTATTGTTACGAATCCTGTACGTACGTAATCAATACAACATATCTCTTTAACACAGACTAAGTGCATTTCCATGAACTTTAGGAACCTCATAGGAATATAGTCATACAGTGATGTGAAGCTCACCTATCGTCCGCGAGAGCAGTGTGGCCGCGGCTACCAGAGAGATGAAAGTTACCACGTGTTCGCTGATAGGGACAGCCAGCAAATGGGCGAGATTTTTCATGTCCGACCTGGAACAATGTGACATATTAATGACTACAAGAAAACAATCTTTATTATTATTGATACAAATATCGAACAAACATAAAAAAATCCCTCGCTCTAACTGGACGCGCACCAGGGGTCTACTCCCGACGCCCGAAGTAATACTATACCAAATTAAAAGATAAAGCATGAAGCGAATGAATGTACTTGACATTGTCTTGTCATTGTGATGTGGGACGGAGAACGTGAGTAACTCTGTTTACCAAACCGGGGCTACTGCTTTTACCAACTGAGATACAGATCTAGTCAGCAGACCTTACCAATTTGTGTTTGTTCGGTTTTTATATCACTTAAAACGTACTATACTCTAGACAAATTCGATGTAGAGTGTCAACAAACAATATGATGATTTTTCAGGGTGTTCACCGCAGACTGTTTTACAGTTACCACAATTTCAATATTTCTCTTCTTAAAATTCAATTAGGTTATTACTAATCTTAAAGTCATGTTTGCAATTAATTTTGTTTAATAGAAGTTTGAAATCAATTGTAAATTATTTGAAAGTACCATAAAAATTACCAGTAATTATAAAAATTATATTATAAATTAAAATGTGTCATCCCTAATGATTTTCTAATTTAATTGGGAGAGATTGCAATCATTCGCGTTTGAGTAGTCATTCAAGTTCAGAAATTGATGCTGGATTATATATGTAGTAAATTAATATAAAACAAAATTTTACATATCGAGTTTTTAGGTTTTCGCGATTGTTACACATATTAAATGAAACTATTTTTCCGGATTTAAAACACGTATATTTGTTTTTTCAAACAAACCGACGTTTGTCAAAACGTGACCATGGGACGAAACGTCGATTTGTTTGAAAAAATAAATATACGCGATTTGAATCCGGAAAAACAGTTTCATTTCCTATAAAATCTTACAATTCTGTTTCTTTTCGACTACCTTACTTACCCACTATCTCGCAGTTAGTAGGTATTAATTGATATCAAAAACTTTATTATTTTATACGTAAATCACACGTAACATGTACCTATTGTACTGTGTAAACTTTATAAGTGACCAAGTAAGTATTACTTTTACATAACCCAATTAGTTACCTATTTAAATTACAATTACGCGAGCGCGCTGTGGGTAGAGAGAGTTATTCGATCTATTTAATGAGCATTGACATAAAATGTTATTTTCCCATGGCATCATTGGTTGCCTAGTAACTTGTTGTATTTATTAAGTATGTATTATTTATTGTTTAATAAAACATTCTATGTCTAATTTGGCTAGATTATGTGGAGAATATTTCCCAAAAAAACTTATACTTACTTAAATATCTGATACTTAAAATATCATGATATTCAATAAGAAAAGTAACAATCTTAATTAAAACAAACATAAGTAATGTCAAAAATCACTTTTTAAATCATGTACCTAATACCTTATATTCTAGTAAGTAAGAGTCAAGTCAATCAAGTATGATCAATGTATCTTGTATGTATGACTGCTGGGCGTACTTAAGATTCTTCGTTATTTATGATTTAAATTGGTAATTTTCTTTTCAGTTAGTTATTTCTTAGACATCTCTAAATGACCTTTAATAGCGAAAACGTTAAAATGTAAATGGGTCTACAGGTCTCATAGTTTTATTTTAAATTCTCAAAACAAACAAAATAAACAGATAAATTGAAATAACAGTAAAAATATTTAACTAAAGTACCTGCTCTAATATTATCGTAATGAATAATATTTGGAAAGCTCGAATATATTCTTCAGTAACCGCCATTCTCGCAGATGGTTAACCTTAATTGTACCTGTTTAGTCTTAATTGAATAACCGCGTTATTTACACGAAACGAAATTATGGTGTATAAGTTCATATCATACACATACCGTATACACAAAAGTTTGGAGCAGTAGAGCTCCTTCTGAAAGAGTTCGTTCAGAGAAATACTGCCGCCATACTAATATCTGCTGCCAAGCAGTTATGTGAGCATTACTGCGTTCCGGATTCAAAGGGTAAGGGTGCTGGTGAAGTTACAGGCTAGTGGCAGTGCCCCTCAGATCTTTGTAATTTAAAGCTCGGAGTAGTACTACAACTGTTATGGACAGGCGTGTCGCTTACCACCCGGCACACGACTCGTTTATCCCGTCACTTACTATTATATAAAAAAATATAGGTGTAGTCAGCGTCAAAATAATCTCAGTACAGAGTACTAACTAAGATAGCAATTAATTTAACGTGCACTTTCAATTATTTGAAGCGATAAGATTGATTTTAGTGAATGTTGGATATTTTTGGACACTGCACTCGGACTATTTTGGCGCTGTATATGTGAAAAAGTATGTACGAGTACAATAATACATGACAAATCCTCAATAATTTGGCGTTGTCCTCATTTCGGTGGCGATTACAACAGGTCCACACGACCGCTACCGGAAATTGCAAAGAGCCCCGGCATTCCTAACGCTCCGTCGCTGTCGAGCTAAATTAATTTTGATGTTGCTTTTGGGACAAACCGTATTGCGAGGAATGGGTACGGTTGTGTACATTGAAAGGCCTGTGTTTTTCTAGGCTTTGAATTTGGGTACATTTATCTTTTTATTTAAAATAAATTAACAGGGAAGCAAACGATGTGATTGCGAAAAAGAATATGATATGATGATAAGAAAAATATAAATTTTATGTAACAACTATTTTTGTACCAGTGTTGTAATAAACGTCATTTCAAGAACGAATACAGAAGCGACAAAACGTCCAACGACCTATGCTCGGGATTTCTCTGGAAGATAAGGTTTCAAATGAGGTTATAAACAGAGAAGTAAGCTCGTTGATATAGCTAGTAGAATAAGTATGCTGAAGTGGCAGTGGGTTGGCCACATTTGTCGAAGAACTGATTTTTACCAATGGGGTAAACGAGTTCTTGAGTGGAGACTATGGCTCGGCAAACTTAGTATAGCCCTCTGGCTAGGTGAAGTGACGATTTGCGAAATGCTTCTGGCAGCAGATGGACGCGTCAAACTGAGGACCTGGAAGAAATTGCTTACATTAGGAGAGGCAGTCCAGCAGTGGACTGCGACCGGCTGATGATAATAACGAAATAGACTACCTAGATAATTTATTATAGACAAGACGATTACAGGAAAGTCCAATGTAAATGTCAGTAAGTTGCGACTGCAACCTGCTGTTTTTGACGTTACGACGACAGACTATCGTGACAATGGGAAGTGCTAGAACGACAGTCGTCTGATTAAATAAATATGAATGTTACGACAGATATTCGCAGCTTCATACTGTGCAACGTGCAAACGACGGTTACCGTGAACCGATAAATTGTCGTCACGATCTAGTGGGAACAGCTAGACACGACAGTTATTCAACGATAAAATAAACGTCCACGACACTGTCACGACAGAAAGTCATGATATGGGTACTGGCTAGACGCGACAGTCGTCCACGATAAATACAACGTTACGACCTAATCGGTACGCGCCCTAACTAAATACAAACACAATAAAAATTATATAACCTTTTGGAATTCGCTCTCTTCATATTAGGGCTTTTGGTCTCGCTGCAATTCCCGCGTCTCCGGGAAAAAATCGAGACTCGATGCGGTCTCGAAAATCCCTAAACAACGAGACATTCGAGACTATTTTAAAAGTATCATTCACTCATCATCACTCAAAACATGATATTTTAACCAAGTTTGACTTCTTATTAACTCAAGTTATAAGATCAAAATTTATTCACGAAAATTTTTTCATGTTTATTTAGAGTCGGCATTTAAGTAACGAAAAGTGTTTAATGTAGTTTCAGATATAGAGGATCTGATTTTATTACTATCGTTTAATCTCCACAGATTATATCTACCAAGATTCACTCTACAGTGTTGCCATGTACATACATGTACGGACAATGGCACACCAGACTACATATTTTAATTCGAAAATTGCCTCCAGTGCAACGGAACAAGATACGTCAATGTGTAGCTTGATGTGCTGGCGTGTGTACATGGCAATACTGTAGAATAAAAAATGACTGTTGATTTCGTAGATTTTTTAATATTGTTTAATTACACACCTACGCCATCTACGCGTCTACGAGTTACGCCAGCGTACGTTGGTTGTTATGGCGTTTAATATTGGAAAGTACCTTGTTTGTGGAATATTATTATATATTATTATAAAATTATTAAAATTATAATATTATTATAAAACTATATAATTATGGAATTCTTTGAAATTTGCGATTCCTACATTTTTAAACAACAATTTTTTGAAACAATTTTTAATACAATAAAAGAACGAAGTTCTCTATTCGACTGTATTTTTGGGTGTATGATGATGACATTCATTATACTATAGTGGCCCTGAACTTAGCCACGCCGCCATTAAATCCTCAAGCGTGCAGGTGTTAGGGCACGCAGGGTACAATATGAGGTGGGCCATCGTTTGAGTCGTAGCGCACAAGCAGTCCAGGTTAGAACCATCCGAAAATCCCCACCTGAAGAAATTGTCCTTGCTCCGACTAACCTGAGCTCGAAGTCTATTCAAACACGTCCAAATCGGCCATTGGCAATTCGTGTCCAGGAGGAGGACTCTCAGACCTTTGTAGGTCTTTGTGTGACCCCCCATTCAAATTAGAAGAAAATATTCCACCTATAAGCGTGGCAAATTAGGGGATAAATCTGGTTTATTAGATTTCACCCACTTTCCGTTAAGGCGAGGTATTTCTAGGCGAGTCTCGATAGAAGAGGTGAGACATGGGGGGACCGCCTGCGCGTCCCGCAATCCGAGCTTAGAAAATTTATATGATTGAATAAGACATGGCGCAGAAAATTTGACACAGATTCGACGTTGACAAACGCCCGATGGCGACTGATGGGGCAATAGGCGGCGCGGCGTGTCGTTAAATCGCTGGGTAATTTTCAAGTTTTGGGATAAAAGTGAATTTAATAACTATAGGGTTTTAGTTTAATATCAAAATGTAGCAGGTTATCTGTAGTACTTAAAGAGAAATGTCTCCATACAAAAATTACCTGCAAGGTTAGATATTTCGGTTATGGTTAGATACGTGAGGCGCACTATAAGTTTCTGGGATGAATAAGAACAAAATACTATAAATGGTCTGACCATTAATATTAATATTCTCCGTTAGCGTTAAAGCACTTTTTCATACGAATGAATCAATTTTGAAAACATTTATGCCACTCCTCCGTGACAATTTCTGAAACATATTTTTCATACTCTTCGAAAGCCTCTTCAGGTAATGGAATTCGTTGACCGCGTAACTGGTTCTTAATTTTTGGAAATAAATAAAAGTCACAAGGTGCCAGGTCGGGACTGTACGCAGGATGGCTCACAAGGTCAACGTTGTTCACCTTCAAAAATTTATTTGTCTGTCTGGCCGTGTGAGAACTGGCATTATTGTGGTGCAAGATAATACGGCATATACGGTTATTTTTACGGAGTTTGTCATTAACTTCCGGCAAACAAATGGTCGTGTACCAATCACTATTCACGATACAACGATTCTCCAAAACGACAGTAGCCACGTGTCCAGTTTTATTAAAAAAGAAGCAATTATCTGCTTAGAGTCACTTTGCACACGCGCCTCTTTGGCTCATCTTGAAATACCCATACGCTCGATTGCTGCTTTGTTTTGGGATCGTGACTATAAATCCGTTTTATCACCTTTTACTATGTCCCACACCCAAATTTGACTCGTTGAATCTGGTAAGCATGGCATTGCTCAAAAGTCGCGATCCGTTTTTTGAGCCTCAGTTTGTTCTCAATTGTGTGGTATCCACCGAGAGCACAGCTTTTTCGCACCCAAATGTTTCTGTATAATATATACCCAAATGTATAGATGCCCGAATCTCATGATATGTCACAAGCCTGTCTGTTTTGATCAGATGGCGCACAGCATCGACGTTTTTGTTGTTCACAGCAGTGGACGGGCTACTATCACGAAATTCGTCACTGAGATTCACACGACCGCGTTTGAATTCTGAAAACCAGCTATAAATGGTCGTTTTGCATGAGCTTCATCGCCAAAAGCAGTTTGAAGCTCCGCTGAGCTGTTAAATTACATTTAAAGTCGTAAAAAATCATACTATGAAAATTTTCACGAGTTAAATCCATGGTGATGTGACAACCAATTTCGTAAATGACGCCACAATGTAAAAACAAGTGACAGTCACATAAAACAAACTGTATCTACAGCCAAAAAGTTCCATTTTCAAATGTTGTAATTACTTTTTAAATATTGTTTATGTAAGTGGCCAGTTCCGGAAACTTATAGTGCGCCCTATATAAATACCTAAATAATTTGATCTAGCAAAAGTTTTTCCCCACTTCTCCACCCGTGACTCACCTTAATCGATTTCAACAATAAAACTTGGCAAATAGATGTAATTCCACAAATTTTTGTGGTCAGTTTTTTTTTGTAATAAAGTTATAATTATGGAATTAAGAGTGCAACAACATTAAGCAATAATTGTTTGTTACGCAAGGCTGCAAAGTTGTTGTATTGAAACCTAACTGCTTGTATTGAAACCTAAGCATGTTAAGGTCGCGAAGACTCGCTTCGCTCGAGGTTCAACAAAAATAGATTCCTGAACGTAGCTAGGGTTTCAAGGCACGATACGCATAACAACTTTGTTGCTGAGCGAAACACAACTTTTCACCTCACTATAGCGAAGACAATGGTAGATGAAAGAAAAACAATTGAACTATAAAACATCAGTTTTATAATTAAAAGAAAAAGTTTATCTTCGGATGCGAACAACAACTAGAAGAACTTTCAGCTGCAACTAATGAGCTTTTAAAGCTGGGTACTGAGTATAGAGAACTTACTCAAGTCCTTCTTCACGATGAGCTTAGTGAAACAAATGGTCCAGTAGAAATAAATCAGACTCCGTCCCCACCACCCACATTATCAACGCAACCAACACGTGCATCGTATGCCAGCGTTGCTGCAGGAAAACGTGTCTGCTCCACTACAACTGTTGAAGTTCGACACAGTCAACGGTCAACCAAGACTATTAGAACTCCGACCAGGCCATCCAGAAGAACGGTAGTTTTTTCTGATAAAATAGGCGTAGGACTAGGCCACCACCTTAGTAACCACTTAAAACAAAGGGTAGTCAACTATTGCTATCCAGGAGCTACTTTTAGTCAAATTATTACACTGTTAAGTGATTGCAACTTTGATAAATATACAACAGTGATTCTTATAATAGGTGATAGTACTAACATTAGTAAAAAAGAAGTAAATAGTAGCATTGACGTGTTCTTGAGAATTCATGAGAAGTGTGGGTGTAAATTCATACTAAGTGCATTCCCTTACTGCTGTAACCTAGGCATCGCTCGTAATAAGTATATATATAACATAAATTCGCACATACATAATTTGACTTGCCGTCATAGTGACGTTATATTTTGTTTTGACATTAATAAGTTCGTAAGGAACTTCAAACTTTTTGAGGATAATTTACTTTTACCCCTAAGGTATCTAAGACATATAGCTAGTTTGCTATCTTTTAATATTAAGGACGCTGTTATAGAAGATATAACACAGTCCCACGACAATGCTCCTACTTTAAGTAGCAACAGTATACATTTTACTAACCATAATTTAAACTAAAAAACACGACAACAGAAAAGTCTAATCGTTTCCATGTAGTACATCAAAATATTCAAGGCTTTTCTGGCAAAATATTAGAAATAAGTCTTTTTTTGCACGATATTTCCGTTGACGTGTTTTGTGTTACAGAACACTGGCTGAAAGATTACGAAGCCATTAACAATATAGAAAATTATGTAATAGTCAGTTCGTTCATAAGAAAGAGCTTAAGTAGAGGCGGATCCATGATTATTATTAAGCGTAACTTAAAATTTAAAGAGCGTAAGGATATCACAAATCTTTCTACTGAACGAACTATTGAGATTTCATGTGTGGAATTGGATCAGTTTGTCGTCTTATGTGTATACAGGCCCCCCTCTGCTAATTTTAACGAGTTTGAATTAATTATGGAAGACAGTTTAAAGCGGATTTTTCCAACCAAAAAAAACGTAGTAATATGTGGAGATTACAATGTAAACCTGTTGGAAAACTGTTCTACTTCTGTAAGACTCATTAACTTATTTCAAAGTTTTAAATTGATTAATCTTTTTTTAGAACCAACTCGCATTACTGCCTCCTCTTCTACTTGTATTGATAACATCTTTTGTAACATAGACGCAGTGTCTAAATCAATAATTAATTGCTTAAGATCCGACCATAGTGGCCAATTGGCTTCTTTTAATTGTAAAATGAGCAAGAAGGTAGACCAATTTCTCTGCAGACCGATTACCACAGAACGAATAATTCGATTTCAAAATAATATCGGCAATAGTTTAAATTCCCTATCCCATATACCGGAGGATCCAAATACTTTATATAACACGATATTTGGTTTAATTAAAAATGAATTTGACAATATATTTAAATCGAAAACATTAACTTTCCATAGAGAGACTAAATTCAACGACTGGGCAACAGTAGGTATTCATAAGAGTAGGTCTCGTTTGTATGAGCTATATGCTATGAAAACTTATAATAATAATTCCAATTTTATAGAATATGTTAGAATTTATTCGAAAATATTTAAAAAAGTTTGTGTAGCTGCTAAGGTTAAGTTTCACAGCGACAAAATTAGACAATCGATAAATAAATCTAAAACTACTTGGAGCATAATAAATAAAGAGTCAGGCAGGGTTAAACTACACGATAGAGATATAGTTTTAGAATTAGACAGCAAACTTATAAAATCTAAAGATAAAGTAGCCCAAGCTTTTGAATCGTTCTTTTCGGAAATTGCTGTGAACACTACAAAATCATTGAATTCCTCCCCTTCACTTGCTATTGATCTCCTAAAGGAAAATGTTAACGTTTGTGGCAGTTTATTTAATTTTCGTCATGTTAATCCACAAGACATCATAAAAGCTTTTAAGTCAATACATGTTAAAAAAACTGAAGATCTCTGGGCATATCAACTAAAGTTATAGACTCAGTTATTAATCTCATTTCCCCACAGTTAGCTGTAGCTTTCAATAGGTGCGTTGACGAAGGTGTTTTTCCCGATTTAATGAAATACAGCAAGGTTATTCCCTTATTCAAAAGCGGTAGGAAAGTTGATCCTAGCAACTATAGGCCCATTTCAATTTTACCAGCTTTAAGTAAAATATTCGAAAAGGTTATGCTAACTCAATTACTGTCCTTTTTCGGTAGGAATCATATTTTTCATAGTGAACAATACGGGTTTACTAGTGGTAGATCGACTAGCGATGCGGGGGTAGCGTTACTAAAACACATCTTTGATGCTTGGGAAAGGTCCCAGAACGCTATTGGTGTTTTCTGTGACCTCTCAAAGGCATTTGATTGCGTTGATCATAATACTCTTATTAGTAAGCTGGAACATTACGGTGTAAATGGCAAGGCGTCGAAACTTGTCTCGTCATATCTCAACGGTAGAATTCAGAAAGTAGGCATAAATGGAGCGACTTCTTTGGGTTCTCCAGTAAAAATGGGTGTTCCGCAGGGCTCAATACTTGGACCTTTCTTATTTCTGATTTATATTAATGATCTGCCATTCTTTGTTAAGGACCATTGCGAAATAGTGTTGTTTGCTGATGACACATCCTTGATTTTTAAAACAGACAGACATGACATTAACCATGACCGTATTAATGATACCCTCTCTAAGGTAGTTTATTGGTTTAATGCTAATAATTTATTGCTTAATGCCAAGAAGACAAAATGTGTTAAATTTGAATTACCTAACGTAAAATCGACTAGTCCAAGCATAGAAATAAACGGAGAAAAGTTAGACCTTGTTAATAAAGCAGTCTTCTTGGGAGTGACCTTAGATAGTAAACTTCAGTGGTTTCCACATATATCGTCCCTGGCCAGCAGATTAAGCTCCGCTGCATACGCAGTCCGCAGAATACGTGAGCTTACCGATGTTAGTACTGCTAGACTAGTTTACTTTAGTTACTTCCATAGTATAATGTCCTACGGGATTCTCATGTGGGGTAAAGCGGCAGATATTCAAACCATATTTGTATTGCAAAAACGAGCGATTCGTTCTGTGTACCGTCTAGGCTCTCGGGTATCTCTCAGAGAAAAGTTTAAGGAGACTGGTATCATGACTGTGGCATCACAGTACATTTACTCAAATATTTTATATGCCCGTAAAAATATACATAATTTCAATAAGAAAGAAGATATCCATAATATTAACCTTAGAGCTAAGTCCAAACTCATGGTACCACGATTTCGTTTAACCAAGGTAAACAACTCTTTTATGGGGAACTGTATACGTTTTTACAATAAGATTCCGGAGCATATATTAAGTTTATCATTTCCTAAGTTTAAAAAGTACATTAAAAATATTTTGATCGAAAAAGCATATTACAAAATTGAAGACTACGTGTTAGATAAAGATGTATGGAAAGACGACATGGCTCCAGAATCCACACAAATTTGATTCAAAATGTATTCCATAGCATTTAAGTTTATTTGAAAAGAGCAATCCCTAGAGTTTCTTGCTCGTTCTTCTCAGGGAGGTCAGCGTAGTGAACGAGCAGTACCTTAAATGTGACGTTTTCAAGTGTAAATTTATTTTACCTATGGAATAAATCATCTTTGACTTTGACTTTGACTTTGACTTTGTTCTGAATTTACACCTCATCAATTTTTATTTTTATTTGTGCTTCTATTTTGCGTGATTAAGTGTTAATGAAATTAATTTACATAGTTCTTCGACGAATTAAAATAATTTAATAAGCACAATTAGTTATCATTGTCAATTTAATGTCAACAATAATAAGAATAAAACATACCAACCACAGACCAAATAAATACTAGTGGTACCAACGGATTTACATTACATAGATATGTAAAGTACGACAAATCGCGTAGTTGAACGTGTCATTATCTTTTTTTTCATCGAAAGACAAACTTAGGCGCACTGCAGTCCATAGTCAAGTTCGAATTTCAAAAACTTTTCACGCTAGCGTGCAAAAAACGCTATTGCGAGCAGATTTCGAATGAGAAAGAAAGCCTTTCCGAGCCAATGAGGTGAAAAAGATATTTTACAGCTTAGCTGCTTTATTTAGTGTCTCTCAATATGTAGTTCTTTTGCGGATACGCCGCAGTAAATCGTGTAGAAATTTCTAACATAGATCAATGTTACATATTTGTCTTGTTTTTCTTCGACAATTTTCCGAGAAATCCTTCCACTCGTACATACATGTATGGATAAAACAAATGTCCTGTAAAATTATTTTCTCGTCCTCGGAATTGCTTTTAGCCAAAGTAATTTATTATTGGATAAAAATAGTGCGAGTACGTTGTAATAACACGCATTAAACTAAGAGCCTGTGTGTGATGATGATGTTTATTGATATTTAATATAACAATAATGGCTTATTATCGAAAGTCTCTACACGTTTATTATATATTTTTTTTGTTTGAATCAAGAATGTAATTTTTAAGGAGTTCGAAAACGTAAATCACGCCTTTTCCAGTGCCATTGTCTAACGTCAAGGCATGAAAGGCAGAAATGTAGATTTCTCAAGAGAATACTATAGTATCAAATGTAGGTCATCTAGGCTCTAACAAAAAGTTAATCTGCGACCTAAATGAAAGAGAAGATATCATTCAGACCTACTTCACTGCACAAGTACGCACGTGCTAAAATATTAATCTTGCAAGCGAGCACAGGGCCCAACGAATGGTTAAAAAAGCTTTAGAAATGTTTTAACGGAATTCATCGGTCACGACTTTGCAACATACATACTATCACGTATCACGTACCTACTTCTCGTATGTTTATCTGAAAACGATGAACTCAAAGTGAAAGGCAAATCAATAATCTACGTCGTATTTAGATTGCCGTGTAGTTTCCCCGATATGGATTTAGAAATGACTACGTGAAAAAAAAGGCAATAATAACCTGTGTTCAAAGATAACATACGGGTAGCCAGAGAATCGCATTGGTATCTGTTATTTCATACACATTCGCTTATTCTAAGTATTTTTGATCCAATCTTTCTTACGTTATTTATTAAAACAAATCCTTGCCTTACTTTTCCAAACTCGTATTTTATAAAGAGTGCTTATTCAGGAGATGGCAAAACTTTCTATTTATTTTAAATTTCTTATCAAAGGGGTTAATTACTATACTAATACTTTAAGAACAGGTAAAAGCCAGTGTGTGAATTTGGATGATATGTGTATACTAACTAAAACGCGGTTAAGTGACAAATGGTCAAATATCCGTTTTAAATAGAAAAAAAAAGAATGCAAAAAATTTATATACAATCATTTTTTGCATTTCGGTAACTTTGTGCTTTAAAATACGAGTTTGAGAAAGTAAAGGCGACGAAATCTCATTTTTTCACGGTCGTTTAATTAGCGACTATACACGGGTAGCTGTGTAGTTAAATACTTACAACTACACAACTTGAATAGTAGTCCACGTTTCTGATAGTTATAGCGAATATTATTATGGGTTATAGTGAATTTATTCAAGATTCTTAGGATGTAGTTTTAATTGGACGCTTTTAGAAGCTAATTGCAACTTGCTACGGCCAACTATTAAGGCCAAGTAAAATATTTTAAGTAACTTTTTTGTTTGTGTTCATCAATAAAGCTTATGTAGTTTATGTGGTCAATTGAAAAAAGGCTGCTTCAAAATTTTAAAATCTTACTTATCTGGCGTTGTAGTAGCAGTGTCTAAGTTCAAGCATGGACCAATTAACTCAATCGCGTACTACAACGTACGTAATACAAGACAGCGTAGTCGGGTATTTAGTACCTGTTGGTACACTAGATGTCGCGACGAATACCAAATAGTTCTATTTTTTATCAATGTATTTTTGTAACTATTTGTTTTACGGTGACAAGCTGAAATTTTATCAAAGCTGCTCTAATTTATAGTGATAACAAACAAATCAACTAGATGGCGCTTATTGCACAGATTTTAATGGACAGTGCCGGCAATTATTTTGTTTAGAATTAGCCTTAGGAGTTTGTAACACGCAATTCCATCTATTTGTCAAAGTTCAGAAAATAATTTTAGTTCATGATCAATATTTGAATATTACAAGGAAAAAAGAGTCATTTCTTTTTTTAAAGAGGAATTAATTGATATTCACGGCATATTGGCGCCATATAGATATAAGACGGAATCCTAGCAAACTGGCAGACGATGTGCCAACTAAGCCTCGGAACGAACCAGCGGATCTCACGAATCTTTCTATGTACTTGTAGTTGAATCTTTGTATTTGGTTTTCAACGACTTTTTAGCCGTAGCGCCACCTATGAGAAATCTATGAAAGTATTTCGTCACCCAGTTAGACCTTTACAGTTGCCAGCCCTGGCTAGAGATGTCGCTATTAACTTTTAATCAAATTTTTATTGAATTGCGATTCAATTATTTTTTGTGAAATTACTACACTAGTTTGTTATAATTATTAATACAAAGGTCGAACAAACACGAAGATTCAACAACAAACACATAGAAAGATTCGTGAGGTCCACTGGTTCCAGTGGCGGATTTGCCGTAAGGCCCAGTAAGGCTGTAAGGCCTAGGGCGGCCCAAAATTTTAGGGGCGGCCAATCTTGACAAAAAATGCACTGATAATAACAAGAAATAACTCAAAGTACCTAAATATGCGGCGGGTCGCACTGCACCGCATCGTATAACAATAATCTTTCTAAACCACTTTCGTACATTTCATGTATAAAATATAGATATGTTACATATCTGTAATGTAATGTATAATCACTGAACGATTGAACCCATAGTCAAATAAATAAAACCGTTTTAAATGTTTCATTTAAATCTGAAACCTCCGGATATATTAAAAACTAGCAGGTATTATAGTTAAGTAAATTTCTGAATCGATTTCGATAAAAGTCGGCAAAAGTATATTCATTATGTAGTCTACCAGTATATGACGTGTGCTGAGAAAGGGGCGGCTGGTACTAGCTACATGTCCTGGGGCCTAGGGCGGCCAAGGCTGCAAATCCGCTACTGGCTGGTTCGTTCCGTGGCTTAAAAGACGGAATTTTGACCTTTTTGAGAGTTACAATCTGGAGATTAGCAGTCCTCTTGAGTCTTTGGTCCGTGGTATAAGCAACACAGGTCTTTACTACGGTTACAACTCGCATTCATAACCCCGTCCATCTACCTGTGCTTGGCAATGAACTCTTACCTTATATAGTGCAGTGTCAAGGGTGTGTTAGACCGCGCGCGGGGTAGCCGCGACGCCCGCAGGCCGCTCGCGCTCCTCTCTACCGCGGCGGCGCGCGCGCAACATCTGCCTTAGCACTACAGCCGCGTCTGCAACAATGTGAAAATTTTTTAAATCAATTTTTGTAAGTAATCCTAAATAAAATTAGCAGTTTTCGTTTCAATTTCGACACACCTTTTGGGGCACACTAATGCTATTTATGCTCACTGGGGCACTCAGTTAAAATAAAGTTTATAGAGCGAATTTGGATGGACCTCAGTGGCCAAACGGTTTGCACTGTAGACATTGGACGAAGATGCAAAATTCAAAAACTTTATTTGGCACGTCACAAGCCCGTAACATTTAGCATGTCACTATTACAAAATATCTTGGGCTAAGTAATTCATTATTAACGTAATGTATTACATAACTACATGCAAAGATTTGTGCATACACTCACAATTGAAATATTAATTTAATAATAAAATTAGATACATTAAATGTCATTAAGTAATTTGAAGAAGTCTCGGGTTCGATTCCCGGTAGGACCAATTTGGGAAATGAACTTTTCTAAATTGGTTCTTGTCTAGGTGTTATGAACAGTGCTCCGGAGTGAGTTCCTTTGCTCTGGTACTCATAGTACAGGAAATTTCCTCGTTTGAGACCAGGTAATTGGTCTAGCAAATTCGGGATGCCCGGGCATGTGTTGAATAAGCTGATGCGAGTTAGGTTCTCAGGAGCGTAGCAAATGATTCATGAACCTCTATGGTCTCAACCCATTACTCGATGTCTCAACTATAGCTTTGCCTACCCAGTGGGAGACAGGCGTGATGGCATGTATGCAGTCATTATGCAATTGGCCTACATATATATCAATTTACTTATTCGTGATAAAGAGTTCTGGTAACGATTGTTCATTTCACATAAGAGTTCGCGCCTTCATGAAACATGCGATTGCACTTGCGATTTATAGGCGAAACGCGCGATTGCATCGATGCAGTCGCGCGCCTGCATCGCGTTTGCATTGCTGCTTAAAACCGCGCGCGTGTGTAAAGGTAGACGATTAGCGATTGCATCGCTACTGTATCGCGTTTGTATCGCTGCTAAAAGTCGCGTGAGTAACCGCTCTCAAAGGGATATAGTTCCCTTTCATATAGCAAATAAGTTGGCAAGTCTACTATGCCGTGTAGGGTACACCACCCTTGGTTGACCGTTATTAAGAGAGAATTGCAGGCTGCAAATCAATCGACTACATTTGTTTATTTCGGTAAATGGTTATTGATTTCGGTATTTATTATGTATATGTTATAGTTTTTACAGGATATCGACGAAATCGTCGAGTGGAAATCCTCTTCCAAAGTTTAACTAACTCTTACTGTATACCGAAGATATATGTATATCGATTGTAAAAATAGTTTAGTGAAAATAACGCAATTGTCACTGTGTCAAACTAGTGTCATAAACTGCATAGCGGATGGATTCCCGGAAGCGGCCCTGCGACACGATTGGCTCGCGACCCATATTGCCGCAGACTATAGAATACTACAGTGATTTTACAACAAACCATCTTTATGCAAACAAAATAAAAGAACTATGGTGAAACATACACCATCGCCACAGAGTAAGTAATAGCACTACTTTTACAGTGGGTTTTCTTTATACACATTTCCTATTGATACTATTGTATTTAGGTGGAGAGTTGTAATTAGCATTTTCAAATTTTACTCAACGTTTATTCATTGTTAAAAATTCGCTGTAAATCTTCCTAATAATAAATAAACAAAATAAAATAATATAAAACAAAACAGAACAAAACATAAGAAAACAAAACAACAGAACAGAACAGAACAGAACAGAACGGACGAGACGAG
>NW_020654289.1:17986892-17999720 GCF_003589595.1 Hyposmocoma kahamanoa
GAGAAGAGAAGAGAAGAGAAGAGAAGAGAAGAGAAGAGAAGAGAAGAGAAGAGAAGAGAAGAGAAGAGAAGAGAAGAGAAGAGAAGAGAAGAGAAGAGAAGAGAAGAGAAGAGAAGAGAAGAGAAGAGAAGAGAAGAGAAGAGAAGAGAAGAGAAGAGAAGAGAAGAGAAGAGAAGAGAAGAGAAGAGAAGAGAAGAGAAGAGAAGAGAAGAGAAGAGAAGAGAAGAGAAGAAATAAAATTGTGTAGGGGAACGTGGGGTATTGGGGTATATGTGAAGCGTACGTTCATGACTAATCAAAATTTATATTGCATAAGTTATGACTATTATTTTTATTGTCAATTTTCCTTACTACTTTTCAATGTCAGTTTTCCTTACTAGTTTTACTAATTTTCCAAACTTTGAATGCTTTTAAATTTAATTTTTTTTTATAATATCAAGTGACGGGACGAGTCGTGTGACAAGTCGTGCACCTGATGGTAAGCTACACGCATATCCATAACGCTTACAGTGCCACTTACGAGCTTTAAATCACAAAGATCTGAGGAGCACTGCCGCTGCGCCTGTCACCCCAAGACATAAGTTCACAAGTCCCATGTGCCTGTAATTTCACCAGCACCTTACCCTTCAAAACCGGAACACAGTAATGCTGACATTACTGCTTGGAGGCACAAATAGGTAAGGTGGCAGACTACCCTAGACGAACTCTTTCACTGCTATTAAAACTTTTGTAAAAACAAAGTTTACATTTCAAAACTGTTTAAATCTATCGATGTAAATGATTTTTGTAAATTTCTATTGTTCCAATAAACTCAACATTAATTATATTCTAACCGCGCTGATTAAACAGGGTTAAACGTAACAATTCAAAAGTATTTATTAAAGTATGCAACTATGTCACAATCTGTCTGTAACCAATTTTTGTTGTGTTGGTCTTATACTTTGTAATGTAGGTTTGGCGACAGGAATTTTGTGGTGGGTCTTCAAGGATAATTCTCGGAAATCTAATGATGAAACGTCCTTCCCGTAAACTATTTCTAATTTAAATTTATGCGCAGTGCAGAAAGTTTTAAATATTTCCGTAAATTGAATTAATTTTTTTTTAAAGTTGTCGTGTGGAACGGTGTATGATTCGTCGGCTTTACACGTTAGATGTACTCCAGATGTTTTCAAACCATGTTCCTGACGAATTATTTGGTTTTGAGATAGGTCACTATTCTCGAAAGCCATTTTGTTATTATTTTGTTAAGTATTTAAACCACTGTGTAAACTACAAACAATATACAAACAAAAAACGATATCGATCGTCTATTTCTTACACATTTACTCGATTTTATCTTATTACACAATGTTGATCGACAAAACTATGAAATGAATCGTCGTTTTTTTTTATCATATTTGTCAATCGTCATAAATCGAGCAAATCTGTAGGCACATTAGTTATATTTTATACCGTAAGTTCTTGTTCTGTGTTCAAAATTACATGCAAGTAAATAAAAATAATAATAATATATTCTGTGACTAGTTAATCCCAGTAAAATAGTTTTCGGTTCCAGGAAGGACGATGTTCCACGTAATCGCACGGTCGCACGAATATCAAATAACATTCGCGGAAAAACACGAAACAAACTTCCCCCTACTTGACTCATCGGCATTCTCTTCAATGCCAAAAAGTTATCATGACTGTACTCAGGCTCCACAGTTTCTATGTGACTGTACTTAATTCAATTTAGATAATTTCTATGCCCTACTTTTTAGATTACTAAGCTACGAGTAATTTCCCTCGGGTTTTGCCCACACCCATCTCATTCACCTAAAACACTGCTTTAATTACTTCTAATCTATGAATTTGTGGATTTTAAAAATTTTTGTGGTGTTTATTGCCTGATTGGCATTTTTTTATTTCATATTATCACGATAAATATCCTGTTGAATGAATCCTGAACATGTCCTTAATAAAACTTTATATGGAATTCTCTATTTTATTGGTAGTAGAGCAACTAAATTCTGCAGGGTATTACCTAGAACATCCAGACTAGACTAAAACATCGAAAATTAAAATTGGTCCTACCGGGAACCGACCACATCAACTAGCGCTCACAAGCCTAGATAAATATAGTATATTGTATTGTAGTCTTACTAAAGTTCCTTTGTTTTGTAGAAGTTTGATTATCGACCGAACTCAAGGACAAGTTGGCTTCATCAGTTTGGTTTCATAGTTCCAACAAGAACAATATGAGCTTACTCATAAAGCTGGTATGAAATATCGCTTGTCTACAGGGAGTGTATTTGAATTTAGGTCCTTATAACAAGAGATTACTAATGAACCTTTGCCCAAGTAGGTATTAAAATAAAGACGATGCAGTCTCGTGATTTAATTGAATTACATGCGGTTTTTTTTCTGTACCGAAAGGTACGTTTGCGATGTTCAAATGTTTTCATTATTAATTTATATAGGTCCTGTTGCTGGGCTTAGATTTCCTCCAAGAAGAGTTCTTAGTCCATCAAAGTGGCCCAAAAAAACATCGGCGGTGTTTAGTACAAAGGGCGAAAGCCCATTTCGAAAAATTTTTCAGTTGAGCGTATTTTAGTTTATCACGGCTATTTTAAAATATTTACGTCCTGTTTAAAATTCAATTTTACAACTTCAACTTAATTAAAATCAAAATTAAATTTTAAAACAGTCCTTAAAACGTAAAACATGCTACCAGATTTTTTTTTTCAAAATGAACTAAAATTTTTACTTGCGATTTAAATCACGTATATTTTATTGATACAAAGATAAAAAAATACCTTCGATGTGTCTGTTACCATGCCGGGGCTATGTGAGATCTTTGTATCAATAACAAACATGAAAAAATATATGGATATCATGGTAGTAAAAAATCATGATGTTTAATAAATAAATATCCCGTATATTTGTTTTTTTCGAACTAACCCACGTCTCGGGCGCTTTAGAGTCCCACGATCATGGCTCGCGTCTCACCGTCGCCGCATAGTGAGAGTTTAATTTTCTAATATGTAGCAATCGCGAATGCCTAACAACCTAAAATAAAGTTTCTATAATTATTAATACCAACATTGAACACAAAGAAAATACCCTTCGATCTAACAAGGCTGACTGACAGTCCTGTCAGACCGAAAGAGTTTTTCTTTGTATTAATAATTACACTGCCGGACATATATTTCGAGCCACCATGCTAGCTGTTTTTTTTTTATTTTCACTACTAGGTGTCCTAAGCTTAAACAGTGCTTGATTGATCAAAAACTATTATGCAATTTTGAAACTAGTATACTAAACGTCTTTTCCAAAAGGAAAGTAAAGTAAGTAATAAAATGCGAGGTGGCTCGAATTATGTGTCAGGGAGCACATAACAAACTAATGAAGTAATTTCACAAAAAAATAAGTAGAGTAGTAGTACAAAATCACATTCAATATACTCAATGTAAACTGTCTAATTGAAGTTATCTATTGTAATTCACACCTCAAAGATTTTTTTCTAATTTCAATAATAATGTACTCTAATGTACAATGTACCACAGTTACATAACCACGAATAACAAAGAATATTTTTATTAAGTACGATGTTGGAAATGCATTGAACGGAGTGCTTTCATCCCGCTGCGTCTCGTTTCCATTGAGAGCGGCGCCGCCGCGTCTGCTATTTCCCTTGCTATGGGGCTATTTGTACAGCGATTTACAGATTTTATTAGTTTGAAGAAAACTAGATAGCTTCAAAACTATACAGGCGTTAACGCTTAACAAGGTTGTTCTAGACGTCGAAACAAACTTATTGTTTTTACTACTTTTGTAGGTGCTTGTGAAAAAATAATCTTCCCGTATTTTTTATTTCACACAGAACACACAGACCCCGGTGAACCTAAATGTTGTTTAAGGAGATAAATCTTTTCACAGCTTTTGCAAAATCGTATTGTTCGTTTTAAAATATATATAATCTAGCAGAATTTCGATTTGAATTCATTTTATTAACGCGCTTAACATAATCGTCTTTGGACTAATGTAACATTGTTCGAATATATATACTTAAAACTATTGAAAATGAACATATGCTGAAAAGATCATGCCAAATGATTTTATAATAGTAATTGTTCATGCTTATCATATTCACGCATTGCGAAATGATGATAGAGAATTCAAATATAGTTAAGTAGACTTGTTCAACACCAGTACAAGTAAGCTAAAACACTTACTGATATTTTTTTATTTTCAAATGTGTAGCTATTGTAACGTTTCTCGTATTTAATTTTGTTATTTATAATTATTACGTTTTTTTAAGTCGTCAACTTACTTTAAAGCCTGGTTCTATCGCTGTAAATAATTATCTGTGGAAATTTTTAATTAGCTCTCAGCATACATGCACTGGTTTGTCAGGCGTGTGTCATACTCATTATTCTGTTCTTGTTTTCCAAAAATAATGAAAATAAAATAAAAAGTAGAACCCTTTTTGAGTTTCAGCGTCGAATTTATAGACTCCCGGTACTAATATTGTCATAATAGGGCTACTGCTACATACATTGTCACCATCAAATAGATTATATCGAGTAACCGGTGGTTGAATCATATTGTTACGCCAGATATAGACGTGAATATATGAATCGATTGTTCTGAATGAAGGTAGCGAGTATGCCAGTTGATGAACAGGATCGTTGCTAGCGAAGCCGGGTGGTTGTAGCCGAATGCGACACCGATTCTCGATCGATGTCGAAAGATAAGAATTCCCATGGCGGCCTATACCTTTGGCTTTAATTTCAAAGTTACGTATATTTTTGAATGTAGAATAGCAATAGTCCTCCTTACCAGTGAAGCAAAACATCGTCGAAAAATGATCACAACCTCTGGAAAACGAGTAAAGTTAAAACACTGGGCCAGAGTCGCAGATTATGGCAAAAACCCTCTCCTTAAAGACCCGTGCCCAGCGCTGGAACATATAATGGATTGATGAAGACGACCTGTAGTTCTGAAGAAGACCCGACAACGTCGAGGGTATATGTGTAAGTGTAATTTTTTCTTGTTAATCAAGAGTTAGTTTTTGTAAATAAAAAAATTTGTATAAAACCAAACGTTTCAAAAAAGATAAATTTTTAAAGGTTTTTCTTATGGAAATATGTGTTTCCGGTACCGCTCATCTTATCGCTGATTCTATAGCCCCAACTTCTCGGTGGCGGGGGTATGAATCTGAGACAAGCTGACTTCTACAAGATAAACCTATTGGCTGTGCACACAATAACATCGCCTCTTAACTTTTCCGATAAACTTCGTACATTTCATAGCAATTGCGTATCGGTTAAAATATAATATTTAATAAAATGAGGCTGTCATGTAAAAGAGTGACAAGTTTAACGCCACAATACCTGTTAGGTACAACTAAAATAAAATTAATATGGAACTCTACGTTTCCAGCGAATTATAGGCATTGACGCCAAGTTGCGCTACTTGTTTTAATTTGATGGAACAGTAACATCTATTACCTCTATTCTATTATTTTTAACTGCCTCCGTAGCCGAACGGATACCATGCCGGACTGCCACGCAGAGGTCCCAGGTTCGATTCCCGGGGCCGGGAGAAATAGTTGTATGGCCTACAATTATTTCTCTCGTGAGTTTGGGTGTAATTTGTGGTTGTCTATGTGTGTGTCCATGGCACCCGCGACACAGGGTTTCCCTAGTGCGGGGCTATGTTGAGTGTGTGCGTTATTTATTTATTATTACGCAGTATAATTGTTATAGGTCTTATTGTAACGCAACTTACTACCACCTTACCTATTTCTGCCACCAATGGGTAATCTATGAAGGGTAAGGGTGTTGGTGAAATTACAGGCACATGAGAATAGTCAACTTTGT
The DNA here is from genome assembly GCF_003589595.1 of Hyposmocoma kahamanoa. Lineage (NCBI taxonomy): Eukaryota > Metazoa > Arthropoda > Insecta > Lepidoptera > Cosmopterigidae > Hyposmocoma > Hyposmocoma kahamanoa. The sequence goes on from NW_020654289.1 coordinate 17,992,754, forward strand.
GTCGCAGATCTTTGTGATTTAAAATTCTGAGTGGCCCTACAACTGTTTGGGTAGGCAAATCGCTTACCACCAGGTGTATGGCTCATTTGTCCCATTACTTGATATCATAAAACAAATTCCTCCCCATTGACGTACCAACAAATCCCTCCCCTTCACTTTTGCTTTTCGAACACCATATTGAGTTTTGCCGCCAATGTTCATGTTGTGAATTAAATTATTTTATTTTATTTTTGATTAAAATAAACTTTAGTTTCTTGTGATTTTATCATCAAGCGAAGCGTTACTTTATGTAACTATACAAACCTTTTTAAGTTATGCCTTTTTATTTCTTGGAACAGTTTTGAAGAATTCTTAGAAGCAATGATGAATATTTTTCGATTTCTCTCACAGTCACTTCTTTTACGACTTGCGCAGTAAGATATGGCGTGGCCTAATTCGTAGCCAAGAAAAGTTTAATGATTTTTTTACATGAACTATATAACTGGTACACTAGTCTTTGAAATGTCTTGTGTTTGTGATTATTTAAATGTGTATGTTACGATTTAAACCACTGAATAGCACTGTAACTACTATGTGCAGGCCTGTCGTTCACAACTATAGGCGCACGACTTGTTCGTTCCATCATTGAACACAAAAAAATAATAAAACCATAATTTTACTACTGACTGCGTAGAGGGCACGCAATTCTACTTGGCTTGGGTGATTCTGTGGCCACGTCCATTATTAGATTAATTTGATTGTAGTGGAAATTAAAATACAAAGTTCGATTAGGTACTTTTCAATCTCATACAACTTAGTAGGTAAGATTATTATATATATTATAGGTACCAATGTTGGTGTATGAGTATCTACTCGTAGACAAAATTTTGGATTCATGTGTTGTAGCTGAAATACACAGCTACACAGCGTTCCCGGGTTCGTTTTGCTGTGTGACCAATTTGGGAACCAAAGTTTTAATAAATTAGTAAAATTTTATTAATTTAAACAGCAGAGTTAACGATGCTCCTGGACAATCGGATAATCCTACCGCGGGATCAAAGAACCGTATTTGTACTGCGTTAAGATATTATACAAGAACGCACCTAACATAGCTTACCGTTACGTTAGGGCGAAAGTAAAACAGAAATAAGTCCGGGAATTGGGTTGTATCATCTCCTTTCGGCTATATTGCGATCGATAAGTCCAGAGACGTACTGTCTGGGGATCTATTCCCGTGCTCTGTCCGAATCAATTACTGTGAAATAAGTAATTGGTCGAGTATTATTTATTTGACAGTAGACTCCCTGATTTCGCAACTTTTCAATGTGAATCATAGCAGTTTCAATGTAATAATAACCCAGAAAAGACTTAAACAAACCAGCTGAAGTTCTACGAGCTGTAAGTACATAAAGTTGGTAAACGCTAATTTACTACGCTTTCTTAAGTAAATAATTACATAAAGTAGCGAGTGTGCAGGTTGCCCTTGGTCTGATTATTTCCAGAACCGCGAAATTTCAAGTTACTTACCAGCTTGTATTTGTTGATGAGATTGAAATTTCTACCTGATAATTTTGCAAAGTTTATTTGTCAGCGTGTTCTCAATTCAAATAGCGGTAAAATTTGCATTCATACTCTTTATTGTACGTCTCGTAAATATGGTTTTCTTATAATACCAAGTGATGGGACGAACATGTCGTTAAAACGTGGTACTGAGGAACCTCTTTCCAACAAAAAAGAATCGGTTCTCAAAGTTATCGCGTAACATACAAAAAAAAACATGCAGTCGAATGGAGAACCTACTCCTTTTTTTAAAGTCAATTACATACACTGATTACAAACTTGTTAAATTAAGTTAATAAAAAACGGTATTCTAATAAAACAAAATAATTATAACATAGAAAACAAAAAAGATATATTATTATTATTATCATTATAAATAATAAACAAAAAAAGAGTAAGTTAAAGTACCAAACGTGTTGTCATAATAAAACTATTTGCATGTCGCTTCTTGCTGCGCCCGTTCTATGTATCGTTTAATTTTGTCTAACAACATTCACGCTAGTGATTGAACGAACTAACTATCATTTGAATAACCAAGTATAGTACAAAAAAAATTGTAGAATAATTTTAATACATAATTTTGTCATTCGTTATGCCAATTGTACTCATATTTTGTTATTTATTCTCATGTTAAGTGAATGGAAAGTTATCCGTATTTTTATCTTTTCTTCATTCAAAATAGTCTTATTTCCAATGTGTAGCAATCGCGAATGATAATAATGAATAATAATGTATTCCCCGACTTCCATGGCGTAACCTGTATTACACGAGTCAGTGTCCTCTCTCAACATTGTACAAAGCCAATTGAATAGATTAATTGAAGCGCGGCCGTCCGCGGTCCGCGGTAGCCACGAGGTGGGTGAACCGGTGCCGCATAGATCGATCGATACCGCGTCGCGTTCCTTTACAGGTGGACATAGCTTTCACTTACGTGTGTTTTTATTAGTAAGAAAATGCTCTCTTTGTTTTGAGGTTTAGTAGCAGTAGAGCTCCCTGTGAAAGGGTTCGTCCAGAGAAGTACTGCCACTATTACTGCCAAGCGGTAATATGATCATTACTGCGTTCCGGTTTTGACGGGTAAGGGTGCTGGTGAAATTACAGGTTAATTTGTAGGTTTTCGTAATTTCGGTGGCAACTTTTATTACCTAAATATTGTAGAATATTACCATGAAGTATAATTTAATATTCGAGTGTAGTAACCTGAAATATTATTAAATATTTCACGATAATTTACTCGAATACTTAAATAGTAAAGATTACCACCAAAATTAGGTAGAGAAAACTAGCCTAATAATTATCCTCATACTATTTTTATAACTTTCATATGACAAAAGCACTTTTAATAAATAAATAAATAAATATATAACGCACACACTCAGCATAGCCCCGCACTAGGGAAACCCTGCGTCGCGGGTGCCATGGACACACATATAGACAACCACAAATTACACCCAAACCCTGAGAGAAATAAATGTAGGCCACACAAACATTTCTCCCGGCCCGGGAATCGAACCTGGGACCTCTGCGTGGCAGTCCGGCATGGTAACCGTTCGGCCACGGAGGCAGTTATTTAACACATATGATCACAAGCGGCTTTATTATATAAAGGATATAATTTGTTATTTTTACGTACCGAATGGACAACCACAGTAATTCTTTAAATCACCACATTATACAAAGTCTTTTGAGCTGATGAAGTAAGTTATCATTAGATGCTTTCCAAAATTGTTCGGTACGCTTTCAACACAGTGCTGCCTGTAAACTGGTAACAATAAGAAAATGTTCCGAACAATCTTGGCTGGCAAAATAGAAAGCGTAAAATTCGGTCGTTGGCAAGCAAACTAGTAATAAGATTAAAGATAATAACTTTTATGTCGGCTCGGTGAGCAACAAAGAGTTTATTAGCGCAATGCGTACGAAAACTTACTAAACGAAGTATATTTGATTACCAGGATAACTCTTGTAACTTGTCACTTAAGCATTCGTCGTGGAACGTATTTGTAATAGTACTTGGTACTTGGTACTTGTAACGGGCTGGTGTTTTGTAATAGTATCCACACAAATAAATTTAAGAGAATAAGGGGCTTGAAAAAGGGCAAACGGTAATAAAACAATTGAAACCTTAATTGCCAAGGTCCTTGAAATTGACTTATGGAAATAAAAATGCGGAAAGATTTGCGCATTTTCAAAACTGAAAATAGATTTTTTACTCTATTTCGTAATTCAGCGTCAAGTCCAGGGACTTCATGCAAAGTTCCGGCTGTAACCGCGTACCTAAAGCGTAATGTGGTAAATTATTTGAAACTTTAACAATTTTTTCTAAATAAAATTTATGTGTCTTTTCTTTTCTTATAAAGAATATAAAAAAAACTTTCTAATTTCGTTGTTAAAAGAAAACCAAAGTCAAAAGTGTTAGGTACACTTTTTTTGGTTTTGTTATTATATTAAGCTTTAAATATAGGTACACTAACATTGTGCAATGGTACTACGAGTACCCATGTAATGAATTTAGTATTTAGCAATAAACAGTGTAAAAAATGTATTTGTGCCTCATTCGAACACATCATGCGATTAACGGGAGAGGTTCCTGGCGACCAGCTATATAAATAATCGGTACCGCTCTCGCTCTGGGCTGAAAACTATCCACCCTCGTCTAAACAGTCCCGCCACTCAGACCACAACCCAGCCAACACTGCAGTGGCGCCCAACATGGGGCCCAATGTATTATTGCGATCTACGGGATTGATAACTGTCAGTACTTATCTTTATGTATGATATTACTTATTATATATGACTAAAAGTTACTATATATATTACACATCAAAAGTATACATGCTGGGAAAATGGCGGTCAAACCACTGTAAAATCGCTATGAAAATTATTCGAAATAGAGAAGAAAATGTCGCCAAAAATACTTTGGATGGAAACATAGGTTGACATGAATGAGCTGTTTAACCGTTTGTATGGGAAATTGAATTTATTGTGCTTCTTTTGTTGTCACTTCAGAAGTTACGCTTTTCTCTGTTGTTTTTGTTGTTGATTAGCATCAGTGCTTTATCCGTCCCATTCCGGACATGAAAGATCATTTTCAAAATTGCCATAAAAATTGACAGAACGCCATTTATTCTCATGTCACGCTCCTTATCTATATTTTTACATTAAGCTTGTTCGCTAAATCCAGAGGACGAGTCGTGGCCGGAATAAATTCCGAAACTCGCATTATTATGGGTTAAGCGGCCGACAATGTGAATGACGTCAATGGACACCTGCCAATCACCAGATAACCAGACTGATGCTTTTCTGAAATGCCTTTATAATTGTAAATTTTATGGAGAACTATATACGCAAGCAAACAAGGTTCCGGACCATATATTAATGTAAGACGTATGAAAAGATGACATGAGTCTAAATTTCATACATATATTTAAAGTTTATTTGAAAAGAGCAATCCCTAGAGTTTCATGCTCGATCTTCTCAGTTCTCAGGGAAGTCAGCACAGTGAACGAGCAGTAGCTTAAAAAAAGACGTTTCAAGTGTAAATTTATTTTATCTATGAAATACATTATTACTAATTGTATACAAATTTGATAAAAAAAAGAAAGAAAAATACGAACAATCTTGTCTTACATCAACTTTTCCAACACTCTTTTTTATATCTTTTCTTGACAAATCAACTTTGCTATTCACATTGCAAAACGTTTTAGCGTGTTCGTCTGGCCTTAGAATAATTCTGAGTAGTAATGATTTAAGGTGTACGCTTTCAAAATTGCGCTTGCATAAGATTAGTCTTATATATGACACATAATTAAAGTTACTTGTTTGTGTTACGTCATTGTTACCGATTTCCATAACACAAGTGCTTTGGGATCAGAGTGACGTATGTGATGTCTAATATTTTATTTATTTACGTCCTTCAGAGCTAAGACGTAGACATTAATAACAGGCCTACAAAGATCATGATGATCAGATTATGAATCTGACAAAACCACATTACTTTAAATTATTCAGTTATAACCTACTTTTTATTTTATGTAAAAAAATATTGAAAATCTACGGCGTTAACATGTAAGAGACCAATACAGATTTGATGTTAAACATATTTTTAATTGTGTGAAAACCCTAATTAAGTTATTGTCAGACTTTCTGTCAAATAAATATCGTCACACTCGTGCGGGAATCCTGCGTGGAAAGTTATAGTGGGAATAGAACCGAAATCGCTCTCTGGGTGATCAACAATAAATACAAGACACTAATATTTTGCATTAATATACATTTTTAAAATGATATTACACTTTTTTATTCCATAATTCCCAGAACCAATAATAAAGCGACACATACCATTGTAAAGTATACATATTCTTATATAAATCTAAACATATGGCATTCATCGCATAGCTCGCAAAATCAGTAAGTTTAAGAGGCAGTGGGAGACACATTTTTATTAAAACGTCAAGGGACGGGACGAACGAATCGTGCGCCTGATGGGAAGCTACACGCCTGTCCATAACAGTCAGCAAATGATAGTATGTCAAGTCATGTCTGCAGGAGGGTTGCTGGTCGACGGAGCAGACTAGTGGCAACCACGTCAAGGCAAACGTAGTTTAGGACGCCTTGCGCCAAAATGGACGGACGAAAGGTGGCCGCGACTGGATGCGGGCGGCACAGGACCGGGAGAGTTGGCGTGCTCAGGGAGAGACCAATGTCAAGCAGTGGTTGCGTGTAAGTTGATGTATGAATGTAATTGAAATTTAAGATTATGTTCATTCGAACATTAATGAAAGGGTAATGTAGTAAAATTATCTTTTAGACTTAATTTAACAGCTCGCTTTTCCTCCATCTTTTCAAACCCTTTAGTGTAATGAAACCACATATGAATACGTCAAAAGTGCTTTCATAACATGAAAGGCTTAAAATATATGAAACAAATTATATATGTACATCGACGACATACTTTCTCAAACACATATCTAATAAAGAGTGATTATTCAAGGGATAGACAATAATTCTATTTTTTTTCAACTTCTTATCAAGGGTGTTTTGAATGCATTACTTTAAGTATGTGAGAACGTTTAAAACACATATATACAAAATATTTACAAATTACAACTAAAATTGCTACATCTAATTGTTCTAAAAAAGATTCCTATTATATAATTATAATTATAATAACGTACACACTCAACATAGCCCGCTATCCAGAAAAGTTGTCACCATACACGCAGATTTGAATTTATCAAGAACAGTGAGACCTGGATGTTGGAGAAGATTTACATATCCATAAGAAGATATGTAATATCCCCAACTTGTGCACTACTGCGGTGAACTAACCTTAACACCTTCGCGAAACGGATTTAGGTATGTTGGTACCAGTAAACAATTTGGTGATTCACCTAATAGTCAATAGTGATTTATGATATTAAGGAAGCGT
>NW_020654289.1:17999730-18236421 GCF_003589595.1 Hyposmocoma kahamanoa
GAGATACCAGTGGTACCGCTCGGCCACTCAAGTGGACTGCTAATCTCCGTTCTACAGACCGTAATTCTGAAAAAGGTCAAAATTCCAGGAAGTAGTTTATATTATGTAAATGGCCGTGGATATCAATTAATTCCTCTTTAATATGAAATACAAGTAGTAATTTTTTTTCCTAGTAATATTATTGGAATATTGACCATGAGCTAATATTATTTTAAGAACTTTGACAAATATGCGTTTCAGTAGATGCATTGTGTGTTACAAACTAATTTATAATTAATTTTGGTTATTAATAAAGCGTTATTTGATGGTCCGAACATGTTGGTCGGGTAAAATGAATACGTTTGGAGTAGGTGCGGGCCCCACTACCCGCGTACACTCTTGCCCAAATTAAAATACGATTCCCGTTTGTCGAGCATTTAAAAAAAGAATGAGAGTGGCCTTTACAGCCCAATCATTATAATGATCGGTTAGTGCCATCTACCTAATACTAAAATTGTATTAATCAATAAATGTTTTACAGTAAATTTATTTTAGTGTGAATAAATACTGAGCAAAATTGAATTTTTTTTATACTATGATATAATATCAATATATTTGAATATAATATTTGTTAAATGTAACATTAGGATTGCTTTAGTATTATAGTGAAAGCTGCAAGGTTTGGACAAATTCATGCAAAATGTATTTTTTTTTATAATAAATATCAAGCGACGGGACGATCAATTCGTGCGCCTGATTGTAAGCTACTCGTCTGTCCATAACAATTGCAGTGTCCTCAGAGCTTTAAATCGCAAACATCTAAGGGGCACTGCCACTGCGCCGTCACCTTGAGACATAAGTTGACACGTCTCATGTGCCTGTAATTTCACCAGCACCCTTACCCTTCAAAACCGGAACACAGTAATGCTGACATTACTGCTTGGCGGCAGAAATAGGTAAGGTGGCAGTATTTTCCTTGACGAACCCTTTCACGAGGAGCTCTACTGCTACTAAAATAGAAGGATGTTCAAACTGTATTTCCACCTCACAATAAACAAAGAAAATCGTGTATGAACTTTAATTCCACGTGCAGAAAGGGCGCAAGATTTTTATTTGATGTCTAATTTGAAAATAAAACAATAGTCGATTGTCATTTTTTTAATCTTACTAATTAACTTACTAATACCTAACACCGGTTCGTCGAGAGAGTCGAAGTTGATGTTGTGTTCTTGTAAATTTCGTAAATTTTAGTTGAATTTTTTAAAATTGATTAAGCTTTTAATGATCAAATTTCAAACTGTTACAGTTTTTACAATTTTTAAAATGGAAAAAATGCATTTCGGAAGATTTTGGCTCGTATTAGTTAGTACGTTACACAATTGACCATAAAGCTCATTATGCTATGTACAATATCATTGCGCAATATAAATTGAGCCTACGTCTTTATTATCGCAAATGCGTTGCCAGTCGTAGGACATAATACCTTAAGTCTCCTAATCCTTCAGTTCAGAAGCACAGTAATGTTGCTTGGCTCTAAAAATAGTCGATACCAACCCCGCTACATCATGACAATTTTCTTGCTAATGCTATGTAGACTTACCGAGTAGTTTTCATGACACAAAGCCATTTTATTGATTTCTGCCGTTACAAACTTCGCTTTCACTATGATTAAGTACATGTTCCCAATATAGTAACATTTCTCTAACTGTACCTTTGGAATGATATAATTTTCAGTGATTTTTAAGTCTTATACATACACGGGCGCATTTAGTGGAATAAAATAAAGTAATAATATAAAATAGTAATCTTTAGATTTAAATAAATAACTAATAATCAAGAACAGCATTACTCAACTTTTATGAAAAAAATCGAAATTAAACAGAATGCGTTTTTTCCATTTTAAAAATTGTAACAGTTTCAAATTTGTTCAATAAAAGCTTAATAAATAAAAAAACTTTGAACTAAAGTTTACGAAATTTACAAAAACACGAAATCAACTTCGAGTCTCCCGACGAACCGGTGTTAGGTATTAGTAAGTTAATAAGTAAGAAATTTAAAAAAATGACAGTCGACTATTGTTTTATTTTCAAATTGGATATCAAATAAAAATTTTGCGCCTTTTTTGCACGAGGAAATAAATTTCAAACACAATTCCCTTTTGTTTATTGTGAGGTGGAAATACGGTTTAAATATCCTTTTATTTTATACATTTAGCATGCATTTATCCAAACCTTGCAGCTTTTACTATAAACATTTCATTTCACAAATATTCTATTCAATTATTATATCATTGTATGAAAATATTTAAATTTTGCTCAGTATTTATTCACACTAAAATAAAATTACTACAACAACATATATTGAGCTCAATTTTAGTTTAATATTTGCGCAAATAAAATACTAGGACTAATTGACTGACATTAGCACTTACTGATTGAAGATTTAAGTAGAAAAATGTAACGTTTAAAAAATATTATTGTTTCATAAAAACAAATAAAAAAAATTACACACATATTGAGAAACAACATTTGAAATTATTCACACTAACATAAATTTACTAAAAAAACATTTATTGAGCTCAGTTGTAACTATTATTTGCGCAATAAAAAGCAGGGACTGATATATTAGTAATTAAGTACAAAAATGTAATGTTTGAACACATTAAAAATGGTATTGCTTGCTATGTTTCACTGATTCTGTTAAACTACTATTGTTGAGAGCCGTTTGAAAGTTTTATTAAAGTCGGTTAATGGAAAGCGGGGGAAATTTACTAAACTGGATTCATCCACTAATTTGCCACCCTTGGAGGTATAATATGTTCTTCAAATTTAAATGAAACCACCACTGAAGTACACTTTCCAAAAAAAGGATCATCGAAATCGATTCACAAAATGTGGGAGTACACGCACACACATACACGCACACACACACACACACACACACACACACACATACACACGCGCGCGCGTTCTCACGCACGCACGCACAATCGTAGTAGAATAAACATGATTGCATGGGACATAGGTAAATGCATTTGAAAGTATATTTAGTTATATAAATTGCAAATATTGTAATGTTTATGTGTTCAATTAGAATAGAATAGCTGTATTAATGATAGAAATGTATGGTTGACTCTGCATAAAGAAAACAAAACAGAAAACCGTAACCTTATGTTTGTGTACGTAATAATGCGGATGCTATTGACCACCTGATTGGATTAGCAGGGCGTGCCACACGATTAGCGCTCTTTACATAGTGCTAATGTAAATGATGAGGTGTGTACTTCACGGACTATATTATGTTTATGAATAAGGAATTGTAGTATACAACTACACAAATTACCTCATCTCAGATTAGGGAATACCCTGTACTATGAGTACGAGAGCAACGATATTCCCTCCGGGGTTACTATTATAACACCTAAACCAGAATCAATTAATAAAAGTTCGTATCCAAATCGATCTCAGGGTCTTCTTGAGACTCTATACAACCTCAAATGTCTTTGGTTTTGGTTCCGCATAACAGTGAAAGTGGTAAATCAATCACTTCGGAAAAAATACATACTATAATTGAGAATATACATTGATTACTATAGGGTGTGAAAACACGATTTCTAAAAATTTTCACGATACAAAAAAACACAAACATACCTGGACATTTTACAAGAAAACCGGTGTATTCAATAGGTATCTTACATATACCAATGATTTTTTTTATATGTTGATATAAACTAAATAGTATACGATACAAATTCTTCAAATGGCTTTAATTTCGTTTGTAAAAGAAATGAATTTCGAAATAAAGCCAGTATCCCAGCGGCTCAGCTCAAGCAAAATGAACTGTACGGGAAAAATTAGAATTCGAACTGATCGACTCTTAACTATGTAGGTTTCAAATTCAACGAGAGAGCGAGAAGTTTAAAGACATTTACATTCCTACACGATCGTCACAGTATATTTATGAAAATAGGTGGAAGTGTAGAGAAAAGAACACATTTTTTTTACGAAAGTACTAGTAATAATAAAGATAACATTAATACATAAATAAATAGTCAGCCTTTATAGTCTTCTCTCGCAGTGAGAGGGTTTGGGTCGTAGGTCCACGTGGTCTCAATGCGGGTTGGGAACTTAACACACATCATTAAATTGCTTCGGAGATGTGTGCAAATTTCCTCGCAATGTTTTCTTTAACCGAAAAGCTCGTAGAAAATTTCAAATGATACGAGAAATTACAATATATATGACTCGACTCTTTGCCATGTTCGTCGTATATTTCTCGCTTGATACATCTTGAATTATTTGGAGCTAAAAATGTACAGATATATGTAACCCACTTACCCTACTTACGTGAACAAACGTAAACCTATTTTACATAAAAAGAAATGATCGGATTACACTTTTTCTACGCGAGTTCTAAGCGGTATAAATACAATTTGTCTTAACATGTTTACGTCAATATTATATTTTGATAATATTTATTATGAAGTAACTCATTATGGTGCGTATTTTGTTAAAATATGGTACAATAAAATGGTGGTTCCGGTTCAAGCACGCATCAAAAATTTATGATGCTATTATTTATGCGTTTCGTGGATTCGTGACCTACATGAGGTAGATATTTCTAGAAGCCCATAATCTATATTCGATTTTCCCGACCTAACCCAAATGTCTACCCAGTAATCATCAACCTTTTATAAATCCCAACGCTTGTCAATTGAGATGCAAACCTCCCACCGGGCTGTCCTCAGGCAATTTGTATCTCGTACTATATTTCATTATTAAACAGCCTCTGTGGCCGAAAGGTTACCATGCTGGACTGCCACGCAAAGGTCCCGGGTTGGATTACCGAGCCGGGAGAAACATTTGTATGGCCTACATTTATTTGTCTCGTAAGTTTGGGCGTGTAATTTATGGTTTCTATTCTCTACTACTCTACTCTGGCTTCTACCTATGTGTGTGTCCGTGGCGCCCGCGATACAGGGTTTCCCTAGTGCTGGGCTATGAATGTGTTTTTTTGTAATATTAAGTGACGAGACGAACTAATCGTGCGCCTGATGGTAAGCTACACGCCTATCCATAACGGTTGCAGTGCCACTCAGAGCTTTAAACGGCAAAGATCTGAGAGGCACTGCCACTGTGCCCGTCACTCTCAGACATAACTTGACAAGTCCCATGTGCCTGTAATTTCACCAGCACCCTTACGCTTCAAACCGGAACACAGAAATGCTGACATCACTGCTTGGCTGCAAAAATAGTAAGGTGGTAGTACTACCCTGGATGAACTCTTTCACAAGGAGCTCTACTGCTACTAAATGTGTGTGTGTGTGTGTGTGTGTTATTGTTACCAAGCCTTATCTATTCAAGTAAAGGTGGATTTACAATAGTTGTCACAATTCGCAGTCGCAGTAAATATCATCATCATCATCATTCAGCCATACGACGCCCACTGCTGGGCATAGGCCTCCCCCAACGATCTCCACGACGATCGGTCCTGCGCTGCCCGCATCCATCGGCTTCCCGCGACCTCCACCAGATCGTCGGTCCACCTGGTGGAGGGCCTACCCACTGAGCGTCGTCCGGTGCGCGGTCGCCATTGAAGAACCTTTCCGCCCCAACGGCCATCGGTTCTCCAAGCTATGTGCCCCGCCCACTGCCACTTCAGCTGAGCAATTCTTCGAGCTATGTCGGTTACCTTAGTTAGCAGTAAATATAGCTTCAATGTAATAGTTACTAGGAGACTTTACTGAAACTTTACTACAGTAAGTCTTTATGACTTTAGAATAGAGGTTCCCAAACTTTTATCTCGTAGACTACGTGCCAATTTTTTCTGTTTTGCGTAGACCACCTGCTGTTCTAATATGATTTCTTTTACACAGTGCTATTGATTTTGATTAATGTAACTGTGTAGTGAGAAACTTTATAAAAAAATACATGTTAAGTTTTAGTCATTCATCTGACCTAATTTCTTGTTATGAAATGTTTATTCATAAGTAATTTATGTCTGTTTCTATGTAATGTGGATTATTCCCTTAATGGAAAATCTAAATTTTGGATTTAAAAATCAAAACATTAACATCTCATAGACCCCTATTTTTTTTCGCTGACATGGACGCCTTGGTTTGAATGGAGCCAGGAGGTCTAAATATACCACATTGGGAATCATAGCCTCAGAAAAAGTAACACAGTTGCCTTACTGAATAAAGAGTTATTTTGAATTAATTCGAAACTGCTTTAAACGGCACGCATACTTTAAAGCAAACTACTTATTTTACGTATTTACATACAAATCGCTTCGTTTATTAATAATACGGAATAAGAGTTCTGCTCACGCTCTTTTTCCATATCGCAGTCAAGGCAAAATACCACTGACCACATAAATTCTTCCGTGCAAAATACTAATAATATAAATACTAATGATAAAAAATATAATATATAATTATAACTTTTTTATTAAACCGACCTCGAAAGTTTGCTTATCGATTTTTTATTGGAATTACGAAATTAACCGGATTCAACCCTTAGTTTGCCACCCTTAGAGGTGAAATATTTTCTTCAATGGGACCAGTACTGAGATACCCTCTTCCAACAAAAAAAGAAACATCAAATTCATCACTAAAAAAATAGTCTTATTGAGAACCTCCTCCTCTTTTTGAAGTCGGTTAAAATATTGTAAACTAATTTCGTTAGTTAAATCTTTAAACCTCTCCTGAAAACTTGTCATTGTGGCTTTATTAAATTATTACATGAAGAGTGCGAAATATTGGCAACAAAATATTTACTTTTACCTCTTAATATGAAAACGGAGTGTTGTGATGTGAATTTTTTTGTTGCCAAGTTGTACGGCAGACGGACAGACGCAGGTTGACTGACGGACATAAGAGTCGGAAGAACCTCAAATGGCTTTAGTTGCAGTGAAAGTGTTGAATCAATCACTTTGGAAAAAATATATATTGAAAAAAATAAATAAATAAATAAATAAATAAATAAATAAATAAATGTAGTAGTACAACAATGAAACATGTAATTTCTAATTGAGATTTGTAATCTTTTGTTAGCTTATTAAATATAAGAATGTAATATTAAGATGTAATTAAGGAGAACGTGCAGCACCCGGACAAACCAATGTAGGTTTAAGGGTGTGATGTATATATATTTTTGTAATATTCTTAGTGTTTAAAATAAATAAATAAAAAAATAAAAAATATAGTAAAATTGAGGATGTACACTGATTCCTATACGGTGTTAAACCACGATTCCTAACTTTTTTTGAAGATAGAAAAAACCCAAATTTATCTCGAAATTTTACAAGAAAACCGCTGTATTCAATAGGTACTTTACATATACCAATGATCGTTTTTTTATATCAACTGAACTAAATAGAACACGTACACTATTTATACGCTATATATTTTTGAAATGGCTTCAATTTCGTTTGTAAAAAAATAAATTTGAAATAAAGCCAGTGTCCCTGCCTCTCGACCTAAGCAAAATAAACCGTATCAGTACGGGCAAAATTTTAAATTGAGCTGAGGTAGTATGGACTCTTAAGGTAACTACTTGTTGTAAACGACTTAACCAGACTAGCGTAATAAAGACAGCCTCGCCCTGGACTATTTTTTTTTAGTTTGCGAAGTGATCGTAAAAAAAACTTTATCGACAAATTTTGTGTGTAGAATCTTTAAACCTTTGCCATGAAAATTTGTCTTTTTGCAGATAAGGCATTACATAGTGAGATAAAGTCAGAAATCTATATCAGGAATTTCATCAATTTGTACATTGCGTGATTGCAAAATATGAGGTTTTGCTTATAATGATTGGAACGCCATGTTAAAGTTAGGGCCCATTTGTGAGTACGCATGGTTCTGATGTAGTGTTCAACACTTGTGTTGTGTGTGTTGAACAAAGCTCTTTAGAGCTTTCGGGGCAACAAGAAATGAGTCAATTCATTTCAATTAACTCTTTTCAGAGAAAACGAAAAAATGTAATGCAGTATTGTTTTATGATTGCAAATGTCAGTTTGAAGGGATTTTAACGTAACAATGCTGACTGTTGTACATTTGTATCTTTGTTTTCTCCATACTTTGTTATTTTGTGCAATAAAAAAGTATTTGTATGATGACCGTATTTAATTACAGGAAGGATTAGATTAGCCTACGCTAAATAGGGCACGTTCTGCGGTCGATCGCTGTCACCGCACTTCACGCGCTATCATTTCGCTAGACAGGTCATTAATTAGAGAATTTCAATGAAACAGATACATAAACCTCGCAGTACATTATGGGTTTTATTGTTACACGAATGTAGAAATGAAGTTTATAAAAGGACGTTTACTCCACAATCAACACTACTGGGCACGAAAATGCTGTAAAACTGGATGTCCTAAATTTAAAATGATTAAACGGTATACTAATTAGCGAATTTGATGGAACAGGTACTTCTTTTTGGAGCACTAGAGATCCTTACGAAAAAGTTCGTCCTGGGAAGTACCACCTTGCCTATTTCTGCCGCCCAGCGGTGATGTGAGTATTACTGTATTTCGGTTTTGAAGGATCTGGTGAAATTACAGGCGCATTGGACTTGTCAACTTATGTCTCCGGTTGACGGGCACAGTGGCAGTGCCCCTCAGATCATTGCGATTTAAACCTTCAAGCGGCACTATACAACTATTATGGACACGTGAAACGCCTTCGCTTACAAACACATGACTGGTTCGTCCCGTCATTTTGTATCATAAAAATACATTAATTATGATGTACAACTCTTACAATGACACTTATTATACAAAATCGAAACTAGAAATGAAAGTAAGTACATAAACAGACGTTTACTACTTTATCAACAGTCCCACAGCTAGGAATGGTCTAAAAGTGGATCTTAGACATCTTATATCTTAGGATATTAACATAGTACAACAATACAGGTAATGTAACCCCATACAAACTGCACTCGAATTGCACAGCACGGGACGTCGCAACAAGCCGTTCATTATAAAATTAAAGCGTCCACTCGGCGTTTGAAAAGTGACATCAAATTGTAGAACGTGTTTATTGTTGTGTTTGTGGTTGTTTGAACAAGAGTACCTCAAATTCAAAATTATACAGCATTTCATTTCTGCGATGAACAAGGAATACCTTAATTTTTTCATGTTATGTTTGCAACTCGTAGGTAAGGTCGGTAGCCTCAGGTATCCACTGTTTGTACTAAGTGCTATAAAAATGGTGGATACATAAGTGAGGACACCGACTGTACAACTAGAATAATAATGTGACTACTCTACGTTACAAACGTCGAGTATATAACCAGAAATAGAGACGAAATAAGGGCCATCCGTCCCTGGCAACTCATCGTTTTACTGATATCAGTTTCTTTACTGTTTTTTACAGTTTCTTTTTTTTTCTTCAAGCCCCGCACTAGGGAAACCCTATGTCGCGGGTGCCATGTACAGACATAGACAATCACAAATCACACCCAAACTCACGAGAGAAATAAATGTAGGCTATACAAATATTTCTCCCGACCCGGGAATCGAACCTGGGACTCTGCGTGGCAGTCCGGCATGGTAACCGTTCGGCCACGGAGGCAGTTATCACTTTTAAATATGCACTCTCGTTTGCGCTGAAATCACAAATTAGACAGCTGATATAGTACAGCGCCAACAAATGACCTGTGTGTACGTCTCCGTATATTCCAAAAATATTCTGTATTTAATGTAATAAAGATAATATCTCTAACAATGGCGTACTGTTCCATTCGGTGGTGTGAGGAAAAACAGCACAACATCCAATTACAAAATAAACGGAATCAAATTTCATAGGTAGCTGGCCAATCGGAGCGTACTTGTCACAGTAATGATATGGCAGAATAGTTTTCAAACAAATTATGCGATGTCTATATTTCAATGCAAACGAGAGTTAATATTTATGAGTGATGTGTTACTGATAAGTTACCAGGAATGTATGGCCCTTATTTCGCCTCGATTTATGGTTATATACTCGATGAGAAAAAAATATTGTTGCACCAATAAAAAATCTTTAATAGCTATGAGCAGGCAGAGGTGTTTAGTTCCCATAATAAAGTTTTTATTTTCAAGCCTAACTTTGTCATTGTGACAACGTTTTCATAACGATGAGTGCATACGTTCCATTTAAGTTTTTTTCCGTCAAAATATCGAATGGTACAAAAAGTTTTATATCAGCTACCAGATTGACTCTTCCGAAGCCTATAGATGCTATGACTATCGAAATTCTTTCGGAGTAAGTATGTATAGTTTCGAAGAAAAATTTTAACACTGAGATTTAGAAGTTAACAAGAAAGGTCAAAGGCATGTAGCGTAACAATATTTTCTTTGCTGGAATCGCAAAAAACATATACAATAAAAAGTTATATACATGTAATAAGATATAAATTGCAATGCTCTGAAACCGATCTCGGAGTATCGCGGCGTATTTCTCGTTGCGTCTCAGAGCATTGAAATTTATACCTTGTTTCAATTGCAATAACACAAAATATACATAAAAATGTCGTGTGCCTTGCTGTCTACCGGTTTACACTGACCATAACATAATTTATTGTCGCTTTATCGCTATTTATTTTCTGAATGCAGTTTGCATTGCTGCATGCTAGGATAGGTTTGCTTTAACAGTGGGGCGTATTAAATATAAGCGAACATGATGGAACTTGTACTTTGGGACCACATGATTTTTCCCAGTTGTAATAACTGGAATGTTTAGTACAAGTTGTAAAGCGTTTTGTAAAACGCATCCTGGAACTTGTAAAGCACATATTAAAAAGCTATATAACCTAAGGTGCGGTCTCTCAGTTCGCAGCTCTTAAGCTTCCACATCTTGGCAAGTATTTAGTTAACAGACATTTAGTAAAAACCTCTTTATACATTTACACACCGAACAAAACGTAATTTGGCAATGATTATTACGCTGTTTGTTACATTGTCCCCGAGGGCTCACATAAAAAAATGTATAAATGAGTAAATTAATTAAAATATTTATATTATTTATCCGCAAACTTTAGTAAAAATCACAAGGAAAATTGTAAAAGCGAAAGAAAACCAAAACTGCAAGCCAATTTCGTAAATTTCATATTTATTTGTGGTCCCTCAATTCACACACTATAGAAATGTGAATTAATTAAAATATCCTAAAATATAAATATAGAAATAATCAAAAGCACGTTTATTCCTGTATTAACACTTCTGTTCCTTAGCACTGGTCTCCTGTGGTCTTAAGTGTAAAAATGTTGAATAGATTTTTTTTTATCATACCAAATAATGGGACGAACAAGTCGTATGCCTATTGGTAAGCGACACGCCTGTCCATAGCAGTTGCAGTGCCACTCAGAACTTAAAATCGCAAAAATCTAAGGGGCACTGTCTATGCGCCCATCACCCTGAGACATAAGTTGACAAGTCCCATATACATATGTCCTGTAATTTCACTGGCAGCCTTACCCTTCAAAACCGGAACTTAGTAATAATGTTCACATTACTGCTTGGCGGCAAAAATAGGTAAGGTGGCAGTACGTTCCTGGACGAACTCTACTGCTACTAAAGGATTTTCATTAGGGAATGTGTTGGAAAGGAACATAAATCTCAGTGTAGATGAACTACTGTGGGTTTTATAACTATATAAATGACGGTACAAATTAAGCAAATAAAAGACTGTTTATTACTATAACAAATTAACAGGGTCTTTGATAATTAACTGCAAACATTTATAGGGGTTGTTTGGTTACATAAATGTAATAAGATGTGGAAAATAGTGAAAGTATAAAATGTGTTTTATTGCTGTAGAACACGAAACCAGTTTATTCTAAAAATATTTATTACCTAATTTCTTTATCAGCAAGCCGACGCATTGCCACCTTAAAGAGTTTTTTTTACGTGCAGGCAATGGCGAAGGGCTAGATCATATTTCTATTATAAATAAAAGGTTTTCATACTAAAGGGTCAACACTTCGCTTATAAACAAAATTGTTTTAATATTGGACAGCACTCAACTTCGATGATAGTACATCTCCTTGCTGGAAACGGGAGTGCCCTGAATGGAAAACTCCTATTATTAATAACAATTCTGTTAAAAATTCGAACTCAAGACAACCCTTTTTGCCAGAGTTGGGACCCTTTTTAACCAAAAAGGAAGAAGTTATGAATTCGACTGTACTTTTTGTGTATATTACACGATTACTCCGACATTTGTGAATCGATTTCAATGATTTTTTTTTTGTAACAAAGAAGGTACCTCAGTAGTGGTTCGGTCAAAAATATAAGTAAAAATGTAAGTTAATGTAAAAATATAAGTGCGCACTTTACTTCCATCTCACCTGATGGAAAGTGACTATGAAATCGACGATGGAGCATGCACACCTAAGTAATACCTATTCACTCTTGACTTGAAAAGGCCCAAGTTATACCGTTCAGGGAACAAGTCTGCTGGCAGGGAATTCCACTCCATAGCTGTTCGCCACATAAATGTGGAAACGTCTGGTCCCCAAATGAGGGAAAAGGGAAGGCGAAATTAATTCGTGCATTTCCCTCGTACGCTCTCCATGATATAGTCTGTAGAATACCGATAAACAAGTAACTTTACGGCAATGTTCAAGGCTTTGCGGCTTCACCTCTACTAATTCCGATTTATTAAAAATCTTCTGGTGTAAAATGACGATGCTACGCGTTTCTCTAGTGTATATCTATTTACTGTAGCCTTGAATAGTCCCAAAATTTTAGCTTTCGGGAAACATAGATGTAGCATGCAGTGTAATCCACGCACAATGCCTCGCGTATCAGAAAAGATTAAGCAAAGCGCGTCGTGTGATCTAAATATTTCTATTTTGGATTCAGCTTGCTAGAATGATCTTCCTACGCGTTTCGATACTCGCAAAGGTCAATGTCGTAAATCAATGCCTTTTGGGACTTTAATGTTTACTTTACATGGGAGAGGAACAAAATAGCTCGTTTGTATATTAGAACTCGTTTTGTTACTTAGCGTTATAGCTTTAGGAAATTTGAGAATACACAATTTTTTTCTTGTAATTTGCTGGATCTTTCACAATTGGAAAAAAAACACGACTCAAGCAATGTAAATATAAAAAAATATAGTAACTCATTACACTCTAATTTCCTTTTCGCTTTTTTTTAATAAATCATAATGTCATTAATTTCACATGATAATTTATGACTTCTTGATTTATCTAGAGAAGAATACTCTTTCCTTCAAAAATTAAATTTTTTGGCATTTTCAATTAATTTTAATTTCCTTACACATATGTTATGTATACGTATTTATGGGTACAAGTAGTAAATATATTCAAATGACGTATGACTTTAAAATTAGAACTTCCTGTCCTAAAATAACTGCCTAAAATAACGATGAACGGAGTAACGTTAATTTATTTGTAGCAACCCAAACACCTACGCTATCTACGCGTCTACGAGCTACGCCAGCGTACGTAGGTTTCTGTAGCGTTTATATTGATTGGTAACTTGTTTGTTGGACATTTGAAGCATTTCGTAGCTAATTTTAATGTTTTATTTTAGGTACTTTTGCTAACCTTCCGTATTAGAAAGGAGCACTTGAGATTAATAATTAATTTTGACAAACTAACATGGATGTTAAAGTAACATGGAATTCTTTGAATTTTGCGATTGACACATTTTTCAAATGAAAATTTTTCCAACTTCAAAAAAGGAGGAAGTTCTCAATTCAACGGTATTTTTGTGTGTATGTTACGGGATTACTCCGATTTTTGTGAACCGATTTCAATGATTCTTTTTTGTTAGAAAGGGGATACTTTAGTAGTGGTTATATTTAAATTTGAAGAAAATATTCCATCTCTAAATTAGGCAAGTAAGGAATAACCCAGATTCATTTCCGGGTTATATAGGATTTCACTTGTTTTTATAAACTAAGTAACGTTTTGGGCTTTCTACAGGTTCCACTGTCATGGCTGCCCATAAATAATATACGCGATTGTTTCCTTTATGAAAACAAAACACGGAAAACTGACGAAACGAAATTGAATATTCCTTAGTGAACTCTGATCCCAAGTCATATTAAATTACAGCCAAAAATGTGAGACCCTCGTTCTGAACGACAGTAAAATCTAATTTATTATTATTTACCCAGTATATATTTAAAAACAAATATTCACTTAGCTCTTGAAAATATTTTATTATATAATAATAATATTAGACAATATCACGTATGTTGCTTTGATCCCTAAGTACCTAAGTAGCTAAAGTACTTGTGTTATGGATATTGGAAACAACGACAGTGCCACAAACATCCAGACCCGAAACAAAACAGAAAAGTTAGTAGGAAATGAAACTATTTTTCCGGATTTAAATCGCGTATATTTGTTTTTTCAAACAAACCGACGTTTCGGGCCCTTTACAGGTCCCATGGTCACGGTTGACTGTGAAAAGTTAGTTTTTCTACGTTGACCCGGATGGGGATTGAACCCGGGACCTCAGAAATGGAGACACTATGAAAACTGGTGTGCAAGCCACTCGATCAAGGAAATCGCCCTATGCGTATATAACTCAAGCACAATATGAATCCAAAAACAAAACTAATATTATAAATGCAAAAGTAACTCTGTCTGTTACGTTTTCACGCCTAAACCGCTGAACCAATTTTGTTGAATTTTACACTTAGAAGAAGACACAGGCTACTTTTTGTCACAAAAATAAATCTTAGCGGAGGAGAAAAACGGGTGAAAGTTTGTATGTACTTATTCTACGCAGAGACAAAACTCACGGGCACTAGCTAGTATATATAATATTACAGAACAATAAATACAGTAGAAGTGCTTAGTAGGCGTGACAAATGCACCAACAGTACGCGGAGTTCCACATACATGAGCTCAATCCGCTGTTTTCGTTTCGTACGTTATGGTCGTGTAAATTATCATGCGCAAACTGTAATTCGTAATTTTATCTACGGTGGTGTTTCATATCATCATTAAGTGTTGTTTTATTTAATTTTCAATTTTCTGTTTATCGTAATAATTATTTTTACAAGAAACGAAAGTGAACCTTATAATTTTGCTAACTAAGTAAACATCTCGAATTTTCCACGCTACTCATACACTTTAATCGTTCGTCGTCGTTCAGCTATTAACCGCTAGATGACCAATTGATTGGCATTCAGTATAAAATCAAAACATAGTAACTGGTCGTGAACTTTCAACGATATGCCAACAAGATAAAGTGTAAATTATACATTCCCGGACACGTAATTCGAGCCACCTTGCATTTTTATCCTTAAAAGGCTGGAATATAAAAATATAGTTATCATGGAAGAAAAAGTTTCTTCCTGTTTTTTAAATTATAACTTTCAATAAGGACTTGAGGAAATGACGTGTACTATACCAGAGTCAAAGTTGCGTTATAGGTTTTGATCAATCAAGCATTGTTCGAACTAAACACTTAACATTGACAATGCTAGGTGGCTCGTTAATTATGTGTCCGGGAGTATATTAACAGTCCAGACTTCTTTTTAAATTGGAAACTATGACCAATCATTATCAAAATTCCATAGTGTTTTAATTATCAATGTTAAGTTTTGGCAACAGCTGTCCTGTTAGTGATCAGGCTTAAGGCACTTGCATTGTATTTTTCTTCCGTGTATAATACATAATGCAATCAGTCAATGAATGAAGAGAGTTAAGTGGGAAATGCGCTAAGGCAATAAGCAGGCGGTAAGCAGTGTTAAGTTGTTTGCACTTTCAGAGCTTGAACTAAGCTGATTGAAGTACGACAAGCACTCGGCTCTCGAGAGATAAAGGCCGGTCTAACTCTAGATTAACTTTAACACACCTTTATTTGAATGGCATTTCGTAATAGTTAATAATTTCTACGGCTTCAAGAGTCGATACTACTTCAGTTCGAATTCAAATTTTTCCCATGGACACTGGCTTTATTTCAGAACTTATTTTTTTACAAACGCAATTAAAGCCATTTGAAAAATGTATATCGTACAGTTTACGTGTTCTATTTAGTTCAGTCGAAATTAAAAATCATTGGCATATGGATGCCTTACTTTCTCAAACTCGTATCTTATAAAGAGTGATTATTCAGGAGATGTCAAAACTTTCTATTTATTTTAAATTTCTTATCAAGGCTGTTAATTTGGATGCATTACTTTAAGAACAGGTAAAAGCCAGTGTGTGAATATGAAGGAAATATGATGTGAAATTAGCTTGCAAAATTTACATATACAATCCATTTTTTGCATTTCAATAATTTTATGCTTTAAGATACGAGTTTTTGAAAGAAAGGCGACGATAGTACCTACTGAATACAGCGGTTTTCTTGAAAAATTTCAAAGCAAGTTTGTGCTTTTTTTCATCGTGAAAATGTTTAGGGATCCTGTTTTATACCCATCTTTATACCCATACTTTTTAATACCCACTTTTTACACCGTATAGTATAATAATCAGGGTCAATTTTAATATGTATTTTTACCAAAATAATTGATTCAACACTTTCTCTGTTATACGGAATCAACCAAAGCCATTTGAGGTATTACATACTCTTAGAAGATAACCTGAAGAGGTCTGCCAATTTTTTTTAATCCACTGGTCATTGTAATACTGTAGAGACTCCATTGCGGTTATATTGCAATTATGATAACAGTTGTTATTCTACTAAAATCTTAATTTTTATCTACATATTCTATTGACTCTATCAACCCGATCATATCATACAAGTGAGACGATTTAAATTAGACTTGGTGCCCGAACTCGAGTTGTGTGGTAGTGTCAAAGACCAAACGAAAGCTTTGGAATTCGTTTAGCGGTCATCGCATTTATTTACTTGATGACATGATTTACTCAATTTCGATGAAAATGGCCAAGGGATGTAATGTAACCTTATAAAATTGCTTCAAAACTTAAAAACGTGCCATAGTTTTTGCTGATCGTTGACTGTCTATATAAATGGATGCCGATAAGCATAACTTGTTAACCCACTGAGATATTAATGTCAAATTGCAGCTTGTCTACATTTTACAAACATAAACTAAGTGATTTGAACCTCCAAATAATAAAAAATTGTAAAAACAGTTGATGCAAATTCATTAGCCATAACCACAAAAAACAATTTTGGCGCCATTTTCTTAAAACCATGAACCTGTTGGTTGACACGTTACATTCAGCTTATCTCGTGGTTTTTCCAAACGACGTGTAGAAGTGTCTTCCTTCCACCATATCAGAAAATGTGTTCCATTTTTATTAATCATTCAGTGAGAAATTATAACTTTGTACATACGTATATTATAATGATTTGGTTCTCCTAGAATTTTATTTATTTATTAAAGAAACGAACAGTAGGTATACCACTATTATTACGTAACGAAGATATATAAAGTACACCTAGAGTTTCCTTAATTTATAATGCAGTTGAAATCTTAAAGACTATGAATATTGAACAATTATAGTAAGGCTTTAATTTTAGTTTTAAATTTTAGTGACGAATTACAGAAAATTTCCACATCCATGAACTTGCTGTTGTATGGCTGACATGATCGCCTAATAAAGCTATTGCCAACGAAACATTTCCGCGACTTCTTAATTGAGAAAAGTATATTCCTACAACAAGATCTCTCAATTTCACTCTGAAATCTATGAGATTCAATACTGGTGTCGAATCAAATTTATTATTTACTATTTTATATAAACTGACAGTATCTATGTAATCACGACAAAGAATTAACGTATCAACCTCAGATCTATAGTCCGATTGCCTCGACAGTCGATAGTAGGGTTTCTGGCTACCCATTCATTGCCACCTCCATTATCTATCCGCCGCTATCTATCTTCTACTAACATTATATTGTATTGTACATGAGTGATAGTAATAGATATATATATAGCTATACCGCTTTAAGTGCTATAGGTAATTAGGGGCGGTTGTGAAGGCGAGTATGTAAATTAATGACTGGAAAGCAAATTTCACTAACATGATGTATTATATAATGTATTTTAACCATTACAATAGCATCCCGAGGTTTTTTGCTCCTTTTTCTCAAATAAATCTGCTATATTCAAAAGAATTAGTATTGAAAATATCATGAATTCATGTGTAATTTGTTTTACTTTTGTAACTTTTTATATGATAGCACGTAACGCGACGAACAAGTCGTGTGCCTGGTGGTAAGCGACACGCCTGTCCATAGCAGTTATGATGCCATACATAGCATTAAATGGCAAAGATCTGAGGGGTACTGCCACTGCACCAGTCACCCTGTAATTTCTGCCTGTAATTTCACCAGCATCCTTCAAGACTGGATTGCAGTAATGCTCACATTACTGTTTGGCGGCAGAAATAGGTAAAATGGCAGTACTTCCCAGAACGAACTCTTTCACGAGCTTTACGGCTACTAACTTGTTCAATAAAGGTATTTTCATGTCGCTCGTGTTATACGCAAACAACAAATTGGCTATATAAGTGATATGTTATGTTATTTGTGGTGTTTACGGGTATAATACCTTCATTTATACATATTTTAAATTTTCAACAAGATCGTCACGTTTCAAGCCTTAATTTTCTTTGCGTTTGCATAATTTTCTAAATTAAATAAACAAAAGGCATTATGTCTGTCATTTGTATTACTTTTTGTGCAATAAAGTTTAAATAAATAATAATAAAAAAATTAAATATATGTCAAAACCTATTTTAAACTCTCTAATCTAACTGCCTCCGTGGCCGAACGGTTACCATGCCGGACTGCCACGCAGAGGTCCCAGGTTCGATTCCCGGGCCGGAGGAAATATTTGTATGGCCTACATTTATTTCTCACGTGGGTTTGGGTGTAACTTGTGGTTGTCTATGTGTGTGTCCATGGCACCCGCGACACAGGTTTTCCCTAGTGCGGGGTATGTTGAGTGTATGCGTTAATTTAAATGTTCCAACTTTCCCTCTGAAAATGGAGTAATCTTTTTCTTGACAGGTACAATCACCGAAGTTGACTGCCCTGCAAATTATTTTAGCACGCTCTAAATTAAATTAATGTCCGTATTTCAAAGGTTTTCGCTCTGAGGATAAAGTTCCTTATGCGTTCAATGAACCCTGAACGAAAACTTTTGTTATATCTACACAGAGAGGCTTTGTAAATATGTATTTGCGGCCTAATAGCCATACAATAAGAGAGAATCCAACCTACATTTATGCATCAAGGTGGTTCTCACATACAAATGTGAATATTTCTAAACAACGGTTGAGCTTAACACGACCTGCCGCACCGCGTGATTTGGCGGTGGCGAAGCCGAAAGCCGTCATAACATCACGCAGTTTATCGTATGAAATGTACAGGTTCATATAAAACGACACCGAGGCGGTTTCCACGGAAACGAGGCGCGCCCGTGCGGTACACGTTGTACACCTATCATTTAGGTCGCGCAATATAGGTGTGTAAATTGAGTGGTAGAATATCTCAAAAATTCTAAAATGTTTGCAAATACTTGATAATATCACTAATAAACATTACTATTATTATTGATACAAAGAAAAAATATTTTCGATCCTTCTGCACTCGAAGCAGCATCTGTTGCCTAAACGTGGCTAAGACCAGCTGGCACGATCCACTTAGCCACATTGGGGTAACAGACAATAGTTCGAGTCCAGTTGGCATGACTTGTCCGTTCCGTCACTTGAAATAACGACATAGCAGTGACAAGATCGAGCTAAATATTTGGTGTTGTAGGTAACTCTTTTTATTTACACCCGATGTAAATTTCTACGACTTTCCTATCTCAAAAGGCGACGCTGAATCTTTATTTATCTCCAAGGAATCCGATGCAAACGAGATAAGTTTCAAAGGCAGCATGTAAGGCATCTCACATATGCGCACATACATTATCATGTGTATATATTTGAAATGTATTGAATATCTGGCCTGACGAGGGTTGTGATGGTAGTGACATTCTAGGTAACTTTGCACTTAAACCGGGAATTTGTCCTTAAACATATGCCCTGACAAAGGCACCTTTTGAAACAAAAAACTTATGGTTGACTTTGTTATTACAAAGTTTAATTTGGACATCTAAATAAATGTAAATAAATCTAGCGTTTTCCATTTTGAATGTCACAATGTCCATTTTTATATAGCAAACCATATATGTTTATATCAAAACCAGCCCCCGCAGCATGGCTACGCATGATAGTCGCGACGCGCGCGATAAAATTGAAATAAGTGCGCACCATTGGCTATCTAAATTTCTATCTAAGTTTCTAGATCTGATTGAGACAGCCAATAACGCGCGCTTATTCCAATTTTATCGCGCGTGTTGCGACTATCATGCGTAGCCATGCTACGGGGGCAGATACCTCTACATCTAACGCCCACTGAGAAAACCGTTGAGCTATTAACCGAAATCATCAATGTGTTTGTATTGTATTGACGATATGTGTTCTAATGAAAACTGTAATAAGCGTAAAAAAATATGACCTTAATTATTAATACAAAGATTGAATACTTAGAAAAAAATACTGGCTGAATTTGAACCAATGTCTTCCAGCAAACCGTATCACGCGCTAAACCAACTAACTAAACTACCTAAAAGTGGTCAAATATCGTGACATTAAAAATTACAAACCAAAGACTTGTTATTTAACTGTCAAAATTACTTTTTATTTTATTATGATTACAATAAATCTGCTATTAAACAACTCGCTTGCATTTTGGTAACTTTCCGTGATATTGGCACCAAATTTTTTTTAATATGTCAAATACGCAAATAAAACTGAAACTACACTTACTACTACCGTTTACAATTCCAGATATGTTAATAACTCAATTCAGCTTTTTTTTATAACATCAAGTGACGGGACGAACAAAGTCGTGCGCCTGATGGTAAACTTCATGCCTGTCCATAACAGTGACAGTGCCACTCAGAGCTTTAAATTGCAAAGATCTGAGGGGCACTACCACAGCGCCTGTCACCCTGAGACATAAGTTGACAAGACCCATGTGCCTGTAATTTCACCAGCACCCTTACCCTTCAAAACCGGAACACAGTAATGCTGACATTACTGCTTGTTGCAGTACTTTCCTGGACGAACTATTCCACAAGGAGCTCTACTGCTATGGAAATATGCTAGCAAAATTTAATCTTCTTAGTAGTCATTTAACTATAACATCCTTTTTTAAGTATTTATACAGTTCAAGTGTCATTCTTATAAATGTCAGATTTTTTATTTCAATTGGTACTCTATTATTAAATTTTTATGCGCATGTGGTATGAGCTTTTTAGTAAGTTGTAAACAAATACATTTTCAACGACAAGTCTGTCTGGCCTCTGTCTGGTATCTTTTTGCACGTGGATTAATTTCTATCGATTTTTTAAATAATTGTAGTTGCTGCTTGATAAATTTCATAAATATACATGGAAGTTAAAGTCAAAATAGTTAAATTCTCAAACGGTTTGAAAGATTCCCGTGCTCCAATGCTGCACATTACATTTTTTTAGTAACAAATGCTCGTTCAACATAAGTTCCTCGACACATTCCGTAAATTGAATTGTTTACAAAAACATTATTAACTTGAGTAAAAAATTATTGAGGTCTACGAAGTGAACAAGTTGGTACCCTTATAAACAGATACTGTCCAGTAACATATCACCAACTCAACCATTAACTGTAACCATGGTAATTCTACGGGGGTGTGTATAGAGTAAACTTGACCTATTTTCACGATGAAAATGAGGTCGGTACTGTGACTGTTCTTTACTATGTCACAGTCGATAAAGTAAATTGAAAAAGGCGCTCGCTCTTCAAGGTTTCAAATGCTTTCTGAATTTGTTAGCTGAATTTCTCAGGATCGAGAATTCTTCCTTTGATGTCTCTGCGCTTGTAGAAAAAGTCTCAATCGATTTCGCCCATATAAGTCTGTACGTGACGATGGAGGCTTTAGCAATCTTGCGTAGAGGTAGAAGCATGGTTTTATTTTATCGTTACGTTATAATCTAAAGACAACAACGTGGGTTTCAGAATATTGTAAATAGGGTACACCTTTTACAAAAACCGTTGTTTTCCCTTCGATTATTCTTTTCGGTTATAAATTCTTGTGTAAAAAATTACAAAATTTAGTAACCGGAAACTTGTTTTTTTTTTATATATAGATATGTAGTTTTTTTGACGTGCAATTCTTAACAGATATTTGTTATTAGTATTATCTAAAACACGATTATTTGCATTTTTTTACATAGTATCAAATCTCGAAATAACATCTGATTATTGCCCGTATCTTGTTTTAAAGAATTAAAAATAAATTTATATAGTTTACGAGATTCTGTGCATGGAGGGAGAGTAAACGGCCGCGCACATACTATTACAATGATCCGGGGTGGCAAACTACAGTGCGTAATACCTTGGAGTACCGAGGTCGCTCCCCGAAGTCGGCAGCAAACACAGGGGGCTGTTCAAATTTCTGGAGAAGCTTGGGTGGAACACTGTAGTGGTGGTACGAGTAAAATAGGCAGCTGGACGTCGTGTTGCGGACACCATACCATTACGACATTTTAAAATGTACTTTGTAATAATAAGTTGGTTTAATTTAATTTTAATTTGCAAAAAATATTGATTTGGAATTTACTCCTTACACACGAAAGATTTGTGCCATTCACTATGAGTTATTCAAAGTAGCACCTTGATAATATTAACAAATCGATCTGTTCAATTGAGTCATACTAGCGGTTTTCCTTACATATCCTATATAAGCATATTTAAAATTTCAATTTAAATCCTGCTTCAAATCCTTACACTAAGATACTCGTTCGAGTGCGATTGAAATGTTCAATTTAATAATCGATTACTAAACTTTAGTTGCTTGAACCGAATGTTTTTTTTTTCGAACAGCACTATGCAACCATAGGCAAGTCATAGAAGTATAGATGAATATTAACCTCACCTTTGGACTACCATTTTTCAAATACGTTTTTACGATGCTTTTCAAATGAATATTGTTGGAAAAAGTGATGATATATCAAGTCGAAATCTTCGAAATATACGTGAAAGTGTTATTCGATTTATTGAGTGATTGTTTTAGAATTTAAACCAAACAGGTTTGTTTATTTTTAGTACAAAATGGATTGGAACAGTGTATAGTATGAAACTTCGTTCGCATAATGCGTCTTTTAATTTAGTCGAGTAGATCCCCTCTGGCCCGATTTTCCGTCGCATTGTGCACAATATCTCCGTCTGAGTGACATTATATAAAATAAAAGCTTTTTGGCAGTAACATTGCTTCGCTATATTATACCCGTGTCAGAATTGCTTTATTATACGCAGAATGCATTAAATTTGTTTTACGAACTTGTGAGGTCATAATATTGATTCTCTGTGTATTTGATATGAAAGTTTTGTGATCGGGAGATAACTTTGATGTACCCATGGGGAAGCAGCCATATTCAATTACCTTTATAGTTGATGCCCGCGACTCCGTCTGCGTAGAATAAGTACTTCGAATAGCCTTCTGTATTAAACTAATTTTCATAATTTTACTGGTTCTCCATACAAACCTCCATCCCCTCTTTCAACCTCTTTAAGATTTATTTTTGACAAAAAGTAGACTATGTCGTTCTCCTTCGAATTCGCTTCTTCGGAATAAATCCCAACATATCATGTTGTGTGTCAGTGACAGTTAAATTCGTTTGAAAATAATTCGCCATGAAAGAATATAGCAGAATTAGTTGACATAAAGTCTGTAATATTTATATGTTTAGTTAAAAACAACAATTCGTGAAGTTGGCGGCTGTCGAGAATGGCGGACCAGAAATAACATCACGCCTCGAAAGTTGCCACAGCCGAGTCGACGACGGCGGGGTTGTATCGATCACTTCTTGGAACGTGCGGTAGACTGTTCATAAAAATACGTTTTATGCTTTAACTTCGAGTGGCGGTCAATTTTTACCCAACAACGGTAAAGCGAAGAGGTGAATATATAAAAACAATGACTGAAATTAGTCTGGCTATTTTCAGTCATTGTTTTTATATATTGAAAAGAGCCAAAACTTATTAATTTGTGAATTTCTGTGTAAACTTAACACGTTATAATTGTACAATTAAACATTGATTCTTTTTTAACGCACATACTCATAGCCCCTCACAAGGGAATCCCTGTGCCGCGGGTGCCATGGACACACATAGACAACCACAAATTACACCCAAACTCGCGAGAGAAATAAATGTAGGCCATACAAATATTTATCCTGGTCCGGGAATCAAATTCGGGACCTCTGCGTGGCCGATTGGCAAGTTAACCATTTGACCACGGACACATACAATTCTTAATATCATAATAATAATACAATTATTAATGTTTTAATAATAATAAAATGTGCAATACAACCACATCAATTGCCTGGTCTCAAACATCTCCGTAACGGGATAACCAGAGCAACGAAATTCACTCTCGGGCACTTCCCAGAACATCCAGACCAGACCAATTTAGAAAGTTAATTTACCAATTTGGTCCTACCGGAAATCGAAACCCGGGACCTCCTCATTCAGCGCCCACATACAGCATATATATAAACAAAATACCACACACTCGAATCATGATACCTCATAGCCGTCGTAATCAATTTCAACAGTCATAGATATTATCGTTAACCATTGGTATTATTATGACGATAATTATATTTATATAAAATAATTAACAGTTTATTTATATATTATTATTTTATTTACATAATGTTTTATATTATTTTTTATTATTTTGGACTTACGTATGTTCAGTATCATAAGACATTAATTTTGAATTTTTAAATGAGAGAGCAGATATTCGCCGGCAATGGCACAATCGATTATCATTTTTGTTTACTATTGTTTATATTAACATATTAAAAAAATTATTAAGATTGATAGTTGTATAGGTTTTCAATGTACTGAATTGATTTATGAATACATATATCATTACAATTCTTCAGCAGCACACTTTGTTTTTAAAGTTACAAACTTCGGTATCCTAAACATTTAATAGTCATTACCATGTTGTCAGTTAAAAGAAAGTAAATGTATCTTCAGAATATAAATTACATAAACTACATTGCAGAATAAGCTTTAAGAACTGGCATTTAATAATAATATTGCGAAAGATTCGAAACATGATAATCTCAGTACAGAATACTAAATAAACCGTTCGCCACTCTATAGGACTTGACACAGGAGATAAAAACCGGTTCTCACTACTCAAAGTATATTGAGAGAAAAACGCCTTGAATTGCAGAATAGCAAAACCAACCATTAAAATAAATACTCCTTAAGTAAAATTTAGGCGCTACGTATAAAAATGAATGTTCATGCGTGATCAGCCATCCTCAGAGGTGGATGATTTTCTTCAAAATGAAATGGGACCACATCTGAGGTACCCTCTTTCCAACAAAAAAAGAACCATGAAAATCGGTGCACAAATACCGGAGTTATCGCGTAACATACATACAAAAAAAAACATACAAACACAACAACAATTTCTCCGCCTTTCCGGGCCATTTTACAAATGTCTAAATTCTGCTGTCTAACACCATTCTAACTTCACGCAATCCACGGTCGTTCGTGATTTACCCACAGATAGTTGTTGCATTTTTCAATTAATCAGCGAGTATTTTGACACATCGGTTTCATAGCTATTGTAGGTGCAGTTGTCAGTTATTGGTGCTCACAAACATCAAGTTACTGGCTGAATTGTAAACGGTTCGCTTATAGCGTTACTTAAAAGATTTTTTAAATCTGTTCAGACTGGTACTTGGAAAGATAAATATTTGAAATAAGTACAGATTAACAAGTGGATATGATATCGTAACCGTCAAAATAAAGTTTTGACATCGCATGAAAAGTATCTGGAAAACTTTTTAATGATGATAATATAATGTTCTTTCGTGTTATTTTCAATTTGGGTCCTGTAGGGTTTGTTCAAGGAAGTACTGCCACCTTACCTATTTCTGCTGCCAAGCAGTAATGTGTGCATTATTGCGTTCCAGTTTTGAAGGGTGCTGGTGAAATTACAGGCACATGGGACTTGTGAACTTCTGTCATGAGCACAGTGGGAGATCCCATCAGATATAATTTTTGCGATATAAAGCTCTGAGTGGCACTGGAACTGCCATGATCAGGCGTATCGCTTACCATTAGGCACATAATTTGTTGGTCCCATCACTTGAAATCGTAAATAGATATTTGTTATGCAATACTGCAAAGTTGTTGTTTGCCACGAGTGCTTTTATCGTAACCTGAGTAAGCGAAGGAAGCTAAGATTGAACCACGACGGAAGCGAGTCCTGAGCGTAGCGAGGGTTTCAAGGCACGAGACACAAAACAGCTTTGCTGCCGAGCGAAACACACAAAACTTTTCACCTCACTATAGCGAGGGAAATGATAGATGAAAGAAAAACAGTTGAACTATAAAACCTTTTTTAATGAAAAGAAAAAGTTTATCTTCGGATGCATTCTGAATTTACACCTCATCAATTTTGATTCTTGCTTGTACTTTTATTTTATGTGATTAAGTGGTTATTGAAATGATTTTAGTTCTTCGACGAATTAAAATAATTTAATAAACATAACTAGTTATCACTGTCAATTTAATGCCAACAATAATAATAATAAAATATACCAACGGACTTATGTTACGTAAATAAGTAATATACAACAAATCGCTTAATTGAAAGTGCCATTATCTTTTTTTTTTCATCGAAAGAAAAGTTAAGTGCATCACAGTCCATCGTCATTTTCGAATTTCAAAAACCTTTTCCACGATAGCGTGCAAAAAACAAATGTAAAAAACAGTGCAAATGGTGTTAAGATAAATGCATATCACACTGGTGGTACCATGTTTCTGAAATCTAAATTTTCTTTATAAACACTTACTAAGCTTTCTCGTTTTTCAGTACAAATTTATGAATATTTACACAATAACGTGATATTCAATAGGACAACAAAATTTGGTATTTTCCATAGAGTACAAATATCAACTTTCCCTGTGTAAACTATCAGTCTTCCACATCTACTGACAACAGACGGAATAACTTTTTGAAGATTCGACTCCATTCTCGGAAAGAGCCGTTCTAACTTCGACTCCAACAGGCCCTTTTATGCCACATCTCTAAATGATGTTTTATAAACTTTATGAGAAACTCATAAACGGACTTAGTGCGACACGTACACAGTCCATTACTTAGTGGATTCCTTATTGTCATGGACCTCGATAATGTTATTCTTATTTATTTTTAGAGTAGTAGAGAAGTTCGTTCTATGTGTTCACTTCGATAACTTTTTATTTTGTTATAAAATTAGCGCAATTTGAAATTCTTTACATTTTAATACATTTTGGACAACATTTTTGATATCTAGAAGTATGTTGAGAATATTTTGTATGCTTTATTAAAAAATCATTCTAAAACAAAAGTTCTAAGGGAATTTGTTTTTAAGTGCCTCAGTGGCCGAACGGTTACCACGCCAGACTGCCACGCAGAGGTTCGATTCCCGGGCCGGGAGAAATATTTGTATGGCCTACATTTATTTCTCTCGTGAATTTGTTTGTAATTTGTGGTTGTCTATGTGTGTGTCCATAGCACCAGCGACTCAGGGTTTTCCCTAGTGCGGGGCTATGTTTAGTGTGTGCGTTATTATTATTATTATGAGTGTGTGCGTTATTGTTTTAACACACAAGAACTAATGTGAAAGTCTATTTCCGGCAGATTTCCTGATAAAGTTTGAGTGGCTGTTGAAAGCTTAGAAGATGGAAAAAAAGAAAGGCATTCTGAAGCATTGTAGTCATTCCAAAGAAAATGTTTTGAAAGATTTTAAAAATCACACTCTGCCCGGATCTCAGTCTAAAAATGTGCTCTACTTTTTACGGGAAACCATGAGTGAAGAGTTTTATACTTGGCGCACTGCGTAAAATAAAATCGTTCAACAAATAAAACACCGGTCATTACTTTCATGGAAGAAATATTTCAAGAATATAATAAAATAAAGGTTTGGTTTTTCAAAATTTTTTTTTTCGTGCAAGCATTTCTGCCAATTAGTCGTCATGTAAGCATTTTCTCTGTTGTATATAATAAATGTTATTTATAAAATAAGTATTGGGACTGGCAGTACGGGGAAAATAAAACAATAATTTATTTATCGAGTTCTTTGGTTTTTGTATTTGAATTAAGTAGGTAGTGTGATTTCGGTAATCTCGGAATGTAACTAACCAATTTTTCTATTTCTTTTTCAAGTAGGTATACTTATTTTTTCATTAATAATTATGAAGAAGGAAAAAATAATAATTCGTCTCCAAGCTTAAAGTTGCAAGCTCTATTGTGAACTGTCGCTTCAGAATACGCGATGATCTCATAAAACACAAGTATAGAGACACTAGAAACACCTTCAATGTGAGGTAAAGCAAAATAATTAGCAACCAAAACAATGCCTGTGTACTCTTGGGGCGCCTGTAGTGACCTAGTTCTGGCACCGCATAGCCGGCCCCCCCGCGCCCGCTGTCGCCACACAGGGCGAATGCACAGAATGCACTAGTAATTATTCTGGTAAATGAAGGTTACTGGAATCGTGACTCGATTTGTACCTTTTTATTTTTTGTTATTTTGAAATTATTATTTAATATTCCTTTGTTATTTTATTGAGTAGTACTGGATTCGTATTTGGATGTCACCTCTGATTTTCTCACACCAAGTCAAATCTTTGGTAATGTCTCCTTCTCGTATAAATATTTGGTTCGTTCGTATTCCTTAAACCCTTTAAAATTTTTAGAATTAGGGAACTACAGCATCAAAGTCCGAAACGTTTGTCCTCCGTTTGTTTGCTCTACATTCTACAATTCTTTGCACGCAGATGCGCTAACAATGTAAAAAAATAATCGTTATGGGGGAAATAGAGGGCAAACGACCTAGAGAACGAAGTTCGAAACTATGGTGTGACCAGGTAGCTGAAAATTTGGCAATACCTGAAAACGTTGCATTCCCCCTAGCCGAAAGTTGAGTAGAATGGAAAATTATTGACGGGGTACTGCTCAAAGTCAGATCCTCAGCAGTGAGGAACCAACTGAGGAGAAGGAGGCTAAACATTTATAGAAGTATATAGTTTTTTTTACACACTGTGGCAGTCCGACATGGTGGCCCTCCGGCCATTGAGGCAGTTTTATTTTATTAGATGGGTTTTTAGCACTGAAGATGGTTTCCGCGACGCCATCAAAAATACGGCCATTAGCTTTTTAAGGTCGATTCGAACTTGTAACTTAAATAGGAGAGATAAAAAAATTCGTATATACATAATGGAGCAATACCTCAAGAGGATTAAACTAACTAGCTAACCTCCATACTACAGTAAAAATTCCGTCTTTTTTTATGATATCAAGTCACGGGACGAGCAAGTCGTGGGTCTGATGGTACGCTACACACTTGTCCATAACAATTGCAGTGCCACTCAGAGCTTTAAATCGCAAAGATATGAAGGGCACTGCCACTGCGATCGTCACCTTGAGGCATAAGTAGACAAGTCCCATGTGCCTGTAATTTCACCAGCACCCTTGCCCTTCAAAATCGGAACACAGTCATGTTCACATTACTGCTTGGCGACAGAAATAGGTAAGGTGGCAGTACTACCCTGGACGAACTCTTTCACAAGGAGCTCTACTGCTACTATCTTATCTAGATGGCGCTGATGTATAGCCTGCTAGTAGTCTATATTATGTAAGTGGTCATCGATATCAATTAATCCATCTTTAATATGAATACAAATAAAAGAACTGCTTTCGTGGCCGAACGACTACCAAGCTGGTCTGCCACGCAGAGGTCCGGGGTTCGATTCCCGAGCCGGGAGAATTATTTGTATGGCGTACATTTATTTCCCTCGTGAGCTTTGGTGTGATTTGTGGTGTTCTATATGTGTGTCCATAGCACCCGCGATTATGTACAGTATTATGTACCAGGGTTATGTACAGTATAGTGTGTACGTTATAAAAAAATAAAAGTAGACAATTTTTTTCTTGTAATATTATTCAAATATTGACCATGAACTAAAATAATTTTATGAACTTTGACCAATAGCGTGTCAAAGATGGCATTGTATGCATTGACTTACAATTATATGGACGTTGGGTCCGCGCTAAAAAGTGTCCGAACTTATAGGGCGTTAACATCGTGTACAGAGCGTCATTCACGCTTTAGTCTTCGTTTGTTCGACTGACAGCGAAGCAAGCAAAATTAGACAGTACTGCGATGACATTACAATTTAAATTCAACGTTTTAGCTTTTCCATATTCCTTTACATGTCACTACGTTTAAATAGGTTGACTTGGGACATTTTTTTTCGTGGTTTTTATATTAGACCCTCGTCCATTTATTTGTAAGTCAATGATTGTATGTTACTATTTAATTTATAAATTAACGTTTGCTAGTATGGGTAGATGGCGCTAATCCTAAGCAAAATAAAAGAGTAGCCGGCAATGTCCATAAAAATCTGTGCAATAAGCGTCATCTAGTTGATTTATTTGTTATCACTAGAAATTAGAGTTACATTGATAATAAATTGCAACTTGTCAATGTGAAACAAATTATTTACAAAATTGGCTATTTGGTACTCGTCGCGACATCTGGTGTGCCAATAGGTACTAAATACCCGACTACGCCATCTTGTATCTCGAGCGAATGCTCCTGAGTTATTGGCCCATGGCGTTATCCACAACTTACGGGTCACTCTTTTTATGATGCACTTGGTTGATGTTTATTGCTCAATAATTTCCTTCACAACTAAAAGCCCTTACTAGAATGTGCCTAACAATTGGCAATATAACAACAGCCACAATAACAATCAGCAAACTAGCAAGTCACGATACTTTTCGACCGACAGTGACGTATCTATAAAGGACAATACTCACAAGGAACATTCCGAACATTCGTTTTGCGAACTTCGTTTGCCGAACATACTTAGTCAAATTAATCTTTTTATTTTATAGGTAAGCAAATTACACTTGAAATCATCATATTGATTAAACTCTACTGCTCATTCGTAACTCAGATTCCATTGAGAAGAACGAGCAAGAAACTCTTGCTCTTTGTAAATATACATTTCAATACATTTATCATTTACAATATTTGTTTCAAACATCTTAGATCGAGAATACCTGCAAGAGCTAAACGCAGAAGCTATATTTTATCATTATATTAAAGTTTTTGTTTCACTATAGTTTAAACCTCGTATATAGCAAATTTTGAATGTCACCCGGAATATTATTATTGGAGTGTATACATTGCCCCTTAAATTAATTTGTAACTTTGTGAAGACGACTGACAAGATCAGCTAATTTATTTTTGTTCCTCCTATTAATGTCACTATTTTTCGTTAAAAAAAAATTACTATTCTTCTTAACATCAATTACATTTTCATAAATGTACTGTGACGCTAGTGTAAGAATGTTAATCTCTTTAATTAAACTTATCTCTCAAAGACAATCTGGGCCCGGATTGTAATTTGCCCTAACCGCACAATACTTCTTTCGCGAGCCAAACATATTTGGTGAGGAAGTTGAAGCGAAGAGAGAGCGTTCGCTAAGCAATTACATGCTCGCTTCCCAAATATTTGAGTCCTGAAATGGTCGACATTTTCGTGGTAAACGAGTACTAATTAACGAATTGCTTGAACTGTATTCGCGAAGAAATATTTGGCTTCTTGGAAGTGAACGCTCACGTTCCTAACGCTAACGAATGATCGCAAAATGAATATTCCTCAACGAGGAACTGTGTCGAAATGGTATTTGTATAGTTTTATTATTACTTTTGACACATTCTTAATGCGATTTGTTCATTTTCTTTGCAATACTAAGTGACGGGGCAAACAAGTCGTGCGCCTGGTGGTAAGCGATACGCCTGTCAATAACACTTGCAGTGCCATTCAGAGTTTTAAATCGCAAAAATACACCTTAAAACATGTGCCTGTAAAACAAGTCCCATGTGCCTGTAATGTCACCAGCACCCTTCTAAACCGGAACGCAATAATGCTCACATTACTGCTTGGTGGTAGAAATAGGTAAGACGGCAGTACTTCTCGAACGACAAACTCTTTCACAAGGAGCTCTACTGATGCAGTGGCATTGCCCCTCAGATCTATGCAATTCAAAGCTGTGAGTGGCACTGGGACTATTATGGACAGGCGTGTCGCTTACTCGCCACCAGTCGCGCGACGTGTTTGTCCCGTCACTCGCACTCAAGATATCAAAAAGGACGCTGAACAGAGATGGTTGGCGGTCCACCGCCAAGAGCCTAGCCATTACTAAGCTATTTATAAATAAGAAAAAGAGAAAAACCTGTTCCTGGTTTTGGCAAACAACCTTAATATACATAATGTCTGTAATTATTGTAGACATTATTTCATTTTATAAAGTAAGTAATACTGCATATGAATATTTTTAAAATGTGAAGAAAAGCAGCCTAGATTTTGAAATAATAAGGATTATTCCTTTTCTAACATAGTATCTTAAAGGAATAGTGGGAATACCGTTTAATTATATAATTTATTAAATAAGGAAACTAATTTGAAACTGCCAATACACGGTAATTTGTAATTGGTAATTGAAATCTTCATAGTGATTAAACTCTACTGCTCATTGGTAAGGCAGATTCCCCTGAGAAGAATGAGCAAGAAACTCTAGGGGTTGCTCTTTGTAAATATACATTTGAATACATTTATCATTACAATATTTATTTTAAACTTCTTCGATTGAGAATACCTGAGAGAGCTAATCTACCACTACACTACACTACGGATTTTTGTCATCCAAGTACGCAGAAGTTGTATAAAGTTTTTGTTTCACTGTAGTTTTAAAATCAAGTGCTCAAAATGTGATTCATCTTCTTGTATGGCGACACTCGATATTTTTATAAGTTCCCTGCTTGTAAATTTTCTTATCTTGTTTCGACAATGTACAGACAGGTCTTGCTTGTGTTATTACAGGTCACCACACTCTCATTCTCTCAAGTTTCTGAAATTTTTATTTATAATATCAAGAGACGGGACGAACTACCGTGGCCGAACGGTTACCATGCCGGACTGCCACGCAGAGGTCCCAGGTTCGATTCCCGGGCCGAGAGAAATATTTGTATGACCTACATTTATTTCTCTCGTGAGTTTGGGTGTAATTTGTGGTTGTCTATGTGTGTGTCCATGGCACCCGCGACACAGGGATTCCTAGTGCGGGGCTATGTTGAGTGTGTGCGTTATTATTATAAAAAAAAAAAAAAAA
This sequence comes from Hyposmocoma kahamanoa, assembly GCF_003589595.1. Taxonomy (NCBI): domain Eukaryota; kingdom Metazoa; phylum Arthropoda; class Insecta; order Lepidoptera; family Cosmopterigidae; genus Hyposmocoma; species Hyposmocoma kahamanoa. Next base: position 18,032,959 of record NW_020654289.1, read on the forward strand.
AAAAAAAAAAAAGAACAAGTCGTGCGCCCGATGGCAAGATACACGCCTGTCTATAACAGTTGCAGTGCCACTAAGAGCTTTAAATCGCAAAGATTTGAGGGGCACTGCTACTGCGCCCGTCACCATGAGACATAAGTTGACAAGTCCCATGTGCCTGTAATTTCACCAGCGCCCTTACCTTCAAAACCGGAACACAGTACTGCTTTGCGGCAGAAATAGGGGTAGCAGTACTACCCTGGACGAACTCTTTCACAACGAGCTCTACTGCTACTAAAATTAAAAAGAAACCGCTTTGATAACCAATTAGGCCAGCAGCTACTTCAGCCAAATAATAAATTCAGCTATTAAAATAGGTAACGTTCTAGCTTTCTGGGCACAATGCACTAAGATTTGGTCCCTGCGGAAATTTCCTAAGCGTACCTAGAATTGAAGAAGAAATTGCATTTTTTAAATAATATTCTAAAAATTAATATAAACACTTTTATATGTACAATTTCATGATATTTTACGACCACGGTTTCAATACAAAGATTTATAACAAACACAAATAAAAACTTTCGTAGATGAAATGTATTCCGTATTTCTTCTTTTTTTATATATTAAAATCAAAAATGATGATCCAAATAAGGCATACTAGGTCATTATGTTGATTACGACAGAATGTTGAACATATCTTTTCCTCTTATTCATAAATAGCCTAGGTATAGCTAGGCTCTAGTCCATGGAGGAACACCAACCATCTCTGTTCAGTGCCCTAACTTTGACTTCTGATACGACACGGCTTCATCATTTCCCCTTATTGCTTGTACAATAGTAAAGAGTTCAATGTTTTTTCCCTTATTTATAAATAATAATCTCAGTACAGAGTACTAAAGCAACCGACCTCAAAAGTTCGTGAAATTACATCTCTTTGCCAAGTTTTATTGAAGTTGGTTAGCGGAATGTATGCAAAACCGGATTCATCCCCTAGTTTGCTACCCTTAGAAATGGAATATTTTCTTCAAATTTAAATTTCCAACAAAAAAAATCATAAAAATCGGTTCACAAATGCCTGATGAGTTATCGCGTAATATACATACAAAAAAGACATACAGTCGAATTGAGAACCTCCTCCTGTTTTTGAAGTCGGTTAAATTACCATAGCGGAATACGCAAAAAGAGTCATTCTATTTATCTTTTTCTCCGTAGCAACATGCTACGCCGCCGTAGCCTTTCTCGTAGTAAGATACCTTTATGTAACCAGCTACGCGTCGATATTCCGTGTTGGTACACAATTAACATAATATTCGTGTTTTTATTACGTAAACCAAAGGGGAAGCAAGTGGAGGGGAATTAATGACGAAAATAACGTGTATGTGAACTAGCTAGTGCTAGTTGCGACCTTGAATTTAGTAAGTGGTGTTTAGCTATTGTTTGTTGGTCAGCTATTTCAGTGTGTGACTGGTTTTATAAATACTTAAATAATGTGTGTTACTAAACAATCAAACAAGCAGAAACTCATTACTGTCACTGTAGTTTCCTAACAGATAATTCAACTTGTACGCATTTAGTTCCTGTTTTGTTTTTAATTTAAACGAAGAACACACACATATACGCACAGGCGCGCGCCTGAGTGTATATGTGTGTGTGCGCACACACAACGGAGAGAAATAGGGAGAATAATTGAAGTGTGCTCACTATACAAAATAATCTACTTAGGTATTAAAATAATACGTAGGAATGTGTAAGCTAAGTTGATGTGTAAAAAAATCGTAATTGACGTATAAAAATTACATGACATTAAATAAGGGCAATAATAATCTATTTAAAGTACAAAATTTAAAATGGGTCGCACTCTGGGGATTGAACCCGAGAGGCTGACTACATTTTTCCTGTTACATTTTAGTAACAATGGAAATAACAAACACATATTCAACGTAGTCCCGAACTAGAGAAACCCTGTGTCGCGGATGCCATGGACATATAGACAACCACAAATTACACCCAAAGTCACGAGAGAAATAAATGTAGGCCATACAAATATTTCTCCCAACCCAGGAATTGAACCTGTGACCTCTGCGTCAGGCATGGTAACCGTTCGACCACTAAGGCAGTTGACGTAACAATAATAATGTAGTAATTACTTAAATCACTTCATTACACTTGTACCAAATTGTAGCAGTCGCTATAAATCTTTTTTACATATTTTGTATAGTCTTTTTAGGAATTTAGTTTTATATTCAAGTTCTAAATTTAAATGTACTTGTTTTTGTCGCCTTTTCTTGTTATTGTCACTATGTTTCTATTTTGATTGATAGCTATGCGTTGTTTGTTAAATAAGCTGTAAGTACATTTACTTTGGTCTTGCTCATTCTTTCATAGCACCCGAACCCCATCCATATAGTCCGCTACATCACTTTTTCGCAGTCCAGTCGACTTGACACCTCCTAAATTGTTGTTAGTATTAAAAACTTTTCTTATAATAAATCCTAAATGTAGCCACGGCACAGATTACTTAATAGTTGCCACGTTGAGGCAACAGGCACTGGTTCCAGTCCAGTTTGTTTCGATATCAATAATAATAACAAGCTAGTGCAGCATTTTCACAAAACAGCGCTAAAGGTAAAAATAATGATTCAAAATTAAGATGCTTTTCAAAATTATAATTTTATGAAAAATTTTAGTAACAGTAGAGCTCTTCGTCAAAGAGTTCGTCCAGCGAAGTATCACCACTATGAGCATAACTGCGTTCCAGTTTTGGGGGGTAAGGGTACTGGTGAAATTACAGGCACATGGGACTTGTTAACTTATGTCTCAAGGTGATTCAGAACATTGCGATTTAAAGTTCTGAGTGCAACTGCAATTGTTATGGACAGGTGAGTCGCTTACCACCAAGCCCATGACTTGTTCGTCCCATCACTTGGAGAGATCTCAAATATAAAATTTATAGCCTTTTAGCCGTCATCAACGTGCCGACCTTCTACTCCACTTTAGGCATTCCAGCACGTCCTGGGTTAAGCACCGACGTAATGTAAAACAGCATATGTACACACGTAATAAATTAGTATAATAAATTTGCATTGATAGCTTGTAACGCACCTTTACAAGTCATTTGGCATTGATTTAGTCAGACATATCTCGTAGGAACCCAAATGATTAGCGCCTCTCTTTCTTTCAACTGATACCTCTCAACGGCGAATGACACCATGTAACACGATTTTTGTTTCTGGTTCATTAATATCATTTTCTAATTGGTTCTAAAAGAAAAGCATGAAAAAACCTTATTTTAATTAAGTTTTATTGAAAGTAACCATGTTTCACCACCATTATATTCAATTATTTTTTGGGAAATTACTCCATTACTTTCTTGAATAATTATTAAACAAAAATCGAACACTTAGAAAAAATTCACTTCAATCCGGCTGGATTGGATGGCAGACACTATGCCAACTAAACTTTTCTCACAGATGGCACTACGGCAAGAAGTCGCAACGATCTGCAATAGGCACATGGAAAAATTCGTGACTTCCGTTGGTTCGTTCCGTTGCTTAGTTGACTATCTTTGGTTAACATTTATAAAAAACTTTATGTTTCTGCAAATACTTTGTTTTTAGGACAACGTAAAGTTAAATTTGCATACTGTTAAAGAAATGTATAAATTTTCTGATTTCTCTTTATTTAAAGGCAAAAAGGAACATTATATTTAAAATTTATATGGTATATTTTAACCAAAATTCTACAAATTGACATCAAAGAGCCTAGAAATGTGTAGTTTTGCGAGAAACAATGATGCTATGCAAATAGGCAGCTATGTAAATACCACTGTGACAGCCACAAAAGCAAAGTTTCAGGGTTATAGCTTCTCGTTCCTACATATTTGCTGCTCAATTCTGAAACCAATACTATCAAACAAGAAACAGAAACCTTTTCAAAATTTGTTACATAGTGTAATCGATCTTCGTTTTCTTAACAAGTTTCTGAATGGACAAATACTAAAAATTTGTTGTCGACACCTAGATTAACCAGTACGTCCTACCTTTATAGTATGAAATCGAAACGTTGAAACTCACGATACGGCTTGTCGAATTTTTAAACTTATTCCAAAAACAATACTCCCTAGTCTAATTTCAAATACAGGTGTTGTAATAAGTTTCTGAAGTAATTTCAACTTTATAATCATTTATATATTTTCACCCTTATCCAATGGGTGAGCCATTAAAATATGTTGCGTCAATGTGTCATGTTATATCACGTCAAAGTAATTTCATTTCATAAACAAGTTTCTAGCATACAGGTGGTGGTGATGACGAGGCCCTGAAGTGATATAAAATAGGAATTTGTTATGCAAGGTTACTAAGTTGTTGTTTGACGCGAGTGCTTGTATTGAAACCTGAGCAAGCAAGGATTTCAAGGTACGCAAAATAACTTTGCTGCCGAGCGAAACGCACAACTTTTCACCTCACTATAGCAAGGAAAATAGTAGATAAAAGAAAAACAATTAAACTATAACAAATCAGTTTCAATAAACAAAATTAGTCATCGTTGTCGATTTAATGTCAACAATAATAAGAATAAAATATGCTAACAGATTTATATTACATAAATAATATACGACAAATCGCGTAGTTGAACGTGTCATTATGTTTTTTTTTTTCATCGAAAGAAAAAGTAAAGTGCACCACAGTCCATCGTCAAGTTGGAATTTCAAAAACATTTTCCACGCTATTGTGGAAAAAACGCATTTGCGCTCAGATATTTTTTGGATTTGTTTCTAATGAGAAAGACTTTCTTTCACATTTCTCCTCACTAGAGGAGAAATGTTAATAATTTAAAAAAAATCTTCATTCATCAAATCAAAATCAAAAAGCATTCATTTTTAATCAATAGTCGTTGTATTTCGTACCATTGATATAATAAAGCTACATGAGATCACACATTACGATACGTAACTATTTTTTTAGATCTAACTCTGTTTATTTGTTTTGTCCTAACAACTTAACATTTCGGGCTCTTTACGGATCCCATATCCACGACTGACTATTTAAAAAAAGTTTCCTTAATTCATACCTTGGGTATCAATAAAGCCACATGAATCATACGTCAAAAGTGTTTAATCACATGAAAGTCATAAAAATAATACGAACTACACGAAACAGTGTACCTTATTACATCAAGGGTTCGAATTGAGCTTTATAAGCATTCGAACATGTACGAGCAAAAGCTTATGAGAATTGCTCAATGGTATAGAAAATTCTTTTAATAAGCATTCATAGATATAGCATATACAGACTTAAGTGGTTCCTTATACTGAATATAAATCGACAGAGGCAGTTCAGACAGACATGTACACAAAGTAATATTTGTGTACTGATGACCTTAATATCACCTTTATAGATAATCGAGGCGTGTAATGTCTACGTCACCAGAGACATAGTATGGTTGTACCATAGTATAATAAGAAAAGTGTGGTAACTCTATACAAACGTAGCAGCGCAGTTTGTATGTTTGCGCGCCCGCCGCGCGCCGTGTACGGACACACACATTCGCATAATTTCTCAATGCACTCGCGTTGCATAGCGCTGGGCGTCACACGCGCCTTTCGTTTGTATTGGCATAGGGTGTTTAGATATAAATGCAGACTATTTGTTCTTCAAAGTTTTAGTTGCAAATGTTTTAATTGCCGATTCCGCGCTCGCGTTATTAGTTCAGGACAGTTGTTTACTGCATTCAAAGTGGACCTTCCACTCCATCCAAAGTATTCAAAAATTTCATCCAAAGTAATCCTTGTAACGAGTTTTTTAAATACTTGTGGTAACGGTAAAATGGTAACGGTTATTACGCTACAATTTAATCACTTAGGCTTTTTGGATGTGTACTTGCATAAAAGTTTTTTTTTATTAAATATCTTCACCAGCTTTTGATTCCTACCTTAAACGTCTTTATTATAGCAACATTTAGGACTTTAAGTGTAATAAAGTCACAAATGCAAAATGATAATTTTTCAGGAGAGAGATTTAATGATTCTACGAATTAAATTAATTGATATAACTTTTTATTCTTAAATATTCTCTGTCTTTTTTGAAGACGTAGTAAAATGATATTTGTAGAAAATGACAGTGTCTCGTGTGTCGTTTTTGTTTGGTGCGCCTGTAACGCATTCCATGGGCTCCACATAATAACAGAGCCGCGGCTGTTCTCAGCCACGGCATATGCTGAGTGGTGCCCATTCAGTATCTTAATTTGAGTTTTAATTTATTTTTATTTTGTAAGTACAATTTAAAATGAATGGTACTCAATAAAATTTTCTTTCTTCTTCTTCTTCTATTACACATTCTTATGTAGTCAATTTTCACTACCTGTCTAAGCAAAGCGCGATAAATGTAGAACAATAGAAAAACCCTTTGAAAAAATCCCTTATGCGATCGATTGTAGTTCATCGAACCAACAATACAATTTTCCGTAGTCTACATATGGTCGTTGAACTGTAAATGATTCTTGGGGGATCCTTACAGAAACATGTCGTACAGAAGCGACCGCACTGTTAGGGGTATTAATAATTAACGAGTTCGTGGAATTTCCTACTCTACTGTACATACAAGGACTTTACAAATGTACATAATGGATCACGATACAAACTTGCCCAACACAATGAAATATGTAATTAGTACAACGTTATCGCAAAGTTTTTCTTTTGTTTTATCGTTACTGTAATATATTTTCACCCGGCCTGCAGTGTGACCGACTCTGTGCCAATCTTAGATCAATACAACAGATGTAAAGTGGTTTTAGACCTTGGCAAAGTCACTTTGAACTACTGGCTACTAAATGACTACAAATTTGTATTTGGCGCCCAGTCAGGGCCTACAAGTGTATATTAATATTTTGCGTTTTGTTCTGGGTCCGGATCTCTTTTACCGTATCATTACAACATATTAAAACTTCTGCTAAATCTTATATTAAGTAAGTATATTCTTGGCGCTCAGATAGAAACTAAAATATGTCTTGTTCTGTATCAATTGTATCTACTGCATAGAGTTGCACAGTAACAATGACACGCGAGGCTAATTTAGGGTTATAACCGTGTAATATGGTTGTGGGTATGGTAGGCGCCTAAGCTTTTTCACTGACGCTTTACTAATACTAACGCAGTCTTAGATCAATACAAGGAGCTAAACCTTGATTGAGTCCTTGAGAAACTCGAAGGTACTGGCGACTACCTAATTAGTGAAGTAAATTTGGCACCCAGACAGGGCCTGAAAAATGTTTTTCGGTATTATAATTTCCACTGCTACAAACTCTTGTTACTGTATAAAAATGTTTATGTTAAACTTCTGAGAACAAGCTCTTTTTTTAAAGTGAAAAGAGAATTATATTCTGTTCTTCGCCACAGTCGTAGAAGGAATAATGTGCTTTTTAAGCATATAACAAGGCAAAAATAGAAATTAGAGTTACTCATGACGTAAAACAATTTACAAGAATGGTTATAGAAATATAAGATCAAATACTCAGCTTGTATCATATTGAATACAAGAAGAAGATAATAAAACCACGTTGCAATAAGTCAAAACTAACAATACGAAATTAGTCGCTATCGCCATACAGATAAAGAAAATACGAGAAAGAAAGATTGCGCGGGCGAGAGAGGGGTACAAGCCACGGGAAGGGGAAACTCAAGGTTCCAAGCTCTGGTTGGCCGCCACTGCGGGCCTATGCGTATTCTACGAGTATAACCCGACAAAATTAGGCTGCCGCGCCGCCACCGTAACGGCATTCTCATGTAAGTGCATTTTTCATTTATTAGCATAAACGAAGCTTTTTTGGAATTACCTCGCTTCTTCGCTTACGAGTTTAAAATAAGATATGTTGGTAATGTTTCATGAAGCGCTTTCTGTTACATTTATGTTGGAGTAATACTGTGGATGGTAGCACGAATTCGTTATATTACACGATAAATCGATGTGTTAGATGGACAGTTAATAATAAATAGAATATTGATGACATTGAGGTTAGTAATTTAACGTTATTGACAGAGAAATGCCTACCAAACTGTGACATTGAATAATATGTACACAATAATTGTGATTTATCGAATCGTTTGGTTTAATGACAGGAACGCTGTGTTACTTATATTTTTCATTTATAAAAAATTAATATTGTTTTAATTGGAAATGTAATTATTTTATCGGATATAAATAGCGTATTTTATTCAAACAAACCAAAATTTCAGACTCTTCAGTCTCATGGGCATGGCTGACTGAGATGTTATCAACCAGTTATGCCTTATATTAACGTATCTTTAAAAAGCCCGATGCGTTGATTGGTTTAAAAAAAGAAATATTCGCATTAGGAGATCCGACAAAAAAAATAATTTCCAATGTGTAACAAACACCTAACTGACCTAACTGTATTAGAGAAGCCGTGGTAGCCTAACAGTTAGACCTACCGCCTCTTAGGCATAGGCCGTGGGTTCAAATCCGAGTCGCATCTCAGAGTTCCTCGGAATTTATGTACGAAATTTAATTTGAAATTTACCATGAACTTTTCGGTGATTCTTCATTGAAAAACTTATGGTAAATTGGCGTGGCGGACTAGGGCCTAAACCTTCGCCAGAGAGGAGACTCCTGCTCAGTGCTGGGACGTATAAATAGTTTGATAATGGTGATGAAGAACTCGACACTATTTAAATTCTTTGGTGGAAACTTTCTCTGAAAAAGGCTTACCACTTAAGGAAGCCCATTATGGAGGAGACTTCAAACGTAGTGTGAAGAAGCATTTGGCCAGACCGGCAAAATGATAGTGACGGAGTGAAGATATTTGTGTTTTCCATCCGTTACTCTCATCTCTGGACTGTATTCGCACTTTCCATCAGGCGCGGTGCAGTCATTTTGCCGAGTCACAATAAAAAAAAATAAAAAAAAAAAAAGACAGAAATCATAAAATATTGACAGTTAATTTCAGCATTAGAACAAAACATCTAACCCTTCAGGTCAACGAACCGTAGTTTACCATATAACTAAATGTTCCCTACTGCTACAAGATAGCATAATCTAGTCATATATTCCACAACATTTACCTAGAGGGCTCTTCTACCTGAAGGACGATAAAAATCTAAAACTCTCCCAAACGCTCTGTATCTTATTGCCGGTTTTTCCAACCCTTCTCCCTTTCAACCCTTACAGGCTGCGGTCTAACTTAATAAGTTTACTTAATACATGTTCGTGGTATTATTCAATATTAGTAGCTGATTCAGATGACATTTCACTTGTTTCTATTTAAAAGATATTTTCTAATTTTACAATTTACTTTCGTTTCAATATCAATAAATCAATGTCTTATTAACCAACTTCAAAAAGGAGGAGGTCCTCAATTCGGCTGTTTTTCTTTTGTATGTATGTTACGCGATATTGCGACAATTGCGAACCGATTTCGATAATTATTTTTTGGTTAGAAAGGGGGTACCTCAGTGGTCCACATCAAATTTTGTAGAAAATATCCCACCTTTAAACTCTTAAAGATACTATGCTACCTCAATGGCTTAAGTTGATTCCACATAACAGTGCAAGTGTTGAATCAATCACTTTGGAAATAATATATAGTAAAATTGAGGATATACAGAAAAATTTCACTAAAGAAAAAAACAAACTTATCTCGAAATTTTACAGGAAAACCGCTGTATTGAATAGGTAGTTTACACATACCAATGATTTTTTTGTTATATCAATTGAACTAAATAGAACACTTATACTATACGATATACATTTTTCAAACGGTTTACATTTTGTTTGTAAAAAAATAAATTTTTAATTAAAGCCAGTGTCCCAGCTGCTCGTAATAGCAAAATTAACCATAATAATAGTACGGGAAAAACTTAAATTCGAGCTGGGGTAGTATCGATTCTTAAGGGCGGCAAATTAGGAGATGAATCAGGATTCATAGGATTTCAATAAAACTTCGCAAATAGATGTAATCCCATAAATATTTGAGCTCTGATTTTTTACTAATAAAACTTATAATTATTGCAGCGATCTGCAATCGTATCGACTTTGGCGAATGGCGATCGTGACGTGTATCGTGTCGATACATGCCACGATCGCCAAAAAATCGAGCCAATCTGTAGACACCTTAATCAAATTCTGTTTTATGCATGATATCTAACAACTACTTTAAAGGTTAGAAGAAGAAGGCTAGAAAGTATCTTGTTGGTGTACCTAACTGATTATTTACAAGATAAGGAGGGCTATAAAAGTTTTAAGTACGTAGTTACGTTACCGTTTTCTAGAGCTAAGCCCAATGGGATAGAACTTTCGAGGTGTGGGTGGAATCCAAATCAATCTAGAGGTTGGGAGAATAGAAACAAAATCTTATTGACGTTATCAATATATTTCAATAAAACAACTCTGTTAAACCTAGAAAAGGCGCAGAGAGCTATTCTGAAAGTCAGCAACTTCCGTCCTTTCTGCTACCCTACCCACAAACTCCTAGTCGAGTGCGATGTCCTTTCTGTGCGGCAGCTGTTTATCTTGGAAATAATTTTGAAAAAATCACTCCATTTGAGTCTAAGTCCTCATCCTACCAAAGACGACTCAATATCTTCTCTTCTCGTGAACAACTTCGCACATCACACTCTCATAGATTCTTCTGCTTCCTTGGTACATTATGTTGAAATAAATTTATCTTTATCTTTATCTTTATTTCAGGTTATTCATACGCCTACTGTGCCTCTACCACGAGTTTACTATGACAGTTGTCGCTAGCGACCACAATTTTGTACATTTTTTTTTGTTATACAGTGCTCCTAGCGGTCACAAGATGAAACAACATTTTGTATACAAGCATTTTACGTAGTCGCTAGCGATAACTGTCACTGTAGTCTCATGGTAGAAGTGCTGTTGTATGGAATATGAAGGTGTAGCTGGATGCACCGTCAACGGTATTTTCGCTTTATGTCACAAATGTTACAGTATCGTAAAAAATTAAAAGCACCTACATTGAACAGATATCTACGCTTTACGCGCTAACTTGCATCATTCACTAATTTTAATTCGTTCTTGTCAAAAGTGACGTCGTCGTCAAAAGTGCTTTTATCACATGAAAGTCGTAAAATAATACGAACCACATGAAACATGGTAGCAGTAGTGAAAGAGTTTGTACAGGGAACTACTGCCACCTTACCTATTTAGGGCAAGAGTGCTGGTGAAATACAGGCACATGGGACTTATCAACTAATGAGGGTAACGAGCGCGGTAGCTGTGCCCTTAAGATCTTTGCAATTTGAAGCTCTGAGTGTCACTGCAACTGCCATGGATAGGCGTGTCGGTTACTACCAAGTGCTCGTGTACTTGGTAGTAGCTCGTGTCCATGGCAGTTGTTTTTCCCGTCATTCACCTGTCACCAGTCACCTGTAGTCATTTTGCCAATGTGGTAATACACCTAGTATGCGAAATATTATTTAAAGGTGAAACCCTACTTGTAAGCACGCATTTGCATTTTGACCAACGACACCACTCGCACTTGTTCGCGGAGAACCGCATTGTACTCGTCAGCACTCACGCTATTCTATCGTACTCAAGAGCATGCTGAAGAACTCTTAACCGTGTTATGTGTTCACGGCGGAGTTTAAGTGTAGTGAAGAAAGATTGTCGCTACCAACGTACTTTTTACTTGACGCTAAGAAAATCGGTAATAAAGGAATCTTCACACTTATTAACACGGAATCTGTTTGAACCGAGCAAAAAAAGCTACTGTTAGTTACGTCAAAGTCAAAATATTTATTGCTTTCATGTGCTACTTAATGTTCTTAAAATTAAAATAGTATCAACATGACCCTGTTAGGGCGCCGCAATTCAAAAATATACATTAATTAAAAATAAAAAATAAAAGAACGTAATAATAAAGTAATTTTAAACAAACGCTAATAAATTAAAGAATAATAGTGATAATAATAACATAACATGATACTCTTGATTCAGAATGGTACAAAAAGTAGTAGGTTGGTAATCACTTCAAAAAACTGCTTCAGGCTGTAGTAACATTTTCCTATTAAATGTGCCTTTAGTTTTTTAGTGACTAAATAATATTGGGTCTGGGATGATATATTCTTAGGAATTCTGTTGTAAATTTTAACAGCCATTACTTAAGGTCCCTGATGGTGCAATTGTAATTTCGACCTAGGTAGTGCTAATCTATTTTTATGTCTGATGTTCAATGGGCGGGTATAGGTGTCCTTCGCTTGAGTGAAATATTATTGATATTTTTTGATAAATTTACATGTTTCCAAAATGTATAAGGATGGTAAAGTAAGAATTTTTAATTTTCACAACTTTCTATTGTATCGATATTTATTACTATTACTAGTATTCTAATACATTTCTTCTGCAAAGTGAATAACTTCAAGGCATCAGTGCTATTCCCCCACAAGGTGATACCATAACACAACCAAGCATGAGCGTAAGTATAGTAGGCTGTTGTTGCTGTGTTTGTGTAATAATGCTCTGGTCACACAGAGGCGGTAGCGGGAGCGTTCTGGGGCCGGGAATTTTTGTAATGTTTCTTCTTATGTACTCTGTCCCGTTGAAACCGGTTGGCGGGGCTGCGCGTACCATGCTATGACAAATACGCGCGTGGCAGGTCCCGGGAGATCGCTGTGCGGGTGCGGGCGCAATGCTATATTTCATTGAGTTCTATGCAACCGTGCGAACAAAGCGGCAACGACGAGTCGCGGCCCGTGAGCGAGACTTTAGCGGGAATGCACTTTGTATCTTTTTACAACTCTTGAGTGTGTTTTTATTACGTTTCAGTATGAGTTCGACCGAAATTTCTTTTGCATTGCTTCCGTAAAACGAATAAAAGCAATTTTTTCTTAACACTATTCCACAGCGATATGGTGCTTTCTTTAAAATCTAAATAGAAAATGAAACTTTTTTTTTAATTAAATGGACTTGTTCTTGACCACTATCTAGCTCTGGAACAAAGATAAGTCTACGATGGAACGAGCTCGCCCAAAAGATGCCTATTCAGTCGCATCTTAAAGACACTCGGGTTGTATGAGTTCGGAAACACAGTCGCAGGCAGGGAATTCCATTCGTGGGCTGTGCGCATAATAAGATGATGAAAAGCGCTTAGTACGCCTGAAGGGAATATCGACCAAGTAAGGATGATATCCCGCCGTACGTTCGGATGTCCGATGGTAAAAAGGAGCAGGCGGGATCAGCTGATCGAGCTCATGGGCACACTCACCGAAATATATTCTGTAGAAAACCGACAGACGGGCACCTTTGCGCCGGTGGGCTAAACTTTGATTGCTTTTAAACGTGATTGCTTTTAAGTGTCACACCGACCGCCTTTGCGCCGATGTCCAGGCGCGGACTACGCGTGTGACTGCAAACGCCCCGGTACGCAGGTCTGTCCTTGGACCGCTTTTCCCGCTGTGCCGCGTCTGTGTGACCTGAGCTTAAGGCCAAATAAAATGTTGTGGATTTCGTTTCCGCTTAGATTGACGAGACGAAACGTACAACGTCTTTTTCGTTCTTATTACACCGATGTAAAACATTTCATTGATATAAAGATTTACACCAGGATTTCAACGTCGCTGTCAATATGAAACAAAAATCTAAAAGTAAAAAAAAAGCGTAAAAATAATAGACACGAGGCAGGCCCGGTTCTAAATTTGAAAATTAAACTAGTTTTTCGTATCTGTATCGCAATAGGCTCTATAAAGAGTTAGAAAGTTAGAGTTGCCTATTTTTGTTTGAAAATACAAGTAAACCCAATTTAGATCCGAAAATACAGTTTTTCATGTGTACCGATCGTGAAACTTAAAAACTCTATTATCCGCTAAGTTTGATTTTCCGTGTAAAATTTTAAGGATTACATAGCTAAGAATAAAATAATTAATCAGAAAACTTCCTACTGTTGAATATCAGACACTTTTATTTAATAAGTACATGATGAAAAAATCATAAGAACAAAATAATAATTTTAACCAGCAGTATTATAAATAAGTACAGTACAGTAAATAGCGGTAAATCAAAATGTGCTAAATTGTATAGTCAATAAGACAAAAAAAAGTATAGCGTTATAGCATAGCTGTATATAACTAGGTATTACGTTAGATGCTAAATTGCAATGGGGTCCGCATATACATGTACGCGATTAAAAATACGGAAAATTCCAGACGTCGAAACCAGTAGATTGGTTTACTTCAGCTACTTTCACAGTCTAATGACATACGGCATTTTGCTTTAGGGTAATGCCGCCGATATCAATACAATCTTTGTCTTGCAGGAACGTGCGGTTAGGGGAATTTATAACCTAGGCCCCAGAGTATCTTTGAGAGATATGTTTGAGGAAATTAACATTGTTACATTTTCAGAATGAAACAAAAACTATACTAAAGGTTATTATACAACGTCTGCGTACTTGGATGACAAAAATTCGTGGTAGTAACCCGTTTAACTCATGGAGATAGTCACGATCTCTGATGTTTGAAAACAAAATATATATATATTGTAAATGTTGAATGTGTACAAATGTTATTTACAAAGAGCAACCCCTACAGTTTCTTGCTCATTCTTCTCAGGGGAATCTGCCTTACGAATGAGCGGTAGAGTGTAACCAATTTGATGATTTCAAGTGTAATAATGCTTACATATGAAATAAAGATTATTTTGATGTTGATTTTGAAAACTTTCCATTGATTCAAATAATCACGGACAGTATTGAACCTGTACACGATTCGTCGGTTTTAAACAGCAGACACGTCGCAGTATTTTTAAAGTATATTCCTGATAAATTTAGTTATTTTTCAGTAGCCACCGATAAGCCTAATATTCGCAGTAATTGGTGTCTAACGCTAAGAAGTAGAGAAAATATCAATATGTTGCAAGTATTTTCTTTTTATCGCGTTTATTTAGGCCTTATCGGAAGACTATATGGGTTAATACAACAAGCCGTTTACTTTTTCAACAGTTGCAGGTGAAGGTCATGGCGCATCAACATATATTATGTAATTCTTTACATAATATATAAGAACAAATAATAATCTATTTTCCTTATTTCTCATTGCAATACAGCGTCATAAACATAATTATAAGTGTTACATGAACTATTCTATAAATATTGTGGGAGATTGATGCCTAAACTAGGCTCAAGGCCAGTATTTTTTTTATGGTACCGAGTGACGGAACAGTCGTGCGTGACAAGTTGTGCGCCTGGTTGTAAGCGACACGCCTATCCATAGCATATAAATTTCAAAGATCACTGCCACTGTATCCCTCGCCCTGAGACATAAGTTGACAAGTCCCATGTGCCTGCAATTACACCAGCATCCTTAACCTTCAAAATCGGAACTCAGTATGATTGCTTGGTGGCAGAAATAAGCTGGCAGTACTTTCCTGGACGAACTCTTTCATAAGGAGCTCTACTGCTAAGAAAAGCCGGTATTTCAGGCCACCAGGCCTCCGCGATATTTCAAATAATATTTATTAAATAACTAACACTCTCCAATGCAGTACCAGTGACATAAGCAATTAATCAAGTTTAATTAAATTAAAATAGAATAAAAAAGAATCTGTGTGCGTGTATTTTGCGCGTGTGTGAAGGTTTGCGTGTGTATATTACGAATAATACACTCGACAATCTAAAGGAAAAACTGACAAAAGATGGATTGACACTTATATTATTACCTCACGGAAAACTGGGGTACGGGATAATCATATACTTCCGAAAAAGAAAGGTTCAACACGATATTCCGTACAATTCAACTGTTTTTTTTTTATTTTTAAGTACATCTTTTTTATTAGCACCATTTGTCCGGATGGTTTATTGAGGAGTGCAACGTCATTTATTGCCCATAAAACGGATCGCGGAGTCGTGAATAATAATGGACTTTGTGGTTTAAATTTAACCTCTATAGCGCTCCCCTAAAACTAGAAACGTGATTTCTTTTTGCCTAACAACAAACACCGGTTACCAAAATTTCAAACTAGGGAATTTTGTATACCTACTGTGGATACCAGAGTGACGATCTTAATTCTGTGGAACTACCCAGAACACGCAGGCTAGAACCAATTTAGTAAAGTCCCAATTTGTTACTATCAGTAATCGAACCCGGGATCTCCTCAACAACCTCATAATGTTTGTAGCCTTTGATTCAGGCTTAAATAGAAGTAGAGCTCCTTGAGAAAGAGTTCGTCTTCGAATTGCTGCCACCAAGCAGTATAGTGAGCATTATTGCGTTCCGGTTTTGAAGGGTAAGGATGTTGGTGCAATTACAAGCACATGGGACTTGTCAATGTGAAGGGCGCAATAGCAGAGTCCCTCAGAACTTTGCGATTGAATGCTAAGGCGCACGACTTGTTCGGCCCGTCACTTAAGTGTTATAAAAAAAGGTTTGTCCACTATTTCGTATGGTAGAAACTGAAGTAGTATCAGTTAGATTATAATAAATGCCTAAAAACTTCTTTTCCCATTAGACTTCTTATAAATAGAGATTTTTCCTTTACAATCTCTTCAGTATCTTTGAACCTAGCCCTCATTGTTGTTTCTTTATTCAATTTAAATTATAAAGCTCCGCGACTTTTAGTAGGCTTGAAAAAATGTTTTACAGCGACAAGATCTAAGTACGGTGTTTGTCCATTTCATATCTTCAAGAGACCTCGCTCTTAATTAATCTGAAGTATATAAGTGGATAACTCTTTTTATTTCAAGTTAAACATACTCTTTATCAGGTTACAAAGCTACCGTGGAGACGTGACATTGTCTGTACAATGGTATTATTATATAAGTTGCTTACACAACAGCAATAAAATCACGTTTATATCTAATTTATCGGTTAACTTTCCCTTAGCTACAGTCTAGACGAAAAACACTAGGGTATTAAGTGAACTGAGCAAAGATATCAAAATGCAATGAAATAAAAACGAACGAATTTACATAGCAAAATAGCCTGACGTTGGAACATTTGAATTTGTTTCTGGATATCTTAACTTTAAATTTGGTCGAACACTGTCTAAGAACTGGATAATAAAAATGTCGCCAGATACTACGTTAAGGATAAAGAAATGAGGAGCTTTGATGTGCTCTCGTACTTTTTTTCGGAAACGAGACTTTCAGCCACTAAATCAGCAAAACGTTTGAATTGAAAACAAATTCAAGTTTTAAACGTTACTTCGTTTCTGGGTATTCTAAATTGCGCTATACGTCATTACCAGTATACTACAAGTATATTACAAAGTAGCGCACCATTCACAGTTTGCAGCTTTGAAAATATCAGACAAATAGCGATCATATTAAAACAGACATGATACAACCGTACCAGCTATTTGAAAACGTTCTACACAAGAGAATTTACACCCGTTACGTGCCTTTCAATAGAATTGTTTTCTTACAAATTGTTTTACCAATATATAATTACTACCATTCAGTTTATTCGTACGCGTATTGTATGTAATATAAAATTTTCACATTATATCGGAAAACGTTGAGGAGGAGAGAAGTCTTTTGAATGCAATAGAGAGGAGAAGGGGAAAAATGTTTGGTCATTTGGTAAGTAATTTCAAATTTGTGAGAGTGATAATTGAGGGGAGGATCGAAAGGAAACGAAAGAGGAAGACCAAGAATGGCGTATAGTGAACAGATAAAAAACAAGATGGCACAAATATTACAGTATACAGATACCTTCGCTTTACGTGCTAATTTCAATCGTTCAATAATTTTAATTCTTTCTTTTACCTACGACATAACTAATTAATGACTAAAGGAAATCATGCCCTGGGTATAAAAAAACCACATATGATCATATGTCAAGAGTGCAATTATCACATGTATAAGTCATATAATCCTACAGAGTACTAAAAAAACTGACTGAGTCATTCATCCATCCCCTTAAAGGTGGAATAGGGATTTCCAAATCTGCCCATTAATTTTCTGAATATAATTTTATAGCAAGATAGTTTCAACTTCAAAGAGTTATGAGTAGGCGCTAAGGTATCTTGATTATCTAAAGAAATGATTATAGGACAACAGTTGTGCTCTCACTTAAACTCTCTTTATTTCATGGGTAAGCAAATTACACTGGAAATCGTCGTTAATTAAACTCTATCAATAATTCGCAAGGCAGTTTCCTCTGAGATGAATGAGTACGAAACCCTGGGGGTTGCTCTTTGTAAATAAATATTTGTAATCATTTACAATATTTATTTCAAAAATTAAGTACTTTAATTTATTTATTTATTTGGAGGACATCCTATAGCTTATAATTCAATCCTAAAAATTTATTTTACAAGACCGGTATATAATTCCAATTACAGGATATCACAGAAGCTTAAAAAATGACGACTTGAATAATTACTTTCAACATAAATAAATATATTACAAATTAGTACCTATGTTTAAATCTATTTACTCGTAATAAAAGAAGCAGAAAGTTCTTTAAAAATTACATTAAAATAATAATAATAAATATTGTAAATAGAAGGTAACATTTTAAAAGAACAATTTATAATTTAAATCATCGTGATAGGGAGAAAAAAACTCAAGTATCTCAAGCTTAGGGTGGACAAATTACTCCACTAATTCGTCGCTTAAATGAATGTTTAGTATGTGCAAAGATGTCAATGTTACTGAAAAACTTATAGTACGTAGTTGCTAAGGCGCGAAACGATCTCATTCTGGCCATAGTTCGTACGTTTAGTACCTTTAGTATAAAGTTTCCGTCTGTCTATAGTTTTGAACCTCGTAAATGCCATGGTATAGAAGTTACTACCGTCGTCGTCTAAACAATTATAGCCGTATCCAGGATACAAGATATATCACGGAGATGGCGGAATCAAATCATGCAATTCCGTAGAATTGTGTGATTTGATTCCGCCATCTCCGTGTTAGCCATGTTGTGAATATTCCAATTGGAATGCAATTGGAATGGAATTCCATGAATTTCGACTTGTTCCCGGAACGCGAGAACTTGGGCCTTTTCAAGGCGAGAATGAATAGGTATTATATACATGTTCACATCCTCGAGCTCTTCGTCACTTTCTATCAGGTGCAATGAAGAGAGAAAAAATTCGTCGTTATTGAAAAATGATATTTATTGCAATAGATTTACATATTGACGACGGTAACCTATCACAAAGTCGAAATTTTTTTTGTCCGAAATAACGTTTATTCGAATTTTCATTACACCGAAAACCGAATTATAACGAAACAGATGTTCTTTCAGGATATTATATATTAAATGTTTATCGCAAAGACACGATTAGGTTCGCTTAGGTTAGATTAAGTTAGGTTTAAAAGAAAAAACACTTTCCTCTCAAAATTACTTTCGAGGTTATGAAATTTCGACCAAACGTTATTTCTGCAAAATGTCATTTCGGACTACTGATAGGTAAGCATTGACGACCTCAGTGGCCTAACGGTTTACACTGTGGACGTTGGATGCGGTGGTTCTGGGTACGATTCATGGTAAGACAAATTTGGAAAATTATTTTTTTTAATATAATATCAAGTGACGGGACGAACAAGTCATACGCCTGATGATAAGCTACACGCCAGTCCATAACAGTTGCAGTGTCACTCAGAGCATTAAATCGCAAAGATCTGAGGGGCACTGTCACTGCGCCCGTCCCGTTGACGCCAAAGTTGAGAAGTCCCATGTGCTTGTAATTCCACCCCTCAAAACCGGAACACAGTAATGCTGACACTGCTTGGCGGCAGAAATAGATAAGGTGGCAATACTTCGCTGGATGAACTCTTTCACAAGGAGCTCTACTGCGACTCAATTATATATTTCTAAATTGGTTCTGGTCTGGTACTCATAGTACAAGGAATTCCCTACTTTGATACCAGGCAATTGGTGTGTTTGTCTGGCATATTATTATATTAAATTATGTAGTAGGAATACGGAGAAAAAGTATGACCATAACACAGCCACAACACTAAAAAACTGTATGTGCGTAAAAAGGTTCCTACCTTTGACTTGTGTCTCGTACACGTAGGTGCGCATCCATTTACATGTGTTACGATGAGGCTCTCAGTGAAATTGCGAGCTCTCTCGTAATGTATTCAAGACTGTGACCATGGAACGACCTGCACTGAAGGTAGCTCTACATAACTGATGAAAATCAGTCTTTCTAGACGTGTTTAGGATATTTGCTGATAAGGTTTTTATTTTGTTTATTAGGTTTAGCTACGTCTGTTATATATATATTTTTTTGGCTTTCTGATACGTTGAAGTTACTAGAGCCGCCAATACACGAAATTATTTTTTCAATCAAAGTTTCGGGCTCTTTACAGGTCACGACTGATTGAGATAGTAAAGTCATCAACCAGTTACTTATGTCTAATGTTAATGCAAACCACCTTATTCTGAACTATAGTTACAAAGTACAATTTAAATTTAAATTTAATTTTAAATTTAATTTAAAGTTACAATTTAAATAAAGATGAGGTTTTAATTTTGCCAAAAACATTGTAAAATATTCAAATTTATGCTACATATATAAATTACCTCAGTTTTTTAAGACGTGGTTTTTCATTAAATTATTGTAAATGATACAGGTTCCTTACTACGGTATGACTTTTTCTGTTATCCCGGATTTTCGGAACAGTTACACGCTCCTTTGTGATGAGGGTAGTCGTTGACAGCGAGAAAGGGTAGACAGATATGTTCCTAGGCGGAGATTTATAAAACAAAGTTGGACTTTGAGAGCAAAGATGGCGTTTAAATAAATTTTTCGTATTTAAAAAACGATCTTTGCTTAAGTTTTAAGCAAGGAATTAATTTAATCTCTGAGTTTACGTGGTAATGTTTTGCTTAAACGTAAAAGTAAAGTTCGTTTTTTAAATACAATAAAATTACTAAGCTCGCCATTTTTGCTTGCTCTGAGTAATTTTCAGGTCTCTTTTTCAGGTTTCTTTTTCGTTCTCTACCTAATTTCGGTGGCATATTTCTATTATTTAAGTATTCGAGTAAATTATCGTAAAATATTCAATAATATTTCAGGACACTATACTAAAATATTAAATAGTACATCATGATAATATTATAAGTAATAAAAATTGTCATCCAAATTAGGTAAGGAAAACTAATTTATAATTACCATTTTATAATTCTCAGCCATTGAGTTGTCAACCTCCGCTATCGTCTGATTTAGTTAATGGGAAACCTGTAATTAGTGATCGTAATTACCTATAGTCTATATTATCATTATGATAAAATTTTATGACCAAATTAACATACTAAGATTAATTTAAAGTACATTAAGAAACAAAGAAGATGTTAGATCGATAACGTTTGCCTTGATACCATGTAATCAATGCAGTGACTCGAGTGCATCGCCCGCTCGCACCAAATCAACCTGCTTTACGTACATAGTACCAATAAAAAAATGTATCATTACTTGAAAAGAAAGTTTATGAATTTACCTATAGCGAGTCTCAATATTGCTGCTTCGAAATAAAACCAATATATGGGAGAGGGAGGAGCCTTATCTACCGCAGGTATTGCTTTTTACTGACTTCGTGTAAGTGATGATAAGAAGGTAAAGTGTATTTTTATATGTAGTATATTGCCTTGGATTCACAGCTGTATCATATTTTTTATCTCAGTATATTTATGCATATATTGACGACCTTCATGTTTTCTAATAAGTTTATTTAACTCTAAGAAAGCATAAGCCACAACTCTGGTGAAATAAATAGCGTTATAAATCTTGCAACAGAGGTATTTAGTCGTGTTTATGCTTCTTTCGGGCATTGACAATATTTCAAACTAATTTCACCTCAGCGCCTTCGCGTGCGAACTGGGTAATGCTAGAGTTACGACATAACGTTTCCTCGCGTTATAACGTTATTAGTGTTTATATAAATGAATATCTCAACCGAAGACGCAAATGGTGTAGATTCCCCATTTATCCTGCATCGATTGTCTTTAAATTTCATTAACCGGTCGCGTGACATTGAGATTTTGGTAAACAATTTAAAAAATCATATTTTTTTTATGTTGGATAAAAACACGGCTTTAAGCGATACAATAGAAAGAACACTGTGTCTCCAGGATACGTCACGGGTAAATTATTACGGTGTAATATAATAATCATTGATCATAATCATTATCGTTTCAATCAAAGGACGTTCACTGCTGGACATAGGTCTCCATCAAAGATCGACACAACGAACAGTCTTACAATGACAGGACCCGCAACCTTCACCAGGTCATTGTTATATTGTTATAGGTGGTGTTGTTTGCTAATAAATAAATAAATAAATAAATAATAATAAATAACGCACACACTCAACATAGCCCCGCACTAGGGAAACCCTGTGTCGCGGGTGCCATGGACACACACATAGACAACCACAAATTACACCCAAACTCACGAGAGAAATAAATGTAAGCCATACAAACATTTCTCCCGGCCCGGGAATCGAACCTGGGACCTCTGCGTGGCAGTCCGGCATGGTAACCGTTCGGCCACGGAGGCAGATATATACTAAAGTACTGGTCTGCCCACATTTCTCTGTCTGATATTAATAATTGGAATGCCATTGCTTTTGTTAGTTAATTTATAACAATTACTCAATATTTTTTCGTATAATACTTCCGGGCATAATACCATAATATAATAAGACAAGAATAGTAACTCCATAGAAACGTATCAACGCGGCTTGTATGTGTGCACGCCCGCCGCGCGCCATGTGCGGACGCACACATTCGCATAATAATGAAAGGCGCGTGAGACGACCAGCGTTATGCAACGCGAATGCATCGCGAGATTATGCGAACGTGTGCGTACGTACACAGCACACGGCGGGTGCGTACACATACGAGTCGCGCTGCTACGTATGTATTGCGTTACCATACTTATCTTATTATAATGTTGTTATGATATACTGCTATGATAACACTGTTAGAAGAATCGTGCAAGTACACTTTAGTACCATTTTCCACTAAGCGGCTAGACGCGAGCGACTAGTACTACTTCCGAGTCGCGGCCTCGTCAATGGATATTATTTATTTCAATATATAGGAAAAGCACGCAGCCAGCCGCCCGCGACTAGCCGCATCGTAGAAAATGCGTGGTAGATTGTTTATCATTAAAAAAATGTTTAATTGAAAACTTCATAACATTACTTAAACAAGTCACCGTTAGTCTGTTACTTCCCCTGTCGGGCTAATGGGCATGCTAGGGATTGCGAACGTAGTAAAGCCGCCATCTACGCAACGGGGTGTTGTTCGTTCCTGGTGTTATATTTATTAACAATATCTTCAGGAATTTATGCGTCCTATTTTAGCAGTCACAGATTCCCGTAAGCAATAATATCACGTCCTAGCATAATAGATTGAACCTCTACTGAATCTTATAGATTGCAGAGTACCCTGTCTAATTGAAAGATCTTGTCCTAGGAATACACTTTTCTCAATTAAGAAGTTGCGGAAATGTGTAGTTGGCAATAGCTTTATTAGGCGATCATATCAGCCATACAACAGCAGGTTCATGGATGTGGATATTTTCTGTAATTCGTTATCAAAATTTAAAAGTAAAATTAAAGCCTTACTATAATTGTTCTATATTGATAGTCTTTAAGATTTCAACGCATTATAAATTAAGGAAACTAGGTCTACTTTACATATCTTCGTTAATGTAATAATAATTTTATAACGACTATAACTTTATAACTTTAATAAATAAAATAAATAATTGAATGTACTGCCTGCATTCGTCTCCCCGACATCTTCATGGCATAAATATGACGACCGCGTTGGTGTAGTGATTAACACGAGGAGCTTCATAGAAAACGAACTTTCGCAAGTTAGTTCTGGTCTGGTTGTTCTTGATTGCACCCCGGATTTAATTTCGTATTTTGGATAAAATCTGCCGATTCTGTCTTGACTTTAGTCAAAAATGACATAATCTTGATAGTAGTCAAAAATGAAGTTATATTTTACCAAACAAACGGCCCAACTCTAGCATAAAGCGAACAGCAAACTCGTCAGTCACGCACGTTAACCGTAAGTTACATTTCACCACAAGTTTGAATTGGTAAAATAATATTCATATAGCCATGTCGTTACGCTAAAACGTTTCTATTTATTAAAACAAGCAATTGGGTCAGCTTTCTAGGGCATGAGGACTAGAATGCGTTTTGTTTGGCCTTTGTTTAGCGTTTTCGATGCAGGATTTTGCGCTATCATTTATTTATGGCTAAGTTACCATTTTTTAAAGATATTTGTGGATAGCAAATGTAGGTATGTTATTTTAAGGTCTTTAACGATGTTTTCAAATAATTAAAGGGCTGCGTATCTAGAGGAAAATATTATCTATCAGTTTCGTAAACACCATGCCCTCAATGCTTTTTTCCATATGTAAATGATCTGTCATATTATGTGCCGAAATAGGTATGTTTATTATATTATTTCTTTAATTGTATACCGTGTAAATGTTTGTTGACATTTCTAAATAAACACAGAATATCTATGGGAATAAATTCTCATATAAGGGGAACTTCCTACAGGTACACTGTAAAGAACAGCACACTCAAGTTTACACTGTCCTAAGATTTAAACTCAACTCTATGCCTCATCATTAATAACTACGGTTAAAAGTCCAAAATGTAAATCTGAGCATGCTGGTAATTGTGGAATTAAGTCAACGCAAAACTAATTTACACGATCATTTCGATTATCGGAAATCATTTAACAAGTCGATTAAGCGGCAAACGGTAACCGATTAATGAAAAAACGACTAACCAGGGATCCGGACGTTGCCTTCACTTGAACATAACGGTTTTATTGCGAATTCATTAAAATTTCTCACTTAGTGGAGCTCCTTATAATAGTGTTCGTCCAGGGAAGTACTGTCACCTGACCTATTACTGCCGCCAAGCAATAATGTGAGTGTTACTGCACTCCAGTTTTGAAGAGTAAGAGTGCTGGTGAAATTACGAGCACGTGGAACTTGTCAACTTACGTTTCAAGGTGACGGGCGTAGTGGCAGTGCCCCTCAGATCTTTGCTATTTAAAGCTCCGAGTGGCACTGCAAGTGCTGTAGGCAGTGTGTCGCTTACCACCAGTCGCAGGACTTGTTCGACTCGTCACTTGAAATCTTAAAAAGAAATTAAACTTTAAAATTATTAAAATTATTAGTAGTACCTCTATCCCTTCTCAGAGACTACAGACACTATTTTACGCATAATTCCTTTTTATTGGGTAGGCTTTCGCTCGTATCTATTTATTATTAAGGTTGGTCTTATCTTATTGTAGATGTATTTTCAAGGTCCTAATCGCGCAATCAATTCCGATCGAACATTGATGAGATTTAGGTTGTAATTCAATAGAATTAATTTATTTCGATCAATTGGTGATTGCGTTTCTTAAAAGAATATTAGACAAGCATTTAACCACAATCTTACGGAATGGAAAGTGACTATGTGGTGGAATATGAAGCCACTTGCCTAGAAATTCCGTATTCATTATTCTATATACAAATATATATCCTCCTCCTATTCGAACGGCAGTGTCTCGGGCACTGCCAATATTCAAATAAATGTTATCTGTTGCTGCTTGAGAAGTAATCTCGAGACGCTTTACGAAGCAGAGTTAGTGTTTATATGTATATCTGTTCTATGTATTTGTGCACGTTTAGTGTTGGGCAATATTTAAATTCATTAATATACGACTAGAACTCACCCACATATAGAATTTATAACTTATATAAAATAAATAATGAATATTTGGACGTACATGGAGATTGGTTACCCTTGTTTTTCAAAAATTTTAAAATAAAATAGTATTTTGTTGTATAGACATTGGTATCAGCCGTGACCATGAGATCTGTAACAGGGCCTGAAACGTTGGTTAGTTTGAAAAAACAGATATAAACAATTGAGATCAGAAAAAATTGGTTCATTTCCTAAATAAAGTTAGGTTAATAAGGCTTCTTTTGCCTTTTTTGCATGAGGTGATTACCTGTAATTATCTGTGTATTAAATTTAAAACCACAAATCAATGTACCTAGTAAATAAGCCTCAACGCAATAGCTGTTGGTAAACCAAATAAGTTAAAAAATATATATTTATATGATAATGGTTAATTGTGGCAAATTTATTCAGAGCCGAATTGTATAATTTCCACTTATTTGTATTTGAATTTAATAATCAATTAATGTGGCAAAATACATATTTTGACTATAGTTTTCAATTTTATGACATGCCATGATGAGCTATGTAATTAGCATAGAGTCATGGACTCTTTTGACATGCCTTTTACTACTTATTTATTTTATGTAGAATTTTTTCTCTGTTTTCTATTAATGTTTTTTTTTTGTATTATGAAAGAATAACGTAATTGCTTGTTATTTATGTATTTTGCAAGTCAAATATATCTGATTTTATTTTTATTATCGCTAAAAAGCTCCGAGTTATAATAATCATCAGCAAAGATATCCACACTCCGGAACTGTCCGGAACGAGAAAATAAAATTCTTGCAGATTAGTGGTAGATATGTGAATAATAATGTGTGAACTAGGTCCTCGTCTCCAGTTCTTGCACCATTCCAAGGCAAACGTCATCGGAATTATCGTTCAGGATCGCTTTCAGAGTTACGTCTTAGTGTATAGGAAAAATGTACACGTATTAGGTACTGAAAGGAATCTATTGGGAACTATTCAGGAAGTTATATAAGTTATATTTCTCATGAAACCTAGAAATCAAATTAATTTATTTCTAAGTTTGTTATGTGACTGATTTAAAACTTGAAATACTGATGTTTCATAAATCTTGAGTGTACAGATGAGATTTAAATCTTGAGATGATGAAACACGTTATTGGCTGTACATACATGAGCATTGACTATGTAACATTCGCTGTTACATATATTATTTTTTTTATATACGGCATTGCAACCGAGGAATCAACTATCTTTTCAGTTGTTCTTGTTCAACTTGGAAAAAATCCCATTATGACTAGTACATAGATACCGTTGCATTATGGACTATACCATCGAGTTTATGCTTGCCTTTGTACATTTTAAATTCTTGTTGTATGCATATATATTGTTTAGTGGTGTCTGTATGTAAGCACTAATAAGATATTACAAACAAACACACAAAAAATCCGTTAATATTAAATAAACAATGTATAATACAACCTCAGAAATTTCTAGAAATAATAGAAGAATTAACATAATAATGAGAAAAAGTAAACAACATAATAATAACGTGCTAATACGTCTGTTTCCTGTTTCCAATGATATTATATTGCTCACTGCCTGTTTCTATGTAAACTTTTATAAAATAATGGTAACTAACTACTAGGTATAATTACGATGCAACGAGGTCAGTCAGCTCATTTTAAAAAGCGAAAATGGTTTTTTTTTTCACTAACATGTATTATAAGTACTAAAGGTATATATTTCTAGGCAATTATACATATACAATCACAGTCACAAATTATATACAAATACAGTCACGAAAGTTCTTTACTGTTTTTTTTCCATCCTTTAAGACTGTTTATCTGTATTATACTTAAATGAATTTGAAATAGGATTTACAAAAATCACACTTTGAATATCGAATTCCGATACAGACCACTGGTTCATCAGTAGGCTTTTTATTATGCCAGCCCACAATGTCATCCAAGGAGATTTCGGTAGAATATGAAGTCTTAATGGAAATCCATAATTTCTGGTTATATAATTAGGAGACAGGCCCAATAGTTCTAATGTATATAAGTTTATATTAAAGGTACAAAAATCAATCAACTTTATGTCTCAGGATTCGTCTGGTATTTAATATATCTACAATATTATTTGATTTGGTTCCTTGGAAACACAGATAGGTTATATAATTTGTGTAGATAATTATACACAGATTACCTTTGTAGTACTCTAATATGGTCTCTCTCGTCACAAAGAAACTTAGGATTCTGGGATAAATCTCTTATGTAACGTCAGCCGGTACTTTGTAACCTTCAACGAATACCGCGTAGCCGTCTACGAGTCGCGCGTAGCAGTTTCGTAGCGCCCGCATTTTTAGCCGCATTCATTGTCTAAGCAATTTTCTAAATAATTTGTTTTTCTTTCTAAGTTACTTCTGGTATTTGTGCAATTTGTTGTCGGTAACCATAACGTGAGCAATCGAGCAGCGCACGTGAATGGCGCGCGTAATAGCCTCTTTTACGTAACAAAGCCTGTTTTACTTAGTTCCCAAGTGGTCAGGACCCAATACCCAACACACCTTATCAATTGTTGTTTACACGTAGAAATGAACTTTATCAAAACTTCTTATGTTAGAAAAGCAAACAGTAGTGAATATTAGGATGCCAATCAGTAATAGTTTACTTACTAGGATTAAATTGTTATGGAATATAGAAGTGTTATGTAACGGTGAACAGAACGTTAAGGTCGTCTAAGCCCATCATCGGGTAAAGGTTACTGTTTCGATCCGCTCACCTTATCGCTCCAACTGTCAATTATAACCATTTGGTTAAGACGAACTTTCCTGAAAGAATGAATCATGCCTTGTTGTTGCTTTAAATCGATAGATGCATGCTTTTGACACTGACAAAAGGTGCGTTTGTTTGAATGCTATTTTGAGCTCAGGCAGAACTATTTCGAAAGTGAAACACGAATCATGAAAGTGAAAAACTATAGGCTATCCACAGTGAACCCGCTCACGTTCGTCTCAATTTACGGTTTCTGCAGCAATATATCAATCTTGTAATTGGATACGTGAAACTCTATCCTGAAACCGAACGGGTGAACTGCGCATATTCGGCCTTCAAATGACAGGTCACTAAATATCCGGCACGTCCTCTTTGGGCATCGGGATCTACTACCGGGGTCAGAAACCAGAGAGTCGGAGTGCCAGGGCGCCAGGCCCCAAGTTGTCTGTGCGGTGGTGGCGGCGGCGGTGGCGGCGCGACGTAGTGCGGCAGCGGCGGGCGACGCGGCCTTGCCGCGGGTAATCACGCGCGTCACGCGAGGGGGTCGATAGCGGGCAGCCTCCGCGTCAATTATTCAGCACGCGACCACCGCCACCACCACGCGCCCGGACAAAGAGCGCGCACAGCGCCGCAGCGCCGCCGCCAAACCTACCAGCCACCGCCGCGAGGCCGCGCCGATTCCGTCAACTCCGTTCGCCTCACACTCACACTGTCGGTCTGGTCGTGCACTCGCCGGGGGCACGCGTCGTGCTTTGCGCGTTACGTAAAGGGCGCGTCGGGCGCGGGATGGCGCGGTGCGCGGCGCCGGCGGGCGCTCGAAGCGGGGTCGCGCACGGAGTGTCGGAGTGTGCGGCCTGTGCCCCGCCGCGACGTTATGCAACGCGCCGCCACACGCGCTGCCACAGCGAAAATCGAACGGGGCGCGGGGCTGCGCGCGCACGCGCCCGGCGACGGGCCGGGCCGTCGCCCGTAGCAGAGCCAGAACAGCCGGAGCCGCTTGACGCAGCGGAAACGGCAGCGGCTCGTTCGGGGCTGCACTCGCAGCTACGGTATTTATCGCAATTTGTTGGCAGTTGATTGCCTAGTAACGCCTAAGGAAATTTTTGAAAATAGCTAAAAAATTTTCATTTTTGCAGTTTTTTCTTCTTTCGTAGACGGCATGAGTTACCGCAGTGCCGCACTTTAACCGCTGTTGACGTTCCGCCTCCGCCTCAACGGTCACAATCGGGAGTTTATTACACGACCCACTAGATCGAACGGCGGCCACCTAATGACGCTCCGCACTAGATTAAACCCATCTTGCGGTACCGAATCGCCGCTACTGTGTGCGCTTTACTTTGCAAATTAACTCAATGAACTCTACCGTATTTAAAATATGCAACTTGCTCCTGTAAAACATGTACCGTACACTCACAACAAAGACATCGTTGACCATAACGCTACTTATTTTGCACCGACATAAGAAGAAAGATTGTAATGCAAATAAATGAACAGTACACAAGTTAATAAGAAACAAGGAGGACCAATATTAATTTATAGAGAGTATATAGAGGTAGGCTGATCATTTATTTATTTGTATAAAGCCGTAAAACAAAAGGCCCGGGTGGTTTATCGAGGGATGGGCAATTAGGGTAACATTTAGCGACAAGCCGAAGGTCGCCTGACCCGATTACACCCCTTTCATGCCACGTATGACATAGTTGCGTTGGGTTAGGTGCTATTAAAAGGAACTACACGATCTATGATAAGTAAGACTGATATGAGAAACGAAACTTTAAATCTCCAATTTGAAAGTGAAAAAGGGAAAAATAATTCAGTTGACTTGCGTACAAATAATTCATAATATTGGTGTAATTATGTTCAATAATAAGATCGTCGTTGTTCTTTAAAAGGTACTAAGCTGATTTTTAGGTACGATGGTTAAAGGTGAATTCTTGACAAAACACAAGAGTGACTTAAATATGACAATATTTAATATCTATATTTGCGTGTGCGCGCTTGACGAATGCGTAGAGGCCTACAAGAATGTCCTCACGGTTCCGGCCTACGCATAACGATCAGCAACTTTTAAAGTAAAACTAACATTTTACATTACATGATGTTACTACTACTAAAAAAGTTGCATGTTGTCTTAAGATTTACTTCAAAAACATTCTTTAATAAATTTATCCTCAAGTATCTAATCAGGTTGATATTCTTAATTCCATTATGGATTTCTTTCATATAACTGTAATAGTTTGCTTTTACTTGTACAAAATAGCGTCAAATCGGGAAAACAAACTAAACTTCGTGTAGGTTTAGAACATTTTCTTTATTTATAAAATATAAGGAGATTAAATTTTAATTTAGAGCAGTAAAGAACCTTGAGGCACCGAGTTTTTCTAGTTTGTGGCTTCTGGTTGACACAAGAGTTACCCAAATAGTACACTGCTGTGTCTACCTCTCGCACAGTGGAGATCAAAAGACAATCAAGCTATTCCAACATCTGAGCGAGACGTCTGATGAGGCTCAGCTCAGGTATCCAGCGGCACAACTAGTCATTCTGGGGGACTTTAATGCACACCATCAAGAATGGTTGTTCCCACACCAGATGACCGATCATGCTGGGAGAGAGACGCGAAAACTTGCGTTATCGCTAAGCCTTTCCCAGCTTGTCAGTGACGCCACAAGAATCCCAGATGTTGAGAGACCGATACTCGGTGGTTGTGGATGCACCATTGGGTACCTCTGACCACTGTCTGGTGAAAGCTGTACCCGTATACTCCCTACCCGATCAGGGCTCCAGTGGTACGAGACGGGTGTGGCGATACAGGTTAGCAGTTTGGGACGAAATGCGCCATTTTTTTGCTTCATATCCCTGACAGGCTTGCTTTACTTCAGGAGATTCGTCGAGCTGTGCTGATGCTGTAGTTAAGGTCTTGCGAATGGGCATGGAGTATTATATACCATACTTCGATGTACCCAATGGACCCCAAGCTCGTCCATGGTTTAACGCTGACTGTAGTCGTGCTGAAGCACAAAAATAGCCTGCGTACCAAGCTTGGGCAGATGCTCGACTACGCAAAGCTCCGTATACTCGGAATCTGAAGAAAGCCGTTAATAAAGCCGCCACGAAGTGCAAAAGTGTGTTACGCTGGGCCAAGTGTGCCCCTTTTCCAGCAGGCAGCAGGTCCTTTTGGTCCCTGGCCAAAGCGGTCGAAGACGGCTCGCTGGCCCATACTGCGGAAGAGAAGGCGAATTTTTTCGCCTCACTCTTTGCAGAGAGTTCGCGTCTGGATGCCGCAGGATACCTACCAACTTATTTACCTCAGACTGGATGCACTATGGCGCCAGTTCGCATACGCCAAGAGGTACTCAGAACTCTGCGAAGTCTAGACGTGCATAAAGCTAGCGGACCAGATGGAATTCCAGCAATAGTCCTGTGTAACTGTGCGCCTGAGTTGTCTCCTATTCTCACACACCTGTAACGCCTCTTGAGACTGGTGTAGTTCCCAGGTCGTGGAAGCTTACAAATGTGCAACCAGTGCCTATAAAAGGAAGCAGAGCTAACCCTGTCAACTATAGATCTATCTCAGTCACTTCCATACTCTGCAAGACTATGGAACGTGTACTTAACAACCGTTTCCTGTCGTACCTTGAAGGCAACGATCTCCTCAGTGATCGCCAGTACGGATTCCGAAGAGGGCGATCTACTGGGGATCTTCTTGTGTATGCCTCTCACTTATTGAGCAAGGCTATAGAAGAGCATGGCGAAGCCATTGCTGTCTTCAGACATTTCTGAGGCCTTTGACAGGCATGCCTTTTAAGCAAGCTTCCCTCTTATGGGCTTCCCACTACCCTTGGCAATTGGATTTCGGATTTCTTGAGTGAACGTTCGATTCGAGTCGTCTTAGAAGGCTACTCTTCCGAACATAGGGCGATAGATGCCGAGTTCCTCAGGGTTCTGTACTGTCCGCAACCCACTTTCTGCTGCATGTAAGCGATATGTTGATTTCAGGTACCTTTGGGTATGCTGATGACAGCACAGTTGTGGACAGGTACTTGACCAATGCAAGGGTCAGTGGAGAAGAAATCCAGTCTTGTCGGGAGTCCATGGTTAGTCGTTTGAATTTGACACTTAAGGCAGTCTCCGATTGGAGCGATGCCAATCTTGTCAAATTTGATGCGATCAAAACACAGGCGTGTCTTTTCTCCACCAAACGGAGTCCCTTTCACCTGATTCCGACTTTTCGTGATATATCCATACCGATGGCCGACCGTCTCCACCTACTTGGAATGGACCTGTCGTCCAATCTGAACGCAGCCAAGAAGCTTTGCATCCTTTCCAAGGTGAGGCGATACTTCACACCGGGACAGTTGCTTCAGCTGTACCAAGCACAAGTTCGGTCGTGTATGGAATACTGCTGCCACTTATGGGATGGCTCTGCTAAATATCATCTCTAGAATAGAGACTAGACGTGGGCGGGGGTTCCACCCCTATGTTGTGGATATTCCCCGGATTCACACGAAGCGTTTCGCTTCCACATTTGTATGGCGAGCGGCTAGGGAGTGGAATTCCCTGCCTGCAGACTTGTTCCCCGAACGCTATAACTTGGACCTTTTCAAGGCGAGAGTGAATAGGCATTATTTAGGTGTGCATGCTACATCCTCGACCTCATCGTCACTTTCCATCAGGTGAGATGGAGGTCGAATGCGCACTTATTTTTTATTTAAAAAAAAGTTAAATTTTGACTGGTCCTTAAAATTTACGCGAGATACAAATGCATGCAATTTAAATAATTCAAGGAATATAATCTAATATGAGTGTAGACTAATTTGACAGCTCCAGACTAAATTGATATTTACGTTTTCCCAGAATCGACACCATTTAACTACAACGGTAAAATGGTTTTAAATAACGTTAAAAAGAAAAATAAAACGCTCAGTTCAATAAATAAATAAGTTACTGTATATTGTAAAAACTCATATCTTTTTGTAAATAATAAATTGATTACAAAATTACGTAAGTAAAATTAAACTTGTAACGATTTTTTAAGACAAATTCAGCAAAAACTTTTTTACTTCTTATGTAATCACGCGACTGCGTAAGAGGGGACACGAGGGTCGAAACATTTGAGAAATAGGTATTTAAAAAAGCTATTGCCATCGCTTTTCTCCTAAATACTGTGCGATAAGTACCTACAACTGCAGGTCTTGCTGAATATTGTAGTTAAAAAAAGTGAAATTAAATCTTATTCTCTACGATATTCTCCAAAATTGGATCTACATGAAAGATATTTCACACAGGCATATAAGAAGTAGTTGTATTAGGACTTATTACTTTTGTACACTAGACGTCTGTTGACGATGATTATACTAGGACCTTCAATATTTTCTAGTGCTTTTAAAAACAAGATATCGAAAAAAAAGGAAATCACACTGAACACACACTCACTCGTCATAGACCCGCACTAAGGAAACCCTATGTTGCAGGTGCCATGGACACACCTAGACAACTACAAATTACACCCAAACTTATGAGAGAAATAAATGTAGGCCATACAAATATTTCTCCCGGCCCGGGAATCTAACCTGGGACCTGTGCGTGGCAGTCCGGCATGGTAACCGTTCGGCCACGAAGGCAGTTAATCATGGAAGAATATTATGTGTGATTCTTTATTTTATGTTAATAAATGTTTCCCTCGTGTCACAAAACCAGGGAGGAAACCGACGAGTGATTTTGTATGGAAAACACACGCTTAATGGCTGAAAAATAGTCATTGAAATACAATTGGAAGGCGGATCACGGCACTAAGCATACAAAGGTTTATTCTAGTAATTTAATCAAGTCAAGTAATAAATTGATCCCTCCTACGTAAAAAATCGTAAGCGCAAATTCCCAACTTTACAGGTTTTAACGTATTAAAAGGCCTAAAATGAGAATAATACCTGCGATTCTGGGGATATTGCCATTAAATTAATCATTAATAACTATTTTTCATGCTATGTATATTTATTACTAAGTATAATAAACCATTTTTGTGGGTTACGATACGTAGGAGTCGAAATATCACAGGTTTAACATTTAAATCTAACAAGAACTCTGCAGGCGCTTTTTGCGGTAGCGGACGGTAGACTGTTTTCTCTAAAAGGGATGTGCAGGTTGGAATTGGTATCATCACCGTCAACTGCATTACACGAGTCTCCTCTAAAGACAGAGTCACGCTGGCTCAATGCAGGTTGAGGATGCCTCACGTTCTCACCACAAAATTTTCCTTCGCCGTTAGGGAAAGGTAGTCACGAATGTAGTTTGTGTATGTGTTACGCGATTACTCTGGCTCCATTTGTAAACCGATTTTGCTGATTATGAGAATTTTGTTATATTTCTATTTTGAGAAAATATTCTACCCTAAGGGTAGCAAACAAGGGCGATGAATGCGATTTAGCGCACTTTCCGGTAACCGATTCGAATAAAACTTGGCTGAAATTACACAAATTTTGAGGTCGGTTTTTTTTTTATAAAAAAAAGTTATGACTATGAACAATCCAAACCTGCCAGCTCTGCAGGGAGTGACAACGATAGGATCAACCTAATTATTAATGAAGATTGAACACAAAGAAAAATTATTTGGACCCGACAGGACCTGTGACCACGCTGTACAGTAGCGTCGCTCTGCCAACTGAGCTACAAGGTCGAGTTACCAGGTCGACGAAAAATCCTATACGACAAATTTTTCTTTGTATTAATAATTATAACAAACTAGTGGAGTTGCTTCACAAACAATACATGAATATCACGATGGCAAAATATCGTAGTACTTGTAACGTCGTACTCTACAACTGTGTAGATCACCTAGCGCCTTTTATTGGATGTACCATGGCGAGTGCTCTGAAGAACTATTCAACCTTATCCCGCCCTCCCCTTTCCTGCTCCGAAACACGCGTGCTGGCCTTCGTAGTCACCGTTTTACAACTAGCCGTATTCCATCAGAAATAAAAGGTTTGGTGGCATCTTCCTCTGTCGCACAGTTGAGAAATTGAACTCCCTTCCAGCGCACGCATTCTCTCCGTCTTACGATATGGGGTCCTTCAAACGAGGCATGATCTTGTAGGCATGCAGGGTGGAGGTGTCTAGGGTGGTGATTATATTAATACTGTACTAGCTACCAAAAAAAATCGTGAAATTCAATAAAAAAAATCAATATGATCAACCTAAGTTTGAATTATTGGCACAAATACGGGTAGGTAATTTGGAAGCACAATACCTCGTGAAGGCCAACCACGCGACTTTCTGCCACTCATCTCATGAGCGATCTTAGTTCCTTAACTCGTCAGGGAGCGATTCTTGATGATTCACAAATTGTTTACTTTATTTTTCAGTACACTATTATGTCTATTAATTATTAGCGGAGGCGGTTGCGCGCGCGGCCATTGCATTCATCGACGAAATTTTAACGGCCGGCAGAGAATGTTTCTTTCGTCCGCTAGGTGTCACCAGTAGGATTCTTGTCTAGCTCTTGCATGCGAGTAAAGTTGTGCGGGAAAGGGATGGAATAAGGAAGTAAATATTGAGCCAATCAAATATTTCTAACACAATCCATAGATGAGAGTGTCTTAAACTTTCGCAAGGTATATTCGAACATCATCTCGGCGCAACGATGTACATAACTTAGAAATAAAATTCATAGGTACAGTAGGCAGCACATCAAGCTGCACACTGCTGGATCTTGTACTGGAGGCGATAATTGAAGAAAAGCGCATAGCTTGATGTGCTGTTGAGCCCGCCACCGCAGGGATTCGAATCCTCGACCTCGCATTTGAGAAGTGACCGCTCTCCCATTAGGCTAACAATGCGAAGTTGAAATACTTAAAAAAAACGAGGTGGTTTAATGCACGTACATGTACCATTAATGTACCATGCTATTATTAAAATTTATTTGTATCATATTAAATATCCAATCGACAGAATTTTTATCATCCATCACCTAAAATAAATAGATTGAAATAATTGACGACAATACACTTACGAGCAAATTGGACAGCTAAAACAACAGGGTCGACTGCAAAGTTTAAAATAACTTGAGTCATAATGGACTACATTGAAGCTATTATTATACAGTATACTTTTTAACTGGGACAATATGAGGATATCTATAAGTATAACAGATGCAGGGAAACTTTCTTAGGTACCTTACATATTTGTATAGGAAAATAATTTTAGTATATAGTTAAATTTTTCACATACGATTTTCCATAAAATATTTTTTTTTTTACTTTGTGTATTGACTCGCTTTCAGGAAAAATATATGGTTATCAAATTTAATAACAACTTTTTATACGATACTATTCAATTATTAAACATTGTAATGTAGTGGAAAACAATACTGTATAAGGAATTGTTCTTCGTGTTAATAATTATAATCTATATATCAAACTAGCGGAGTAATGTCACAAAAATAAATGGCTTTCATGGAGCTAAATTATCATCATGTTCATTATAATCAATATTACAAATTAATATTTATAGTTTGGTGTAAGAGATTTCGCATACAAAAGATTAGGCAGAATAGCGAGTCTGTCCAGTGGATGTTGATCCTAAAACTGGTGTATGTTGATGGCCTTGTTGCCAAAATCAATAAATTAAAAAAGATATATAACCAATAACGACGATGGCCTTCTTGGTGGATTATTAGTGCTTAGTTAACGCCGAGTTTAAATCGGGTTAAAACCCATTAACGCTCGAAATCGAGGGCAAAAACTATTTCCAACTAAATGTTTGTTGTAAATCGAGTTTTGTTCAAACTTAATGATATTATTAGAAATGTTTATTGCTTTCAGATCTAAATGATTCGATTTACCTTTCTATTGAATCGATTCGCATGAAAATCGCATTGAAATAAATCGATACAAAAAAATCGTCGATGCACTTTAATAGATCTTCATAAAAACCGATTCGTAATGTCCATCCTTACTATTGTGTGGAGTTGCGTCTTTTCCGTCAAAAAAGATTTTTTACATCGAAATTTGCATTAACTACGAAATTATACCAAATTCCATATTCGCCGTTTCGCCCACTATTCTGGGCAGAAATGGATTAAAACTCTGCGTTTGAGTAAAAATCCGGTTAAAACTCAATCAACCCAAGTGTTATAATTATTATCAAACTTTAAATGTAACGCGCGACTGCCGCGCCATTGCAACGCTTATATAAGCGTCTAATATGAAGGCTCCTTATAGCAAAACGTTGTTAAAATTGTCAAGTAACTATTATAAATAAAATATGATTTAACCTAAAAATAATGTAGGTATTCCAAAAAAGTAAAATGTTGTCAACTTTTTAAAGATGTTAAATTATGGTGAGTCGGTAATTAATTTAAAATACTAAACAAATGCCTAAAGAAATT
Source organism: Hyposmocoma kahamanoa (assembly GCF_003589595.1). Lineage (NCBI taxonomy): Eukaryota > Metazoa > Arthropoda > Insecta > Lepidoptera > Cosmopterigidae > Hyposmocoma > Hyposmocoma kahamanoa. The sequence continues at coordinate 18,070,759 of NW_020654289.1, forward strand.
TCAAATCACGACGCAAACGAAGTAAAACGTTAAATTCACTTTAAATTTCCAGTGTAAAATTTACACATCACTACTTCACAAGAACAGTTGCTCAAACAAAAATAGCTCTTTTTTACATACACCGCTGTATTCAGAACGTGTTCAATTTCATTACGAATATCCAGCTCTTCATTTGTATATAACAAATAAATAATCACGTAACACATTATGCCTAAATAGTTGCGTGTGTTAGTATTTTTTCATGATGACGACGACAATTTAACTTCACTAGGTTCGCGGAGTAACAAAGTACTTTATTTCCATTTGTCACAATATGGACTTCACTGAGTCTATAAACAATTTTAAGTCACATTGACGGTAACAAGCATTACTTTCATTTTTTACTGATTTTGGCCGAATTGTAAGACGCAGCACAAGCCACTAATAAATTAGAAGAACGCTGATTAGATTCCTGTCATTGGTTTGACGCATGAGTAGTTTTAATTTTTTCCTTATGATTATTGAGCTGGTAAATGTAATTTCCAGAACAATTGCATGTACAGCAGAAAAACTAACTACTACTGGTCACGTGCTTAGCCTCTCAATCAAAGAGTAATTATAGTGTTTTTTTAGTAAAATTAGTAATTACGGATCGAAGGAATTTTTTCTGAGTGTTCAGTCTTTGTATTAATAATTATAACAAACTCATGAAATAATTTCACAAAAAATAATTGAACATCAATTCAATAAAAATTTTAAATTAGTAAAGTTAATTCTTAGTAAAATTACATTTATAGGATTGCCAGTTCAAATGATACAATTTCGGCTATTTATTCCAAAAGCGTGAACAATATTCAGTCGATATTCGATAGAATATTTATCGAGTGGAATCACTAGCTGCTCGCGGACTACACTTTTGCGCAATTAACTGTCAATTTACTCGGTCTCAAAAAAGGCAGACTACAAAAACTCTGAAAATAAGTGTAATTTTCGTTTCGTGTAATTAACGTTGGTGATCAGTGAAAGAATATTCGCCATAAAAAATGATCACGAAACGCTGAATGGTAAATATTAACAAACATGTGTTTCAGCAAATGACACATTTCGCGCGAATAAATTTCGACGACGACCTCCGTGATCGAGTGGCTTGCACGCCGGTTTTCATGGTATCGCCGTCATCTAGGTCCAGGGTCCGGTTTCCAGCCGGGTCAATGTAGAAAATTATCTTTTCTATATTGTTTCGGGTCTGGGTGTTTGTGGTAACGTCGTTGTTCCCGATTTCCATAACAGAAATGTTTTAGCCACTTACTTTGGGATCAAAGCAACATACGTGATGTAGTCTATATTTATTTATTTTATTTTATTTTAATTTCAACATGAACCTTCAACAAGAGCACATCCTTAGAATTGTATAGAAAGTAAACAGTTTTTAGATTAATATTTTCGGGGCCTTATCTGTGTGATGTGGTCACATATTGTAGGACCTTATAATGGCCACTACATTCATTTCATGTAAGATTTTTTTTTTCAATGAAATTATACCTACATGAAAGCAAATAAATTTAAAAATATTTTGTTGCTATCATTTTTACGAAAAACTCACTCAAAAAATTCACTACAACATAATTATTTTAAAAACATAAAGGCTTTATGGTACCTTACACAGTTTCCCAGTATCTGTTATGGTTTCAGATTTCCCCATCCTGTTAAAAAAGAACACTGTACTGGAGACGTAAAGCATTTCTCAATATGTACCAAATGAACTTAACTTTTATTTATTAAGGAAGAAAAGTTTAAAAACTGTGTTAACTGCCTGATTTTCTGTTAAATAAAATAATTATTTTAATAAATAGGTAATCCTGTTAACAAAAGTTCTACATATGTGGCATTTTCCTTAATTTTATATTGTGCTCATGTCCTATAATGAGGAAAAGGCATATAAAACAGATTTCTGATAAATTAAATTTAAAACTGGAGTGTTATCGAGTTCTTAGGTTTTCGCGATTGTTACACATAGGAAATGAAACTATTTTCAGATTTAAACTGGAGTGTTATTTTCCTGATTACAAAGCAACATTGCTGAGTAATATCATAATGATTTGAAGGGGTCCAATTGGCAATAGGGACAAAGCCAGTCTGAATTGCAGCATGAATTGTGAGATCCAGTTTAAAGGTCTGAAGTACTTAATTTGACATTTCACATGAAATAATGGACCAGCTTTAAATTCTACCCATTACAGAAGCACAGTGCAGTATATGCCAGTGAAGTGAATTATGACAGTTCATAATTGCTTTTAAATGTTAGAAGCCTACATGTTTCTTTTTTTTTCCTTTTTTCTAGTTGCCTTTTGATTTTCCTTTGATTGAATAAACAATCATCTATAAGACCAACGCCAACACAATATTCAGCATGCAACACTGAATACGCCCCAAAAGATCTTACCCACGGGTAAACACAAACCATATAAATAATCATAAATGCGAGAGCAATCCTAATATACTACCTAGTTGCTCCTCCAATTGCTGTTTATTTCTACCATTATCTATAACTAAATCCCATTCCATGTAATCATCCAGATCACATTCAGATGGAACATCATCAATGCCTGTTTGGAACAGATAGCCTCGTTTCCTCCTTGTTTCTTCGTCTGCGGTGATCCTTATTGTTCTGACTAGGTCTTTGTATGTCTCTTTGAACCAACGTATATCTGTTTTACGACGCACATCACTAACTATCCATATGGGTTTCTCCGTAGCTGAAAATTGGATTGTTTGCATTTTTAAATTACAAATGTCAGTTATAACAATGGTTTACGTATCTACAACATGTTTAGATACATAAACCACTAACTGTCAAGTGTCACTCTGTCACATTCTGTGACATGTTTGGTTTTCCTAAAATTTTTCACTATCAGACCAGACAGATAAATTATTATTCTAGTCAAAATTGGCACATAAGTTCAAAAGAATTCATAAAAATTAAAGAAATGCCAGGAATTAAACTGACATTTTTGTGTTGAGTTATATGAAAACTGTAAAAGTAAAAATTATTTTTACTACATTTTTTTCATGATTCTAAATGACAAGATGAACAAGTCGTGAGGGTGGTGGTAACCGGCACACCTGTCCAAAGCAGTTGCAGTGTCACTCAGAGCTTTCAATTGCAAGGATCTGACGAACACTGACACAGCGCCCATCACCCTGAGACATTAGTTGACAAGTCCCATGTGCCTGTAATTTCACCAACATCCTTACCCTTCAAAACCGGAATGCAGTAAGGCTCACATTACTGCTTTGTGGCAGAAATAGGGAAGGTGACAGTTCTGTGGATGAACTCTTTCACAAGGAATTCAACTGCTACAATTAAATGTATTAAATGAATATAATATACGTCTTCAGACTCCCAAATGTTCATATAAATTGTTAAAGTAAACAATTTACCATTCTGACAAGCTGCATGACAAAAGCATCCATAATCTTGTTCCCTCATCTCATCGCTCCACCTTATCATGTCCAATCTGTACTGTTCTTTGTACTCGGTGTCACTAAGCAGCTCATTCAAATTTAAATTCTTTTCTCTTGCCCAATGACTCTTTATTGGTTGAGAGATTTTTATCACTTCACATCTGTCCCCGAGTCTGAAAAGATTATGAATAACATGCATTATAATTCAATGTTTTTCTATACTAAAAACAGGATTCTGTTTTATACATCTTTTAATAGAAATTTCATAAATATGGGAAAATTTCATGGATAATTATAATTTAATAAATATAAAATAATCAAAACAATACAATGTCCAGTCATCAAAATTATTATCACTTTGATAACTAGCCTTAGATATTTAAAAACCGATATTTGTAAAGAGATCTGTAGAAATTAACTTGAGATTTTACATTCTGTCTTACAGAGTTTTCGCATTGTGATGAATGTCGACATTGAGAGACTAACTCCCTGTCCCTGTCCCAACTTCATTTCTGCTGGTTATAGTTCAAATGAACTACGACGTAATTATTGGAATTAACTTAGTTTTTTGCAAAAACATTCATTAAGTCTACTGTTCAAAACCAATTCAGGAACTGTGCTTTACATTTTTATCCAAATCAAATCCAAAAGATTTACGAGAAATCTGTCTATTATTTGACTGCCTAACTGCTTCAAGATAGCGTAGCAATGAATATACATACAGTTTTTGCAAGTGATCAGTCAGGAAGTCTTTCCCCGATTTCCTTTTACCGCTGAACAGTAGCACAATACGAGGTGGCATATTCGGCACTCTGTAAACACGTTGCAGAACTATTGAAATATCGCTATAAATAAACTTAAGCTCTAATGCAACTAGTTGTAACTCCTGCACAGCAACTAGTAATTATTTTCATTAATTTATGCGAAATTTTTTATATGTTTACGCACACTGCAGAACACAACAACTTGCCTACGATTTGACATTTGAGGGAAATATTCGTTACATAATGAAATATTAAAAAATAGTAAATACATAAACATATGAGAATTTTCTACAGAAAATTTTAAATAAAAACACGTGAACATCCCACAAATCTTGAATACATTACTTTGTAAACTAAACTATTTTATCTACAAGTTTGTATAATTGAAATTTAAATAAAATAAATCGCGAAGAAATTCACGAAACGAAACTAGCCAAAACAGCAACTATAGCGCCACCTATCAAAAATATACATGTACTAGTTGCTAAATCAGTTCTGAAAATATTGTGAGTAGTGTTCACTAGAGGTCGCTTTAGATTATTTCCAGGTATAGTTTAACAATCTACCAATAGATGTCAAAGCAATGCTTTTCTGCTATGGTTTGACAATGCGGAATTCATAAAAGTTTTTGAGTTAGTAAAATTAAATACTGAGTTAATTATTCACTACAAAATAATAATAACGAACTTAATGTCTTAAATTAGTCTTACTATGTTATTTCGAAACAGTTAAATGTAATTTGGTAAACGCTTTCTACAATGTAGGTAAAAAAATAACAATCTTTTATTTTATAGTCTCTACCTTGCCAGCACAATGTTGTTGTGGTATAAACAAATTACGCAGACCTATTTTCACCGTGTAGGTACGCGTTTAGCACCTAATAAATCAACTTTGTCGGCGTAATGTTTTGTAGAGTCATAGAGTCGTTGCTACTAAACTGATATCCGTGACCAAGTGAATGAATGCCCTATATTCGTTATGCGTCGTATCGCATCGCCCACGCCGCGTTATTATACTCACTATAACGTATACATAACCATAAATAAAATCGTGCCGACACGAAAAAATGGCGTTATTTGAATGCCGACCGATAATTTAAATGTAGCAACAACCGCTTTTAGCTTACAACCTTAATTGACTTAAAAATGCTTATCAATATCTCTCATCCACACAAACATTTAAACCATACAACATTCCATACGATACTAAGCTCTCCGTATTAGCATTAAACTCCATGTGGAGGACAATCTTAAAGAAACTTAGGCTCTTTTTAGACTGCGTGTGAAGTTGGAAGCACGATGCACGCTCACGACTTTCTGAACAACTCCGGACATGACATTCCACGTTTCGTTGTAGATTAGAACGGGACGGATAGCGAACGACCCGCCGAAAAAAACGAGACAAGCAACCACGGAGTAGTCCACGTGGACTGCTTAATATCAACACAGGAGCAACGACCAATAGAAAACGGTACCACTAATGTATTTCTCACCTCCGCACTCACACCAAGACTCGCTGCCATTTTTGTATTATTTATGCGATTCTCAACTTTCTGTCGACCGAGTAGAGTTTTAAATCTTATGATGCGGTGAAGAAACGTTTCATATTCAGAATGGCTTATGACAAGTTGAAGGGTCGACTTTGGATTCTATTCCGTGGATTGAGAGTACAGGTTCAGGCGAGACGTGCTCTGCGGTTCTTGAATTTAAAACGATTCCCAAGAACACGGGCGCAAGTTGGTGAAGGATGGAGGAGGCCGCGGTGCAAACTGCATCGTCACAGACCCCGCGCCCACCCCCGCCGCCGCCGTCTCCCGCCGTCATTGTGCGCGGCGGGTGTGTGTGTTCCGAGTCAACTGTTGTGCTGAGCCACGACGTTTTCATAGCGAGAGGTGCATGCAGCCGTTGCACTCGACATTCGCAATATGCTCCGCAATATGCCGCTTTTCATATTTCTGCATTTGACCAACTGTGCCAAATCAAACAAGATTATTGTACGAATAGGGTACACCCACCCTTATCGAAAACGAACATTATCGTTACACAATTCGCCACAATGTTAGGGGCGCCTAACGACTACACATTACAAAATATAGCTTACGCAAATTCAAGTAAATATTTTGTGATAATATTTTATTGTTACCGACTGAAATTGCCGACCATCTTAACTTTCCCTTTTCACTGATCCCTAAAATAAAGAAAGAAATTTAATCTCCGGCTCAGTGAGCTTATTAGATTTATGCTTAGAAAGGCATTTTTATGTTTTATGAAAACAATTTGAATTTGGGTGAGAAAAAAATTATAAACGTTTCCCAATCGTGGCATTAAACGTCAGACTTCTTAGAAACAAATCGAGTATTTAAAAGCCTTTTATTATGTTCTTCATTCAGTGAAAAAGGGATGTATTGTGAGAAGTCCCGGAAATATTAGAACCCCCTCCAGTCGGTCGCTCTACGGTGACGCATGCTAAAGGGCAAGTTATTGTTACCGCTCCACTTAACATTCAGGTAGGCGTTTGTTTTCGGAGTCGGCATTCCAATTTGCTTATTAAATAAGCGGGAGAAAAAACTCATTTGTAAATTCGTCGCTATGTCTCTGCTGCGCTCGAGTACCAGAATACCTACAGAGGCGATGATGGCTTTTGCCAAAATTGTTTTTTGCTGAACGCTTATCCAGTAAGGCTAATGGCTACAAAGACGCTTTGTAATAGGAGCCTTTTTCTAATGACTCCGAGGAGAATTATGTGCGGAAGTTGGAGGCGCGGACAAAGCGGGCGTCCCTTGCTTGTTTTATACAGCTAATATTTGATTTATGGACGAGTTATTTACGCCCCGCCCCGCCTCTCCCTTGCTAAAAAAAGCTGCAAAATATGGATTTATGTTGGCTTGGCACTGTTTTGAGTTGAGATTGTTTTATAAGAACTAACTTGATTTATTGCTTCATTTTGGCAGAGCTGTAAAATTTCAATAAGGTCGCTCGTGAAAATGATATTATTAAATGCGCTTTATGGCGGGCAATCACTTTGTGGAATGTCGGCAGTCGACAGCAATAATCCGTGAATAGACGCGGATGGCAGCGGTGGCGGCGCGGCATGGTGGGGGTGTCATACGCACATGATAACAACACGGCTATCAATATCATCTCATCCGTCATTCATTGAGGGCTCCACCCCGCCATGCCGTGCCGGGTACGGGTGTAGGGACACGCACGCCGCAAGCCGTTCGGATTATTCAGCGAAAACAAAAAGGGAATAAATGCTGGAATAAAATACTTTTAATTTCCCCGGGCGCCGCTAATCGGGCGGCGTCGATGGAGGGCGCCAAATCGCCCTTTTTATTTTACTGTATGAACGCAAATCCGGCGGGAAAATGAAGCAGGGCCAAGGAGGGGTGTGAGACGAGGGGCGGGGTGCGGTCACGTGCTCGGAATTAGCGCCCCTCCCCGCACCGCACTTGACCCGCGCGAGGTGTCACCGAGCACGTTACCTACCCGCAAAAAATAGGGGGTGAGCCGCTAGTTCCGCAGGGGGGCAGGGCCGGACTGTACGGATTTTGTTTTTAATATTTTACCATTTCTGTATTTCGTAGATCACACGTGAAACTTTCGGATTGGTAATGTCTGTTAAATTACGATTCAAGTGAAGTCAATGTGCTGTATAAAATTAAATCAATAACATTGAACACGAGATCGTAAGGTCATTCTTTTTAGGTTCTTAAAATATTTGCTTGTATTTAAACGTTAAACAGTTGGACGAGTTCTAATTTAGTCAAGTGAAACACATACTTCACATTTATTTGTACTACATAAAATAGTAGGTAGCTTTCGGTAACAAGGTACATCAGCAAGGAAATAAACGTTGTCACACGAGTCTCACGTAGAGTAATGAAATAAGTAACGATCGGTCCGCATGAATTTATTGTAGAAGTCTAACAGGAAAAAAGCGAAGGAAAGAAGAAAGAAAGAACAGTATTCGTGTTATTGCTGCTTATGAGCGGTTACTAAGAGCATATTTGCTCACGAGAATTTAGTATGGAGTGACGACGGAACGAATAAAAGTAAGAATGGCGAAGAAAAAGAATTACAGAACGATTCAAAATTTCAAGTAAATGACCACGAACCAGAGAAAAGATGACAATGAAAGAGGTCGCATTGTCACAACTTTAAACAAAAATAGCTTCGTTTAAGCTATAAGTATCTATGTACGTAGCGCAAGTGATTAAAAGCACTGTTTCGTGCGGGCAGTCGGCAGGCGGCAGCCAGAGGCTAGGTAGCCACTAATTGACTCGCAAACAGGCGCGCCGACCGCAAACACCAGATAGTGGGCGCAAAAACAATGACTGGCCATTGTGTCACTATCCGGCACCGGTTATCGCCGAAGATTTCCTTCCTCGTAATTAAATGTTTTACAACTAATAAGCTGCAGCTTTACACCAGGATGCGTAAGACCACAACTGTGTTACTTACCCTAATAAGGTTAGAGCACTAAGCTTATTACTTATCGAATTATTTAATATAATTATATTAAAAAAAAATCTGGAAAAGGTGCCGAAAATAAAAAATTAACCATTTTTTATTTTGAGGATTGAGGAAAATCAAAACACAATCTCACTGTTAGACAAAAATAGAGTTGACATCTCGAGAATATATCAAACAATGACAAACGACATTATGTTTATAAATTTAATACTTTCGCGGTCCCCATCTGTAGTTATCAATTGATCATTATGCATGTAAATGCATTGAAATATCGGGCTAGTGAACAAAATTTGTACCCGGTAAATACCTCTAAAAATTTACCAACTGCGACACGACCCAAGGGTTGGCAGCTATCTTCTTCAACGTATTAGCATAACCATACAAAAAGGGAAAGCTGTCTACATTTTGAGCACCCTGTCGATGTCGTGAAGACCTAATTTTAGACTAGCCTTGGACCTGGTATTTACGTTTCCAATGTAAGTTAATAGTGGACTTTACAATTTAGATACTCAGATTATAATAAGGTTGCAGATTGCTTTTCTCCTTCCGTCTACAAATTATATTTCTTACTGCAGTTATAGTACTTATGTTCACATAATTTGTCATCAAAATTGTAACATCAACTCGTAGCTGCGAACAAGTGCTTGTACAGTTGGATTATTTACGTTTCGAACCAAAGGAAGGGTTATAAAATTGGAAGGGGAGGATTGGATAAAAGGATTGTTATTGTTTTAAAAAGCTGGACTAACCTAGCGTTTGCAGACCCTAAATAATAAATAGGTACCTTTTGTAAAGTGGAAAAATAATTTGTTATTTAGACATTTAGTTTTTACATATACAAGGCAACAAAAAGGTATAGCCCGCGCGCGCCCTTATCATATATCTTCTGAAAAATCAAGAACGTTAAATAGTTTTATTTCGATTTGCAAAAAGCACTATAAAAGACTTGTAGGTAAACTTGTAATTAAACTTAAGAAAGAAATTATTCTTAGTCTATATGACTAGGCCTTTGCTTTTTCCAGTTGTAGAAAGGAAACAGTACCAAAAAAAGTACAATTGATGTTTCAAAAACTTTGCTTCCGCAAAAAAATCCACTAATCCATTTTTAGTTTAAGTATCTGAGTTTCATAGTTAATTGTTACTTGTTTAAGCTTATGGCTCTATAGCCAATGCTCAACAAATAAGTAATAAAATTTCAAAAACTTTATTTATGTGGATATTGAAGACAAATTAAAATCTTTAGTTCTGGTAGTATGGCTTAGACATCGTAGCCTGTTCCGAAAGACGAAACATTTTATTACTACTTCAGATAAAGGGCCCTAACACTCTAAGCTGTCGTACACGGGTGTAGTAATACGAATTATATATTATTATATTCCGGGTGCATCGCAGTAACTGTAGAACATCAGGTCACACAGTGCGACAGATTCGAGACGACACAACTGCATCTGAACTGCCATTTTGCGTTTAATAATAGTTTTCCCTGATATATCATTTTATACTTTGTGGAATTTCCTACATACAATACCTATTGCCTTTATTTTAATTATATTAGTGTTTATTTATTCATACTTACCTACTGCAACTATGTGGCTTCCTCAATTAATGTGATGGTTACTGTATAGCATTCGATTCCGATGTTTTACTTAAGAAAATTATATTGCTTTGACAAAATTGTCACAAAACGAAGGGATCACGAGAATAGTAATGTTAAGTATTTTTGTACAATTTAAAGAAGTATTTTTACTTAGTATTCACACAAGAATATCTTTATTACGAAACAATTTACCTAACTAATTCTGTATATTGTTAAAATACTGTAAATTGTGTCCTTACGTGAATTCTAAGTCATGCATAAATAAAAATATAACCACGTTAATTTTAATGTAAGATTTTCGATAGATACAACACTATTCTACCAAGATCTTCTAAGGTCTGAGAAAAACCTTATATAAACACATATCATCACGCCTGTCTCCCACCGGGGCAGGCAGCGACGACTTACATCCACCTGCTAAGATCCTGACGAACCTCCTTTTTAACCGACTTCAAAAAAAAGGAGGAGGTTCTCAATTCGACCGTATGTTTTTTTTTATGTAACGCGATATCTCCGAGACCCGAGTTCGATGATTCTTCTTTTGTTGGAAAGAGGATACCTCAGAAGTGGTCCCATTTAAATTTATAGAAAATATTCCATTTCCTAGGGTGGCAAACTAAGGGATAATGACTTTTAAGGACGGTTTTTTTAGTACTCTGTACTGAGATTATAATAACAATACCAAGTGATGGGATGAACAAGTCATACACCTGATGGTAAGCGACACGTCTCTCCAAGTCCTGTCCGAGAGTTTTAAATCGCAAGGTATGAGGAGCTCTACCACTCGTCTTCTTCGTCACCCTGAGACCTACGTTGAAAAGACCCTTGTACCTGTAATGTAACCAGCACCCTTACTCTTCCAACCCGGAACGCAGTAATGATCACATTACTGTTTGGCGGCAGACATAGGCAAGGTGGCAGTACTACCCTGGACGAACTCCTTCACAAGGAGATCTAATGCTGCTAATACTATAGTTATTCTTGGTGCTAAAAACCTTATATGCCATTAAAAGAACAATTAAACAACTTATTGACAAATAAAATGTAGATACATAGATACAGTGTCCGATTTTTTTTATGACGTCATTGTCTAATTTTTGACATTTGTATACTTATGTTGACGTTAATCAATTATTATCTGCTATTTTGACATCTAGTTACATTTTATAATTATTTATCATTTAAAATTGACCCATATAACTATCACCGCGTTTAATTTACTCACTGACGTATTAAATCCATGTGTACACGCCCACGTGATATAATTAAAAAACATTTTACACCTGATTTGCATAATATACCTTAATACGTTTGTATGCCTAATGTGTGGCCGGACATAATGAAACTATACTTAATTTGTACCTACATGTCACTTCTATACAACCTGTGTTTTCACAAATAAAAGGATTATGAATTAGGAATTAACCCCTTCATTCACGTTGGGGTGACCAGATAGAACCGTCAAGAATAGTTTACATCGCCCGACGAAAGGTGTCGCTACCCGGCTCGGTTCTCAAGCGGCTCTAGTCGGTCGCAGTCGGCAGTAAAAATACGTGCGGGTATTTCCTGTCCCCGGGGGGAGGGGGCGATAAATAACTCAGTTTGTGGCCGGGGTGCGGGAGGGATGCGGGGCGGGTACAACGTTATTTGTAGGGCTCGCGTGTGAATTATTCGTGGGTTCACGCGCGCTGTTTGCCCGCTTTTGCAGTTGAAGGGTTGATACGGTAATCGAACTCTATTTTTTATTTCTGTTTTTTTTTCTATGACTGACATTGATGTTCTAGAACTCTAAGGCAAGGCTGTCTTCTTCGTAGAGTATTTAAGTATTTATTTACGTACTGTCTACCTGATACTCTAAGCAAAATATAGTAATGACATAATGTAGCCTTCTTATCTTGTAAGATTAAAAGTAAACATAAATTTGTAAGTTCTATTTGTAATATCGGCATCGTAATAAACCACATATGACAAATAAATACAAAAAAATAGATTGATTATAATGTCAATATCTAGCGACTTGTTATAATCTCGAATTTGAATTGTCCAACCATTCTAGATAAATATTTGAAGCTTTCCTAACCTAAGTATGTATAATTATGCCGCCAACAATGCACCACACACTAAGTGTAACGCAAACTATAGTTTTTACTTTTATATATAGCAAGTTTAAGCACTATATAAAAGCTTTAATAATGCTTTTTTAATGGCGAATGGTGATGGTTCGCGACCATCTGTGAGTTTATACTTTTCTGTTTACCTCATTGAGACACACCTGTATTTGAGTTTTTCTTTTAAACTAATTAAGACGACACTCCTACGCGCTGACTCCATACAAATGAGCTTTGGTCAGATTTCTGATGTTAACGTAACATAGTTTGATCGTGTCTACTGAATGTCATTACATTTCGTAGACACGATCTAGTAACTAATACCAAGGGTCATAGCATGTCAGTTTCCCGTTAAATTATATACTTTCAAAATTTCAAGGGCTCAAAACCTCGAAAAACTTCCATATAAGTTCCAAGACAAGAATTTTTTTTCTATAGATTTTGAAAAACCACGAACCTAGGAATAATAATGAATTTCTTGTTACAAAAACTTATGTCTACATTATTACCATATTATACCAATGAATGTAGAACTACGAAATGCGTAAATGGCCCGCCACACGGCCTGTGACACTATTCTTAAGAGTTATGTCTTTGTTGCGACACGTAATGATGTCACAGATGTTTCCTTTCTGAATGGTAGAAAGCAAGTTTGAAACGCGTAGTCTGTAGTGTATAAGACTCGTACTTTGTAATAGTTGTTTAGCACGTACCTACTTAGCTCGTGGACTACATGCCGAATGGAGTGCTATTATTTAGTATTAATTCTTCAGCGGTCACTATTTGTAACGATATGCTTCGAACATAACCACTTTTCTCCAATGAAGGCAAGAACATACATAATTAACACTCCAAGTGATTTGTCTTCCCAGACTTACACCTCAAAGGAACTAAAGTAGAAGTAATTAATAGTAAACGAAGTCGAAGTTTGTCTACTGTTGCGGAGTGAACCGCGTCTTGCGAGCTGCCGACCCTCGTTAATGAAATTTCATATCGCTCGCCGCGTCTCGGCTCGCGCTCGCTCCACTGTCGGTACTCTAGATTAGAGGGACCACACTTTTATTTAATGTTCTAAAATTAAACACTTTCATTTGTTTCTTAAATCAACTGTAGTAATTGTCCATAAGCAGTACATTCAGCCAATGGTTAATCCCTAATAAACGGTTTCTTTTAGAAACTGCAAATTTGAGCGTTATATAAATGTATATAACACAAATTAATCCTAGGACACAAGACTTTCACAAATGAAACTATATTCAATAACATGTGAGTATACGTTCATTTTGTGAAAGATTCATTTTTTATAATAGAATGTACAATTTTATACAATATACAAGTAATTCTGATAGAATGTACGTGTATATCTTTAAATGTGGTCCACGTACGAGCTAAAAACGGAGAAGTCATAGTACAAAACGACTGGTTTTTTGGGTACCTTGAGGTTATTTAAAGGGCTTGCGGTTACGTCGTTGAGACACTAAATTAGGGAAGTCAAATTTCAGTCTAGCACAAAAAAGATGCTTAAGAATAAACTCGAACATAAACGAAGATTTAACATTTAAAATTATGCCGTTGTCGTCTTTTTAATGGAAATATAAGATTTTCTACCACGGTATTACGTAGCATTATCGTGGCCACTTATGTACGCAATACTTAAATTCATGTTGACGTCATGTGCCATGTTGGATATAGGTACATTCATCATTCATCATCATTTCAGCCAAAAGACGTCCACTGCTGAACATAGGCCTCCCCCAAAGAATGTCACAACGATCTGTCTTGCGCCGCTAGCATCCAGCGGATTCTCGCAGCATTCACCAGATCATCAGTCTACCTTGTGGGTGGTCTATCCACACCACGTCGTCCGGTACGCGGTCGCCACTCGAGAACTCTTCGGCCCCATCGGCCATCTGTTCTGAATTGCAAAGCAAGCAATCTGCCCTGCCCATTGACACTTAAGTTTTGCAATTCTTACGGCTATGTCGGTTACTCTGGTTCCCTTGCGGATATCCTCATTACTGATTCGATCTCGCAACGAAAATAGGTAACTTAAAAGTCGTTATTCTACAGAAGTAGTTCTGATTTTGATATGAATAATTTGTTACAAATCATTATTAATGCAAAGATCGAACACAAAAAAAAATCCTTCGATCCTAAGGACTCGAAATTGCGCCTGTTTTACCAATCTAGGGTAAATGCTCTACTAACTGAGCTATAGATCGAGTCAGCAGACCTTGTGAACTTTCTCTATGCATTTGTTACAGATCTTTGTTTTTTGTTTTAACAGCTTTTTACCGTATCGACACCTGTGAGAAATCTGTGAGAAGCTTTACATTAGTATCTAATTATTACAAACTAGAGGAGTAATTTCACAAAAATAAATAAATCATGGTAGTAAAACATCATAACATTCATTACAATCAATATTTGTTACAAACATTTTTTTTTTTTCGATTGGTGAGGTCCTGTGGTGGGTAATATATTATCGTATTTAATTTTCACGTCTAATCGTCCAGAAATTTATTGTCCGTAGTAAGGGCTTAATCTATGGTCATCCCAGCGCAGGCTAGGTATTCAATGCAGCCTGTTACACCAGATTGTTGGTGGACTATTATGTGTGGAGTAGAAATTAGTTGATTGTGCTCGTTGTAACGCTAGTTTGCATTACAAAGTGCTGCCTATAAGCAAAATTAGTGTAATGCTGGTATGTCACGGCTTCGCTGTTATGCCAAAGCTTTCGCACATTAGTGTCCAAACGTTAATGTTTTAAACTTAAATAGTAATCAAATCCTGTTTAATTTTCTGTAGTTCAAAAGTGTTTCATACGAAGAAAAGTTGTTTAAAAATTACATTCATCGATATTTTTTCGTAAAGCTACAACCCTACGCTTGATACCGCAATAATAGCGTTCAAATTATTTATATGTTTATTAAACTGCCTAAACATCATATAATAAGTATTTAATTGAATGTATGTCAAAAAAGTTATTGAACTTTTCAAATACTGAAAATTGAAAATGTTCTCTTAATAATGTCACAACTTCAAGACGAAGCCAAGCGACAATTGACACAGATGTGTATCAACCATTGCCGTGTTTGTATAGTATTAGTTATAGCCGAATGCAACGGGGACTACAGCAGTTGAACTATAATGAAATAACTTTTTAAATATGAAATATTAATAATATTCGACAAGTGAAAGTCCCGTTTCGTATGAGAGAGTACTAGACTCTCTCTTTGCAGATAATTCGTGCCTAAAGAATGAGAGTCAATAACAATTTCATTCAATTGGCACAAATGTGTTACAAACGTTATCTTCTTTGGTTACTATTAGACACAGCACACAGATATTGTAAATACTACAATTGACCTACTAAGACGTATTTTTTTAAATATCAGCTGTGATATCCCACATTAGGTCTGCGTAATATGATATATGAACTCTACATCCTCTTCTTATAGGCCTTTATTTTTTTGAATTGACTTTTTAATTTTGATTTTCATTATATTTGATCAATTTTATTTTATTCGGATTTTATGACACCGTAATTATAATTTAATTTTATAAATGAGTTCCATTTAATCCTTGTTACTCAAAATAAATTAATTTCAATTTTAATTCAATTTTTATAAAAGATTCGTACCAAGTATACACGTCAATGAACGATGATAATGCGTACAATTGACACAGATGTAACAAACATTGTCTTGTTTATCATTTGTCATTATTTACCATTAATCACAGCACATCAGATATTGCGAATACTGCACTTGAACTCCTACAGATTATATTTTTCGGTAAGCGTAGTCACCATCCCAAATTGAGCCAGTATAGTGGACTAATTGGAGCTACCTCTTCTCCTTACAGAAGATTAGTAAACAAGTAAGGTGACGGTGGCAATTGAGATCAATTAACACAAAAGTGTAACATACATTCTAGTGTTTAGTTAGGTTTAATCAAGTGTGGATAGCGAAACCTTTGTAATTCAGCTTCTGTGCTGTAAGCCTACACGCTAGTCGGCTAGAGCCCATCATAAAAAGTTTTTGGCCATGCAAGTGCCTGCATCTTTATGTCCATGAGGAAAAGATGTTTGAATGTTTCGCTTCTACTCGGACCGCCGGCGCCGATGCGATACGCATAACATCTTTCTCTCCCGTATTACATGGAGATAAAGCTTTTTGTGGCATGTTTCGATTAGGGAATGCAAATCCATACCATATTTGAAATCCGGATTCCGAAAACGGGATTTCGCAGCGAATCCCGATAAACCGGGTTTTTTTTTTCGGAAAAGTATAAGATTTCAATAGATTCGGGATTTAATTTTAAAAAAAGTATGTTAATTAACCAAATTTTAATCTAATCTTCGATAGGTAAATTGAAATCAGTCTTCTTTGATTTTTTTATAAACCCGATCTATCCCACTGCTGTCTTGGGCATCATCTGTTTTCAAAATTCTTTAACATAGACAAAATGCAAGAACAACAACGTCTAATAAAGGTACCACTTCGTAACTGTCAATAAAATGTAAATAAAATCAAACGTAAGTGGTAAGAAATAACCTAATATTTTTTTCTCTAAAATAAAAAGGTCTTATAATTGTTTTATCATTTGACCTATTAAGGATTCTGTTGCACAAAATTCCAAAATTCAGTTGCGGAATATTTTTGAATTACAGGTTATCCGGATTGCATTCCCTAGTTTCGATATGTATATGTAAGTAATCTGATTCCGTTTCGATAAGTATGGTGACTCCCCGAACCATAGGTATCTTCTATGATACTACAAATAAGCGACTGCGTGTGTGAAGTTTTCTCAGCATATTAATTAACTATGGGCTAGGTACCTCTTTGTTACAAGAAACTCATAACTTTCTTCACGTACTTAGTACGGTGCACAAGAGTTAATACAATGTGCAAATAAAATATGTCAAATAGCCGCCTTTGGAGTGTTTTAGTCACACTCACTATTTATGAAGTACCTTACAATAATGCCATCATTATCAATTCAAGAAACAAATAAAAATCAATTACAAGAGTTTCACTGCATCACATTGACATGTTTTTAAAAAGGAAGATTTGCGCGACTGTTGTTTAGTAGCAGTAGAGCTTCTTGTGAAAGAGGTCATCCAGAAAAGTACTACCATCTTACCTATTTCTGCCGTAATGTGAGCGTTACTGCGTTTCGATTTTTAAGAGTAAAGCTGTTGGTGAAATTAAGGCCACGTGGGGAATTGTCAATTTATCTCTCAATTAATTTGACAAGTCCCATGTGCTGGTAATTTCACCAGCACTCGTAACCTTCTCATAATGCTAATATTACTGCTTGGCGGCAGAAATTGGTAAAAACTGTTTGTCACTAATCAAACTATAATATTGTTCACCGAGTGCGAACGCTACTCGTATCAAAGGTAAGTCATACGCAATATTCGAAATTGCGCACACGCCGGATAACGTTGATGTCTATTATATGCAACTAATTAGTTACATGTCTTCTTTATGCTAAAGACATCAACGTGCAATTAAATTCATATATTATTCTAACTATATATCCTGGTGGATTACAAAACAAAATTAATTAAATGCTTAAGTATCTATTACACCTTGTGTAATTTCATAGTTAAGCATTTAATTTTCGTAATAAGCAATTCATATTCAGCAACAATATGTTGCAGAAAATGAATAGAAAAAACAGTTTATCATTCATAAAGTAAATAGTGTTGACGGATTTGTTTTTCAATTCCAGAATCAAATTCTCAAATCAGATATGTTGAAGCGTAATAAGCAATCATATGTGGTAAAATAATGTCGAATAATATATGGCAAGAAAATTATGAAATGAAACAAAAAATGCCTCATTGAAATTACATTTGGTACTTTATGGGTGTTTATATATTGGAAATGAAACTATTTTTCCGGATTTAAATTGCGCGTATTTGTTTTTTCAAACAAACCAACATTTCGGGCTCTTTACAGGTCCCATGGTTACGGTTGAGTCAACCGTGACCATGGTGACGCGATTTAAATCCGGAAAAATAGTTTCATATCCTATGTGTAACAATCGCGAAAACCTAAAAATTCGATGTTTATATATTTTTTTTAAATTAACAACCGGTTTGTTTGCGATGTTTTTTGTATAATAACGTGCCAAACAACAATTTGGACACTCGCGATACGGCTAGTCACATCAGTTCAGTCAATCAATTTTAGTAGAGCTCCTTGTGAAAGAGTTCGTCCAAGGAAGTACTGCCAGCTAATCTACTTCTGCCACTAAGCAGTAATGTCAGCATTACTGTGTTCCGGCTTTGAAGGGTAAGGCTGTTGGTGAAATTACAAGCACATGGGACATGTCAACTTATGTCTCAGCGTGACGGGCACAGTGGCAATGCCCCAACATCTTTGCTATTGTCTTCTTCTTTGAGTAGCATTGCAACTGATAACAGTTGCAGTCCAAAGTAAGGATAGGCGTGTAGCTTACCGTCTGGCGCATGACTTGTTCGTCCCGTCACTTGATATTTAAAAAAAAAGTTAAAAGTGGCTCAGCGAGATATGGAACCAGCTGTGCTCGGAGTTTCTCTGGAAGACAAGATACGGAACAAGGCTATCCGACCCGAGAGAACCAAGGTCGTCGACTTAGCTGGTAGAATGAGCAAGCTGAAGTGGCAGTCATATCTGACGAAGAACCGATAACCGATGGAAGAAGCGAGTTCTTGAGTGGAAACCACGGCTCCACAAACGTAGTGTAGTAGGTACGCCCCCGGCCAATGGAGTGACGATCTGCGAAAAGCTGCTAGCAGCAAATGGATGCGACAAGCTGAGGACGTAACTAACTAACTCAGGGACATCACGAGTACGTTTCCCAAATTTGTCCTACTCTTCATCTATTGCCCACATTGTTAATCGCTGAACTACTGTCATATCTATATATCATTATATGTTACTGAATAAACAATTTTATTTATTTTTTATTTATTTATTATCTATATCTATAAACAGTAATATATAAAAGTTTGCAGATATGACTGTCAACATATTATTTCAAATTGGTTGATAAAACTGGACATGTTGAATCTGAAAACAATACCACCGTTCTTGCACACACACACAGCCTGATGAGCTGTAATGCAGGTCTAGTACATGGTACGGACTCCAGTCTCACACGAAATACTCTTATATTTAATATTGGGTCTATTTAATGTATGATTTGTGTTTGAGAAATAAATCGTTATTATTATATAAAAGAAATCGCGAGATCGTAACACTTGAAGCCTACAATAGCAGTTATACCGTGTAAGGTAGTTGTGTGAACAGTGTACTTACAGGCAGCTTATGCAAACAACCTTCCATTTATTATATTATTCACCAATGGGTGTACTTACACATATACACTAATTTGTCATACGTGTTCTAAAAGTATACGAATTTTATGTAGACATGTCATCGTCACATGAGATAATTTATTTTGATAAATTCCAAGTAATCTATGAGCTTTGCTCATCAAAAAGGTGCAGAGAGGTGCTGTTTATTAAAAATAATGGTATGTCGTACGCTTACGTTACAGTATTTCGTTATTATGATGAAGCAGCTTGGAGACGTCAAAATAACGGAAAGATTAAAACAGGAGACATTTTGTAATACGTAGTATTTCGTTATTTTGACGTCTGCACGTCTCTTGCAGCATGCAGTTTACGCTTCCGCTTCGATGTTCCGTTTATGACGAAGCGTTGTAGAGACGTCAAAATAACGAGATATTAAAACAGGAATTGTTTCAAAACAACCAATAGTATTTCGTTATTTTGACGTCTGCACTTCGCTTATAACACGCACCTTACATTATCGCTTCAGTATTTCGTTATTAAGACGAAGCGCTGTAGACACGTCAAAATAACGGAAAGATTGAAACAGGTATTGTTTTAAAACAACCAATAGTGTTTCGTTATATTGCTGAAAGGGCGACGAGACGTCAAAATAACGGAGACAATACTCAACAAATAATTTTTGATATCAAAACGGCATTGACGCGTGAAAATAATCAAATTCTAATTGGTTGCTGAATCCCTGCTCTTCTCCGTTCAGCTTTGGTAGATAAATTCGCTTATACCTACGTAAATTCAGAGAAACACACCTTGTCAGAAGCAAACCTGCTTTAAAAACTTTAATACTTAAATTTAAAAGAAAATATTAGTAGAATGAAAATATAACCTATTCTATTTTACAGCATCATGAATGTATTAACATAATGTACATTTGTTTCATATGGGCATTATAGCATAACATACTTAAATATTACATAAATGCATAAGTAGGTACATACAATAAATCGCGTATACATATGTAACAAAATGTACTTTGTAAAACAAAAGAACATTTTTCAAAAGTAAACAAATGCCTCAAAGTTTACAATAAAAATATAGTGTCGTATAGTACTTATATAATATTTTTCTTTAAGTTTTATTTGCCAAATTGAAAATAGCCCAAGAAACATAAACAAGTGACGGTCAATTTTATAAATATACATAAACGTCTATATCCCATTGGGGTAGACAGAAACCATAGACCTCCACCTACTGTTTTGACAAATCACTTTCGGCTCGTCCATTCGCATCAGTTCTTTCAAACACGTCTTACCTACTAATAATTATTTTCCTTACAAATATAAGTTATTCAAACCATTTAACGACTACGTATAATATGTATAGCTTGTAAATAAGTGATTAAAATAAGTATACATAGCTATGTGATATTAAGCCAACGATTTCACTTAACATTGTTCGTTAGAGTAATCTTTTAATTTACCGACCGCTTGCCTTTAACAATTCATAATTTCCAATCAACTCAAATTATTGGAGCATTTGTCCTAATACCATAAATAGATTTTACCTATTAAGTATGTGGGTAAGTAGTTAAAGTTTTATAATGTGATTAACATATACGGTAGAGGCAGTAACTGAACCTCTGGTCTGTAGATAGTAATAAATGAAGTGCAATTTGATACAGGTTAACCGCATTAGCTGAATTTCTCCCAATTAAACGGATAGGAGCCGATTTAGTAGCAACGGCTGGGACGCACGGAGCCATGCTGAGAGCGGCGACGGAGTAGGTCAGTACTGTGTCACTGTAATCATTCTAATTTAATTTGTACGGACGTTTCCGTGGCGTGGCCAACCGCCGCCGCCTGCGCCCCGAGCACTTTGTTTACATTACGACGAGGCTCGTCTGGCCACTCGCCACTCCGCCGCGCCTCGATTAAGGACAAATCAATAAGGCAGTCGATAGCGAGCGAGTTTAATAGAGTGAGCGAGTCGAGTCGAGCGCCCTCATTACCCCCGCAATTAGCGCACGGCGCGCTCCCGCCGACGACGCACCCCGCGCGAAAAACGAATAAAAAGAGCTGCCCTCAAAATGGCCGCCGCCTCCCCCCCGACTACCCGCCGACCCCCGCGCCGCTTCGTGATTGCATCCCCGCAGCTCTTATAAATATGGCCGTATTCCTCCCGCCTTTACTGATTGCCCGTATACCCCCCGGCCTCCCCCCGCGACCGCGCCGCCGGCGTCTGAATAGATAAACGAGTCCACGTTGACTGAGTCGCTTATAAAAATCGCCTCGGCCAATCGGCCCGTTTCTGAACACACTTTTAACCAATGGCGGCTCGAAAACGCGTGTAACTCCGCCCTTAATAAGCGATCTCCGTGTCTGCGCCAATCGGGCGGGCGGATTCGACGAGTTGTGCTCACCGATGGCGAAGCGGTCCACGTGGACTACGCACACATGAGCGCGCGTATAATGCCTCGAGTGGAAATAGCTATGACGGCGAAATGTGCGACAGCGAAAAAATAAAATGCGGTCGGTCGGTGGTGGTGCGGCGGAGTGCGGAGCGAGCGAGTGGGTGTAAACAGGGGATATTTCTGTGCGGCTCGTTCATTATTATTGAATGCGCGGCGCTAATGGCAAGTCGCGGGTCGCAGGTCGTTCGCTTCCTGCATTGCTCCTCCAACTACATGACTCTACCTAACCAAAATCTTATTATCTTAATAAAAAACCATCTATTAACAAATACACAATAAATGTGTAGTCGAAGCATAATAGCCATGTTGGCAATTTTCTCTCTAATTTAGCAGCAATTTTGTTTTGGTAATTACTTAAATGTTTCGTTAAATCGTGCCTCCAATAACGAGATTATCACGAAATCATTTCAAAAGAAATAAAAAATAAAGCAATGTCACCGAGTTAAAACGAACAAGATCGGACATTCGACGGGTAAAAAAGTAAAAGAAACATGTCAGGCAGACATGTGGGTACTGTGTGCTGAGCCTGGGTGGGTATGTGGCGCGGCGCGGCATTTGCGACCTCCATCCGATAAGGCGGCCTGTCCGGTCGGTAGCCGCACACTCGCCATTCAACACATACCTATCTCTTTCTCTGAAAAAACAAGTTACCGAGAATTGTCAGGTAGCGCCTTAGTACTTAAAATTCAGAACACTGCGCCTTCGTTCCAAATTCAAAATTTAATTTTAGCGCCCCTTCAATTTGCTAACAAATTGTCATATTACTTTGTACTGAGCCTAACTAAATACTTAGAAGTAAGTACCTATATTATTTTAATAGAATGTCATTATCATTAATTCAATTAGCTCTCCTAATGATGTAGAGTTATTAAACGGCTATAAAACTTTATGTAGATAAAGTAAGCCGGTCTCTAGATTGTAAACACTTTATCATCATTAACATAGCATTCTTTTACGAATCTCTCTTAAATTATACAATTTCGTACTTAGTTAGGCACGAACTTACTTTATATAATAAATTTTTCAATCGCGAGCCTGCATACTATTAAGGATATGTACCTTTTTCAAATTATACTAAATTTTAAATCCGTCTAAGTATAGTAAGAGATTCTACAGTCATTTAATAATTTACTACTCAATTAGTTCGTAAACACGAAAAGTAAGTATAATATTAAGTGTCACAAATAACAATGTAATTATTTATGTGTCACCACATCATTTCAGTGTAGACGGAATGACGGTACAATAATTGTGCCGAATCGAGTTTGTAATATGAAAAACGCTTACGTCGGCCCGATAATCATCTCTTAATTAGTAACGAAATCACGTTCACACCTCGACGCTTTGTTTTTAGAAACGCAGTTCCATCGACGCGCAACTAACCGCTATTTCAAATATATTTTGTGCAAAATCAGCAATGCATTACGTGCACTGAAATTAAGTGGTCGATGTAGTTTGTAGATAGAGTGATGTGTCAATCAATGAATAACCGTAAGTGCGATATTTACGCTCATTGTTGGCGCGATCGCGGTGATGCCACCGACACTCGGCGGCGGTTGTGCAACCCGCTCGATGACCACTCGAATAGTCGAGTATCTACTTTGTTTTAACAAACGGATATGAATGGTTAGAAATCGAGATATTTGTGCTTCCCAATAAGGAGACTCTAACGTTAACAACTTAAATGCAGCCTTAGGTCATTAAATACGAAAATAAAAGAAAAGAAAAGTTTCGCATGAATTATGGTTCAATTTTCCACTCACAATAAATCGGTAGAATCAAATCGCGTTCAGATTTTCTAAGGGCGAAGTAAGATTGAAAAGTAAACAAACCAAAGAAAACGTGTTCGAGCGATAAATAAAACCGGAGCATTAATAACTGTATTCATAATTCACACTTCTATACAGAGTCAATACACAGTGCTATCTAAAGACCGATCGCATGCAATTTCAACTGCAGCCATTAAATATTAATTTTCAAGCAAAAAACCTTAGGGTCCGTGAATAAACGGGTCGAATCCGAGCCTTCTGGGAAACGGAGTGGTCTTTTCGAACGGTCGCTTTTTGTGCGACACAAAGGCCGGTTATACAACTAATTGTTCGCGCCGGTTAATTATGCAGCACGTTTTGTTTGTTGAATGTTGGGCGTTGGTCACCGGTCGCTCGCGTGGGGCACCCAGATAACGTGCCCTCACCGATGACGTTGTTTTATTCCACTTGCCAATTAATCGCTTATCATTCGTGCGGCCTGCATAATTGCGTCAAGTGATCTTTAGCGTGAACGAACTGAATAAATAAAGGCAAAACTACCAGACAAAACCACTGACCAAGTTTACATTTACTTTATTTATCTAGATAAAGTGTTTATTGCAGTCAACGAGGTTGTAAATTAAATGGACACGAAGTAGCGAGTCGATAAACTTGCCTAATTAATTAACGCTTATCTTTAGATCATCTAAACGGTCTACATCAGCGCAGTGGTATCGTAAAAAATTCGGTGTTTTCAGGTAGGGCAAGATAGGTGCGGGTCAGTGGCGTGAGAGTCGGGGGTGAAGTTTGTACGAAGTTATATGGGAGGCACCACTTTAGTGTTCATTTTACAGAGCTGCAGAGGATTGCGCTGGTTGGAAACTAAACGCCCTCACCTAATTACAACCCTGACGTGTTGCGATGTGGTCGCAACGATGTCCGCGTAATATCGTCCGATTATTTACGCGTTATCGCGACGATCGCACCTGACACCGTCCATCTGTCGGCCTCTCCACCGAGGGAGCTCTATCACTCAGATCTTTGAGTTAGAAAATAAATGGTTGGAATACTTTAAAAACTACAATCAGTCGAGTCATTAAGTTTTATTGTGGTTAAACTAAGATCTTGAAACGATAAACGACATCTCAGAGATATGATGTTTGTATGATGTCATCGTCTAATGAATGATACTTGAATTCCATTTTTTTTTTCGCAATGCCGAGAAATTCTTTATCAGTTAATCATCCAAACCCCCTATAGATAAAAATATCTTTGAAAAACAATATTGGAATAATAGTCCTTAAAAATACCACAGAATATTTTCATCGATACGTAGGTTGGCAGGTAAAGGCCGCACCGTGCCGCATCCACTGTGGAGACACGAAATCGGGTTTGCGGCATGTGGGCAAAACCATCGAGATTCGAAAATTTAAACGAGTAAAAAACCAGTGAGAGAGAAGAACGAGTGGTATTGAAATGAAACGGGAGAGCGTGAGGTTTTTGTCGCGTCACGCTACTTGCCGAATAAGGCTACAATTACAAGATAACAATGTACAGAAATACGATTCTGATTATTACTCATGCTATTAAACTGATTCAACCACTTCAATTTGTGTACGAGAACAATTTACAACGGATCAAATAAACTTGTCTCGGTATTATACATATAGGTTGGTTAGCGTTTAATAGAGACGGCTAAATAGTTTTCAATTAGCTCGGATTGCAGAAAGTTGGAAGAGACTCAGTTATTCAGTCAAAGCAATTCAGGGTAAATGAAATAATTATTGCATATTATCAACATGTTAGTAGTACGTTTATTGTTTTATAATAAATATTATTGTTATTAGTAACGATCATTGTTATGCCTAGGTATGATATAAGTAGCTTCATTCTACTTAATTCACACGTTGTTAAAAATTTTTTTTGTTATATGTAGAGCAGAAGTGTACCTTCGGTCCTCAATTATTATACAATGACTTTATGTTACGCCATTCGGAAAATAGAAAATTTTTATTAGTTCGTGTTATTCAAAACTCATTCAGTATTACAACAAAATAAAAGCTCCCATTACAAATACTGCACTTAAACAAGACCCTTTTGTATTAAGAAGAAAAAACAAAGCACGTTTTTACTGGCGTCTCAACTCAACTGGTGTTCCTTTATTTTCTTAACTTTTCTGCAGGTTGATTAAGCAGCAAAAACAACGCATTGCACTTTATGATGAAACAGGGAAATAAACTTACCGCCTACGTCTACCTACAACGTGTATGTTACAAACTGTGTAACATTGTACGAGCGTGCTTAGCACATAGAAAGACTGATTGAAAGTGCGCATCTATGTGTGCCTCAACCGTCAACCAACGACTGTTGACACTAGCAACACAGTTGTATATTTTCGCATTTTTTTAAATGGGTTTACTCTTGACCTCTTCCTGGCCTTGGAGCAAAGATAGGGTTTACGATGAAACGAGCTCGCCCAAAAGATGCCTATTCAGTCGGACCACATTAAAGACATTCGGGTCGTGTTTGGAAAAATTCCCTGAAGAATTACATATAAAACGTACAATTTGTCATAATAATAGAAAGATCTACTTTTTTAAAATTCTAACCAATGAAAATTTTCTAAGAAACAGCGCTCCGACGAGAATTACTGGTGGACAATATTGTGTAACTTTGTAAGACGACCATGTTTCTTTTTTGCACAAAATGGTAAAACATTTTTTGTTTCAACAATAAATGCCAGCGATAATGTACCGTAACGAGGAAAAACAATCGTACACGAGATGAATTAGTGGCTTTGTAGGCTTTTTGTTTTTTTTTCCGTTTCTTGACTATGGTGTTACATGAGTGACTTACAGAGTTATGCTGTTTTGTTCTACACAACCAACTAATTAACGTGTACCCTGAGCTAAATGTATAAAATTTCATAGCATGAAACACTAAGTCACACGAAACTATGCAAACTTTTTGAGGTACAATTTTCAACAAAGAACTTCGGTTCTTTGTACTTTACGTACTTACATAATTTTTAGGGATACGCCACACAGTACAACACTACTTTAGGTTTAACACTAAATAGAATTGAAAATTCATAATTTCGTTTTAGATTCTCTTCTAATTCTACGTAAATACATATGTTTTTTGGAACGCAATTATAATTAACGTCCCAAAATTTATGTGAAAATGGAATGATTACATGTCCATACACATAAATACATTTCAGTAAATAATGTTTTACGTCCTACTAGTAGTTTTCGTTTTTCAGTTGTTTGGTTTTGAGTTATCACCCTAGAGGAAAACACATTGCATTTGAAAATGAGCTTGAAGTCCTCGATAAACATGACTTGTAAAGCTATAATCGTAAACAAACAATAAGTTATCTAACTTGTTAATAACTTATCGTTTACATTTAGTTCAATTAGTCTAAATACACAACACAAGTACGTACTATTTACTCCTTTTGATTAGATATTGCACGAAGTTGCATGCATATTATTTGGTTTCGTATGTAATCAAGATTGTGGGTATACATTAGATATTATTATTATGTCAGCGGTATAGTTATTACTATTAATAAATGTACATAAGTAATATTAAATGTAGATTCACGTTTATTTACTTCTTATGTTTAACGACATATTTGCCAGCATCTGTCAGTTAAAGAAATTACGGATTAGATATGATAAGGACTATAATTAACAATTAAGATTTTAAGCAGTGATACATTTTATTGTACTATTATATTCAAATACAAAATCGACAGGAAGGCTTGGAAAGGTTATTGAAAAACAATTGATGTATAACTAGGCTGATGGAATCATAATCAGTGCTGGTTGAGTTATTCCAGTATTCTGCCACGTGGTGGAAATTGTTATTTTCGTAATATCCTGCGCAGTGTTACTTACTCTATATACATTTTTTATTCAATAAAAATCTTGTTAAACCCTATATACTTATAAGGGAACAAAACCAGCCACAAAGTTTTATACTTGACTTAGATTAATAATTTTGTTTAATTTTATTTTTTAACTTAAAAAACAACGTCATTGATACCGGAACTCGGTCTCGCGTTAGTTCATTAAAAATATCAGCGGGATCACTTCTACGAATCAAATTTCGAACTAATTCCAGAAGTCAATCGGTAATGAGCACTTTTTTTACTATGTTAAGATGGGAGGTTCTTTTAAGGTTTATGCCACAAACAATTTAATATATCGTAACCATCACTATACTAAGGCCTTCAGAATAAAAGACGTGTAAGATTTTTTTTACCTTCAAGAAATTTTGATCTACTCTGACTGGGGCATATGCTAGTTAATTTCGTATGCCATTAAAAGGCAACATTAACTATAGACAACAACAGATGGATTCTGCTGCAGAGGCGTCTACCTGCAACAGAATCTATATTATAGTCTCTGCTCTCGCTTAGCTTTAAATTGGCAAAAAAGGGCGCACTTAGAAGTTCTCGAGCGCAAATTTAAAAAATAATAAATACTTTGGTAGCCATTTTCGTTATTTTAATTAATTACTTTGCTTACATACTTAATGACATAAAGTTCTAAATAGTGATGACTGACAAAAACAAAATTCAGTATTTGAGAAATCTCTCCTCCCGCCAGGATAGCGGCAAATTGTAATAGGATATATAGAAGATTGTTCAAATAATAAAATCCGCTGAAGACTCCTTCTTTCTGCTTAAAGTTGGGTAGGTTTCAAAATGGGTACCATAAAAACATAACGAATTCCTGCGAAAATATATCAGAAAATTATATAATTGAAGAATAAATAAAATCTAAGATTATGGCAACTAGACACATTCGAAGGACGAAAAATTTTACTACTAAGTCTATTGAAGTTGCGTAAGTGCTTTTTCAAACTACAACGTTGACGAGAATATAGTTGTACGTAATCCACACCAATGGTTCGAATGTTAACTACACAGCACATATTAAATGTGCCTACTGCACACGTAGTGAACCAGAATTTTATCACTCGCAGGCGCCAGGATGTTGACATTTGCCAGATAACACTGTACGTAGTTATGCCGAACTTTGTATAAAAACCTTTCGATCGTTTATCTGTTTTTTTTTTATTGACGCTGAAACTCTGTAGCGTACCTACTTATAGTAACGAAAAGTAAGTATGTAGGTATCTACTTAATATGTCGTAGACACATACCTAATAACGGTATAAAAATAATAAATATAATATCGATTTTAACATAGTTATTTAGATACGTATTTCAATATGATACCAAGAAACGGTCCACTGATTTAATTAATGAAATTGTTAAAATATAGATCCTGTCGTTTTCTGTAATTTGTTATTATAGATTAAAAATTATGATCGATTTTAGATAATTATCGATATTTTTGTTTAATGCTACTACTTATGATATCAATAATAGTGTTTTCTTGTAAAGTACGTGCTTGACTTTGCAATTGACAATACAAATAATTACTAAGAAAATGGCCAACACGATATCATAACGAATCACTTTTGTTCTTTATTTCACATTACTTATTTATAACGGAACGTTTCTTACTCAGCCTCTAGACACAACAATACGTACCTAAGCAAACCGAAACTAAATGAGCTCTACATTTTTATTAAGTCCCTAAAATCTCATAACACAGCGTATAATCCTTGGGACTTTAAAATTTCGAACAGATGTGTTGAGTTCATTAAGCGATTTCATACTATAAGGACTCATGTTTTTGGTACATTTTGTACGTAATTTTTGGAACTTTAAAACAAAGTTGTGCCATGCAATTGTTTGTTATCGAAAACAGTCCATGTTGTCGCGGTAGCCATAACCACCCTTTGTGTAAACTTGCGTAAGACGATGTGTGTGGTAAGTTTTATAAACATAGATGCGTTATTAGTTGAAGATATTTGTTTCTTGCATACTACAATATAGGCTTATATTTTTATGGTTTTACTACTTTATATAATATATGTATATTATTTATTATTTAGGATATTGGGTAAAAAAATGTCTGTTACATCTTGGTTTATTTTTATTATTGTTAATTACCCAGTACAATTTTGTAATTTCTAGATAGAACGGAAACGATTATAGTGAGTAATGGATATTTATATTTTTATTTTTATTATCTATAACAACTTCATTAAGTGTCTTTCGTGATGACTTAAATTATATGTAATTCTTCGTATTCGTACCTATATATAAAGATTATTATAAATCGTTGATATGTTATCTTTTTATCATTACGCATACGAAATGTAAATGAAGGAAGTCATGTGCTATAATATAACACTACTACTACTATAATATATAACTTTGTATAACTACGAAGTTAATTAGAAATTGCGAAGTAAGCTGAGATTATAGGCTATTAGGAAAGATATTGAGTAGGTTGTAATACTTGTAATCATCGAATCAAAGTTGGATTGTTTGTAGGTACACATTATATAAGTAACAAACTGACACTGAAGTTAGACAACACCATACAAATGGCTCATCGTTAATGTTTACAGTTAATGGGTTGTGACATTAAAATCACTGGTTGAGTGTCCTACATCTTAAAAAGGACCTAAGAGGTGTCAAAGTTAAAACAACTCTCCAGAGAGAAGGTTGCATCTCCTTTGTCAAAACATGGTTGAGCCGACGACGCCAAGGCGCAAGAGAACCTGTGACACCGACACCCCAATCTCCCCCGCCCCTACGAAATCCCCAAATAATACGTATCTATTAGAGCGTATATCTCCGATTCGCTTAAGTATTCCTCAAACATGAAGATAGTCGACGAAAAATTCGAGTGGAGAAAATATGTATGGCAGCAGCGGTATGCGAGGGGGTAATACGGCGGGTGTGGGGCGCGGGCGCCCCCCTCGTTCGACAGTTAGCTTACAGCGCTCGTGCGAGGAGGACGTATTACGTGTTTTGTATTAGCGAGTGCCCGCGTGTGACTGCCCGCGCGACGCCGAGTGTTGTTTCTGTGGAGTGGAGTGTGTGCTGTGTCCTATTACAGAGTGTTGCCTAGACCATGACCGTGTGTGTTTGACCTGGGAATGTATCCAAGCGCGGGCGCGATGAACGCCGCTGCCGCCGCCGCTGCCGTGGCGGCCGCCAGGCATCCGGTGAGATACCTCACGTAAATCATCCGCGAAATCTCGTCCACGCTGCAAATTGTCCCTTATATTGCCAAAAATTCGTTAAAACACTAACAAACTGCGAATACGTGGTACGAACGCTGTGCAACCATTCCAAGCAGCTTAATAAGCCTTTTAAACTTCTCTGCGTGTTTCTGATTTGTGAAGTCTCTCTATGAAGTAATCGAAAGCCACATGTTTGTTTCACAGTATGGTCAGTCTTTAATTTAGAAAATTGAAACATTTAGTTCATTACAAAACAAATCAAGACAATTAACGCGTAGCTCGGTGCAGCGTATGTCAATGTCTATACTCATTTCTAGGTAACGATTAATTAGTCGCTCTCACTCGCTGGTTTTAACGTTAGTTGTAAAATTATTAATAACATTCTATTTCTGCGTTCCTGGTAATTTAACAAAAGACGCATTGTTTTGCCATCAACTATTTTACAAAAACGAACAATTGGGAGAAACATGCCAGCCGTAAAAATAAATGCTGAGAAATAATACAGTGCGACGTGAACGAGCAAACAAAACGGGAGAATAACGGACCCCCGCAGGGTCGGCCCGGCGATTGTCAGACACGCTCAATTATCCGTGAAATTGCTGCAAAGGATTTTATCATATTGACGAATCAGCCCATTTCCTCCTTATTCAACCTTTAACACTCCAATGACCAAAAATTAGCCGGTAAAAATATTAATACCTACTCAATGTAGCTGTAACCACAATCCCGTGGGAAGACCCACCGAAAATTGAACGTTATGGCGTCATAATAGGATTTAAATTACCCTTTCCCGGACCGCGTCTAGCCGCAAACCGCAGCGCATCTGTTGCCACGTTTCCCGACGGAGAAAATTAACCACACAATTTAAAAATCAATTTACTGCCTTGTATTTACTTTATATACTGAGTTTTAAGAGACACGTCGTAAACTTTAGTTTATTTCATCGTTTATTATAATAGCTCGAAATTACCCGAGCAATTAAAAATTAACCACTTTACGAAGCTATCTTTAATTACTTTAGTTTTAAAGTTTAAATTGAAAAGTGCAATCGAGTACTTAATTGCATTTTAAATAAGGAAAGTTGTAAAAGAAGCAATCGTATCGGGGAACGGCTGGAAGGTACTTACACCGAAGGCCGCGGGTGAGGTTCGCGCGCCGCTACTAAATAAGATGGTAATTAATATGTCTAATTAGCACCGCGCTACTAATAAAATGCGATCTGATAATGTGCTGCGATGCAACTAAACTACTGGCGTTTTGTCACCTGTTTATTTGTTATCGCTACGAACAATTTAGCCGTCCGTCACGTGATGTCCATTAAAGCGTAAAAAATATTCGCTCGGTAATAAGCAGTGCCTACAATAGCGCGAGTGGTGCGATTATTGTCGCGCATTCCCACGCGTTGTGCACACCATTTTATAAGTTTATTGTTGACATTCGTGACCACTCTATTGCGAACTCCCCTACCGTCAAACCCACTTCACAAAAGTTAAATGGCGAAGCTTTTTAAGGGGTCTCGGTGAGATGGGCATTGCGCTGGCTAAGTACAGGAAGTCGTCAGACGCATGTCTTTTGATGGATGCTTATTAGCTTCAACCGTTAATGCTCGCCTTATGAGGATTAAGTAGGCTTTTTGTAACGTGAAACTATTTGATATCGTTTAATATATGAATTTATAAATTTACGTGTTATTTAAATGACGCAAGTATAATGTTCGTTCATATAAAGATGTTATTAAGGCGGGTTTTCCATTGTTAGTTGTGGTGTATTTTTACGTATTTGTGAGTGTCATAGATGGTCGGGGTGAGGTACGGGGAGAGAGGGGTGTTAATGTAAATGCCTATTTGTCTGTTTGCTCAAAATCCGTGTCGCGTCTTAGTCAATATTGGACAGACGGAATTACCGTACGAACAAATGAGATGGCGTCTCTTCACATATTCCACGTTTCTTCAAACACCGTCGAGCACACACGCACTCGTTAACTCCGAATATTTTCCTTAGACTTTGTAGATTCTTTATCTTATTCCTTATCTCGTGTTTTTTAATGCAGCCGAGTGGTAATTTTTTAAAGGTTTGTGGCGCGAAATCGGTGTCATTAACACGAGTGATTACATGAAGGGTCCTCAAAGGAAATGTAGGTGTCTTGTCAAAGGGATTATCAAGAGCGATAAGTGGAGTGTTTGAGTCAATGTTCGCCCGAAATTATTCCCTTCATTCGTCGCGATAACGCTATCAGTTTACGCGCAAACACTCATTTGGAGTATGCAAACAATGCTTCGTCATAATCAAGATGCCATCAACGCATCCACCTGCATGGGAATTAAACAGCACATAGTTGGGTAATTACTCGACAACTACCGAACACTCTGCCAACACTTAGTGAGGATACTTAATTTCCGATGTTTAATTTTGGAAAATTAGACTTATCGTAGTAGTTTCATGGCTATGATTTCAAAAGCATTTTCGTCAAAGATTACGGCGACAAATTGAATAAAAAAAAAGCCATAAAAAATATAGAGTGACTGTATACTCTAGAAGACTTGTTAAATTTTCCAAGAATTTTCTGTCATATGACTGACCAACCGACCCTACCTACATCGGGCGACAAACGGTGTTGTGTTTCTGAGAAAATAAAATCAGCTTTCTGATCCCTGCGCTACCATATTAGTTTACTAGCATTTTTTAAAACACCACTCCATAAGGGCGTAAGCCGCACCTGAAACTTTTCCCTATTTAAGTTCTGTTTCTATATAAATAGAGAACAAATTTGTATGTGACGAGTCGACGTTAAGCCGTAGCGTGATAAAGTCAATCTCGGTGTTCAAATATTTGTGTATGCTTGTTTGGTTTGTAAGTGCGAATGGTGTTTAGATGTTTACAGAGCCGCTGAACTTGTACGCTCCGGACCAAGCTAGCTTAATACTACTAATACATTGCTGATATGGATCTTATGCATTCGTTTACCCCTCTAAAATTCTCTTTATTATTCCAAAACGGCTCATTCATTCGTTTCGAAATTTGAACGCAAATAAAAAAGAAATCGTCGCACAGGTAGACGTGGGCAGACAGACGTATTCAATAAAATTTGAAATAAAAACACGTATTTCTTTTTATATCCGTTTAAAGGTAGGCTGTTTAGTTTTGTTTTTATACCAGTCGCCGCTGGATGCGGGCCTTTCATCCGGACCCTCTACACAATAGTGCCACTCAAAAACTGTTCATTGTATTTTAATTTGACCTTTTCGGCGATAATTTATGGGAATCTTTTTTTTGTGTCGAGGGGAACGTTTACTCAGTCTATTATTGCCGTGGATTATTTTCATTCCTTTTGTGATCGATTTGAAGTTCGGATGGTCGATCTGGCAGCGTCACTAAATCGATGTATTTACTTTAATGATATACCTCGTGGGAATGTTTAAAAAAATACGAGTCTTGTTAATGAGTTTAATTAATTTTTAACACTACCCGCGTAGTTAATTAAGACGATTAAAGTAAAAAAAATTAACTTATATTACACTTTTTTATTACCTCTAAGCGGGCCATTAATTTTGCTAATAGCCTGCAGTTGCGATATTCAAAATTTAATCTTAATAATTTGTTGAATAAATCGATAATAATAGTTGTGTATTTTGTATTGGTAATGTTTACATTAAAACAGATGTTATTAATACGTTGGACGTTTGTCCATCGATCGGCGTGTTATACAATTTTATTATCGGTAACGTTTCGTTTAACCTAGTCGTAATGTTATTTTTATATGGTGATTTAAACGCACTCGTAAAACATTTTACTTATAAAGGCACTTCCACACAACATCTATAATAAATATTTTAAATACGATCTGTATTATATAAGTATCACACACCACTTCAGTGCCTTTTACGTGGTCTCGCAATGTTTCGGAGCTCTTATATGGGTATATTACAGAAAATATAATTGTTTCTCTACGTTGACAGTGTATTTTGAATTGTAACATTGTGACATTGTTACACAGTGCCACAAATTATTCTTTCCCATATTATATTACCAAATATTTTTTAATACTGATATGGAACCTTTAAGGCGGCCTTCTGGCGCTGCTCGAAGCGAAAACACCACGGTCGTGTTGGGTATCAGATATTTTGAGATAACGATGAATGAAACAAATATATAATAACCAGCCAGTCACTTTTGGACGATAACATGCAAGTTCCGGGTACGTCCCATTTGACAACTGAAGTCGTAAATTACGGGAAAAAATCGAATTAGTTACTTAATAGTATTACCGTGCTATTTTACAAATACATGAAGTGTCGCCTTGTTTTACAAGTGCATAATCCATAGGCTTTTGAAAATCAATGATGTCAACGTACTTTAGCCTCTAAGTTAAATTTTGTCGTGATTTTATGTCATTAATAAAATTAATCACCGGAATAAGTCGCTCGGCAGAAACACAAAATTTTATGAGCCTATAAATTTTTTTTTTTTTTCAAAATTCGGGCTAACTAAATTAAGGTTCTTGTTTCATGGCGCCAAGATTTTAGTACACAAATCGCATTTAAAAATGGGATAAAGAATAAATAAAGTCTATTATACTTTATTGCATTAACATGCGTAATATTTTGTTTGTATAAGAAAGAAAACCTACATATAGCGGGAATAAAAGTATCACGCATACATGAGGTGTCGGCATGCCACATGTGGTGCGGCCGCTACCGCTCAGTCGTTTTGCTTCGTTCTTATGTCGTTTTGCTCTCGCTTTCTTAGCACAGAACACGCCACTTTCAATTTACTTTTATTATTCGATCGAATGATCCGCTGATGTGAACATGGTTAAGTAATTACTACACGTCTCCCATCGAGCAGAAACAATTTTTTGTTACTTGTGTTACATAGTTGACCAAATTTATGGGAGTCTAATCGATGTGACAGATCAAGACTTTGACTATTATGCTATGCATTTGTTTAATGTGACGTTCAGTTTTCATTAAGTGTTGTAAGGAAACTAGCGATTTGTTCCTATAATGAATAATTCTCACAAACGCAAAAGGCCATTTGTATAAGAACACGGGTGCATGTGGTCATTCGTGATGTCATTACATTATTAAGCGCGATCGACCATCTCTGCGGCGAGGCGGCCGCGTTGGAGCACGACCGCAAGCCTATATCTCCGGTTGTTACATTCACTAAATTCCTGGCCACATTTTTCCCGAGCCCGATTGTCCGCAGCTCCATTTACAACGTCTACACGCCGCGCCAGTTCCTTTTACGCTTTTATTTACGCTCCTTTTATTATTTTTAAAGTCCGTTTGTTCCTCGCGCCGGCTCCGAGCGCGGTTATTTATTTTTTGCCGCCGGCCTCCCGGCGACCGTGTGTTGTTGTGTCCCTCGCTTTATTTTTATTTCGTGCTTCTTATTATGGAGTTAGTTTTTTTGTTTATTTTTTACTTTATTATTACTTGCTCGCGTGTTCACGTTGCTTTATTTTTGTGTTAAGAGGCAAGGGGTCGGCGTTTTTTTTTTGCACTAATCGAGACTCACACCGAATTATGGTCATTAAAGGATAATTTGTATTATGGTAATTTGGGATGCGTGTAATTTTTGTTTCGTGATATTAATGTTTTTGTGTTCAGACTGAGATTGATGAGTGCCGTTGTGTGCGTTGGCTCCGAACTGTTGCGTGTTAAGTTTATGCTCGCTAAACGGTGTTAAATTAAGACTTCTTTTTTCCGCTTAGAAAATAGTGTTAGCAGTCTAATTGCGGCGGTAATTGATTGCCGATGATGTATTTTCCTAATGTGCTTCTATTTTGCGCAGGGTCCTCCACAACCCGGTCAACCAATCAAGTTCACTGTCGGAGAGTCCTGCGACCGAATCAAAGAAGAGTTCAACTTCCTTCAGGCCCAATACCACAAGTAAGTGTCGACCCTCATTTTATATATGTTATGTTAACAAGAGGTATACATACCTCACCCGTTAACATTTAATGATAACATACTTAACGTACTTACATGGCATTGAGTAAAGGAAATTGTAAATTACATTTATTTAATAACATTTAGAAATTTATATTCGAAGACCTCAATGACCTTAAACAGTTTGCCCTGGGGTCGCTGAATGAGAAGGTACCGCGTTCGATACCCGGTATGACCAATTTGGGAAACAAACGTATTCTAGGTAGTACAATTCCGTTGCTCTGGTACTCGTAGTACAGGGAATTCCCTAGTCTAAAATCTGGTTTTGGAATGATAATGTTTGTAAAAGCCAATAGGAAACATCCGTTAGATCACATTTTTATTTAAATGAAATTATTATACATAATATGTAAAAATAATGGTGTAAAATCTTTCCTTTCTTTACGTTTTCATATAGGCATTTATCTATGACAATACAAATATACTCACAAATTTGGAATACCTAATAAAGCACCTCGCAAACAAAATGGTTAAACAAACGTCACAGTTAGCATTAAAAATTTTGGTCAGATTAGTCATATCGGACATTATCGTCGTAATATATCATTTACTCACTTCTTCAAATAACTGACTTAATTCGTAATCAATCACCAACCGTCAGACATGGATTGTTTCTCTGATAACAGTAACTCTGAGTTTCGCACAAAATAACATATTAAATATAAGTCATTTATCTATCTGGAACATGTTAAGCACACGTCCAAGGCTTAAATTAAACACTATTCCAGTTACGATAAGAATGCTGTCCAGCGAATTGAAGACTGTACCTTAGTATAATAAGACATGTGTGGTGACTCCATACAAACGTAACAGCGTGTCTTGTATGTGTGCGCCCTCCGCGAGCCGTGTACGGACGCAAACATTCGCATAATCATTGAACTCACGCGTCCAGAAATTGGCAGTGGATTAGAACCCAATGAACCCGTCCGGGTTTTTAACCAAAGCTCCGGGTTTAACTCATTTTTGCCTAAAATCGCGTGCGGAAACCATTATACGTGTAAAATAATACAGAAGTTAATATAATTCCGTACTTATTAGGAATTTCCCCAAAGTTAAACAGATAATTGTTTTAACCAAAAAGAGTGACAACTATAGAATATCATCCGTGCGTTGTAGAAAGGGCGAAAGCGCAATTTCAAAAAAAAATCGTGGGAGCACGTTTTAGGTCTTAACGATTGCTTTAAAATATTTACTTCCAGTTTTAAAATCCAAGTTTGGTTTCAATTAAGTTTAAGTTTTAAAATTGTATTTAAAACAGAATGTAAATATTTTAAAATTGTCGTGAAAAAATAAAACGTGCTCCCTGAATTTTTTGTGGAAATAGCTTTCGCCCTTTTATACGATACACAGACGATATATTCAAATCCATCAGTCCATTCGTCATTTACTATGGTAAACTACTGGTATGGTATGGTACTATGGCGCGAGGCGGGTCGAGACCGCGGCGGATCTAATTCCATGTATTTATATGGACGAGACACCACGAGCGCGGGAGCGAGCGCCCGTCCCGCTCCGGCTCGCTGTATGTTTCTTTAAGCAGGACGGGATTTAAAGTTTGAACGCTGGTAGGCCAAGACTTTTTGGGGTGATTTTTAGGTTAGTTTTCTACCTAATTATCGTTAGTTTTCTACCTAAATTTTGATGACAATATTATTTAAATATTGTGGAATATTATCTTGAAGTATTATTTAATATTCGAGTGTAGGAACCTGAAATATTATTTATATTTAATATTTCACCATAATTTACTTAAATAAGTAATAAAAATTGCCACCGAAATTAGGTAGAGAAAACCAACCTGGAAATTACCCTTTTGATACTTATTATAGTTATGACCTCCTGGCATAGTGCGCCTCTAGGCCTAGTGAGCCCAGATGTAAATCCAGCCCTCTCTTCAAGATGGTATTCCTGGAAATCTATTTTATATTGTTTAAAGACACTGTTAATAATATCATAATTATTATGAAATATTTACGAGGAATGAAATTTAGTAAATATATGAAATGTGCTTAAATACACGACAAGGAAAAAAGTGTTTTTTGTCTCTTTGATCTTTTAAATGTATTCATATTTAACCTGCTTGAGAGTCAGACAGTAATTCACACATCAGTCGTATTATATCAGATCAAAGTAGTTCCACGCGTAATCATGAAAAAGTGTCTTATTTACCGGTGACGAAGGTGGATATTGGAAGATTGTGAGTGTATACAAAACAAATGTTCCAATAAACGACTTAACATTATATTTCGCAGCTTCTTTCTAAGCGATTTATTAACAGATTGCAACTAAGCCTTCAAGCTATAACCCCTATAAGTATTTCAGAGGTAAATTTAAAAAATATACATTTGACATTGACAGCCGAAATTCTAATCATTCTTAAAGAGTGTATTTTTTTTAAACTTTGGCTTCTCCTTAGACTATTCCTTTATTTTTTCCATCTTTTAAGGGAATTGTAAGGTTTTTTGATACAAAAGTGCGCACAAAATGTGGCGTACGTTTTTCTTTTTTTTTTAGTGAGATCACGATTTCAGTATTGTAGTCCTTGTCTAGTGGGGAGAGTGATATAAATCGCGTGGAATGAAGCTGCTCATATAATTGTGATCGAGCTTCACGTACAGGTAAGTGCGTTTGATCGTCAATTCATTCGTCTTCTCCAAGGAGAGTTAGGCAATAAATAGTCTGCCACACTGGCCCAATGCGGGACCAATAGGGGGAGTTCCCACGTTTTCAAAGGATTGTGAACGTTCTTCGATACAGGTTTTAATGTACGCAACTTACAAATTACAGTCATTTTTTCAGATTTTGATAGAGTTCAGATTTTGATATTTAAGCTTTTATGTTATTCCAAAGATAAAAATAAAGGAAGTAAATTAATGTATGAAATGAATCAAGCACATGCAATAGTGCACGTAAGTACCTCAACCTGTGACTGCACACATTTGTGTATAAAATAATAAATCAGTAAACACAGACGATCTGGGATTCATCACCGGGTATCAAGGGCAATCCACCTGTCTCTTTGAGAGCACCATTTTACATTGTCCCGAGCATTTTTGTGACCTTCTGTTGTGAAAAAGGGGACGTTTTCGATATAAAAAACTTTAAGAGGCTTAGCGAAGATCTTGTGTTCATATAGGGAAGTAAAAATAGGGCAATAAAGTTGCAGTGAAATAATATTAATGTAAAACTACTTTACTATCTTTGTTTCTATTTGTAAATATGAAAGTGAGAAATTTTAAATGTTTCTGAGTTGTTTTAGAATTAAGTCAAAGGAGAAAAAAGTAAAAAGTTTAATGTCCAACTAAGGTGTGAGTTTTGTGTTGATTTAAAAATGGCTTATTATCTTTTTTACAATTATTCTCTCTAATCCGAGACAAAAAAAATCAGTTAAATATGAATGAAAAAAAGGTACGAATTTACAGCAGTAGGACATGTAATGTTTGTTAATAAGTTGAATCAATATCTTACAATATACCACACACGTGTCAAATTTTAAATTGTTTTATTTCAGGGTAAAGACTTCTGTCACACTCAGTACCAAAAACAAGCCAATATACGTAGTTTAGGCGAGACGTCGCTAGATGGCATTAAATCAATTTTAAATTATATGTATCTTGAAACGCGCTTTTAATGTTCTGAAAATTTTAAAAACTACAGAGTAATATTGAAGGGTTTGGTGGCAAAACCTGTTAACCTGACAATAATTTAGAGAAAAAGCTTAGACACGTTTGATCTATTGTTAAAATTTAGCAGTAATTTGTTAAAATTAAATGAAGTGGCGCAATTTCATAGGTATACGTTTCGTCTAAGACACATTTTGGTTCGCAG
This sequence comes from Hyposmocoma kahamanoa, assembly GCF_003589595.1. NCBI lineage: Eukaryota > Metazoa > Arthropoda > Insecta > Lepidoptera > Cosmopterigidae > Hyposmocoma > Hyposmocoma kahamanoa. Next base: position 18,111,581 of record NW_020654289.1, read on the forward strand.
AGCCAGCGGAGTAGTAGTTAATTTGGCATTCGTGAGGTCGCTGTGACTTCAATACTTACTTAAATTAACCTGTAATGATTTTGTGTATTGTGAAACATATTACATTTATTGAAGAGTATCAATTATATTACCTAACCTTCAATTAATCGACCTTTCTGTGTTATGACAGTTTTTTAGAGAATTAACAAGGAAATAATTTAGGCTTCAACGGTACTATGAGCGCTAGAGTAACTGTATTCTTACAAGGAACCAAGTTTGAGGCCGGGTAATTGGTGTGGCTATCTGGTACATAATTATTATTAAATAAGAAAACATTCTGATAAAATAATTCTGGCTATAACTGGTTATAACCAGACGAAAAATAAAAAAGTGTAGGGACAAGATAGCGATTTCGTCCTACAGGATGTTATCACGTAATCGCGACGCGGTAACCGATATCACGAGGGCCTCCTTGGTCGATACTATTGCAGAATGAAGATGTTTGATATTCAATTAAGAATTATATGAAATAGGTACTGTCATGTAGCTTAATGATGTGATATTGGTAAAACTAAAAATAAACATTCTTAAATGTTCAAATGTATTCTATGTCGGTAAAAAAGTACCTGAAAGTACATCCATTAATATTTCAAATAACCAAGCTAACAAAATAAATGAATATGTTAATGCAATCTGAACTTTAATGTTTCAGTAGCACTTGAAAGAGTTTGTCCAGGGTAGTATTGCCACCTTACCTATTTCTGCCGCCAAACAGTAATGTCAGCATTACTGTGTTCCGGTTTTGAAGGGAAAGGGTGCTGGTAAAATTACAGGCACATGGGACTTGTCAACTTATGTCTTAGATCTTTGCGATTTAAAGCTCTGAGTGACACTGTTATGGTCAGTCGTGTAGCTTACTATCAGGTGCACGACTTGTTCGTCCTGTCACTTGATATTATAAAAAAACAATTAAGCACATTAGTCGCAGTCGATCGAAAAAAAAGTTTCATTGCCTATGTGTAACAATCGCGAAAATGTAAGAACTTGATATACAAATAATTGGTTTTATCGCTAAACCCAGGAATATTAAAAATTTGCCATTGGAACATCGTTGTTGTTTGATGTGGTATTTTTGGGACCTTATTCTGTCGACTAAAACAAAAACATATTTACGTATTCTCGGTATGAATTATTCAATAATTTTAAAAATAACTAGAAAAAACAAGTGTCAACGCCAAGGCGATAAAACCCAACAAGTTTGACCTACTCGCGATAAAGTATAAAATAACTGTTATAAAAGTCTTATCGGACTATAACAAGTGCTCTTTAAATAGAACATAATGTAACGTAATACTCTGGACGGAAACTTAATTATTGTTTTTTTTATGTAACTCAAACTTGTGTTACATATAAATGCTTTTAGTATTGCCATGTTACCTTTGAGCCTTTAATAATCTTAACACAAATATAATTTTTAGTGCCTAAAACATGACTGTAAACGAAAAACATTTTTAAAATGCTTCTTTTTTGTTACAACGTACTGGCTGGTACAAAATATTAAAATATGTTCCCGTTTGTTTCAGTTTAAAATTGGAATGCGAAAAGCTGGCTAGTGAAAAAATTGAAATACAAAGGCATTATGTTATGGTAAGTTGCACTTTTCATTTCTGCGTAGAACGCACGCACGGCCACACGACAAACACTACCATATCTTATTTAGATAATGCAAATTTTAATTTCGCAAATTTAAACACTGTCGTTTGAACGAAAGAAGTATTAATTTCCAATGGATGTTTTGAAAGTTTGAATGCGCTATAACTGTGGCTCACCGTACTCACGACTTTCAACTATCACGTTTAGTTTATGCCAACATTATTTTAAATATTTCTAACGATTTATCTAATGTTTGTATAAGACAGCCGTGATCGCTTCATGAATGTTGCAGCATTAGCGCATACAGACATGTTATTGTGTTGTAGCTGGTTCAACGGTTAAACACTTTGGGTCGTATTCTAGAACTCTAATCAATGATCAAGTCAGGACTTGAGTATGATTTAAAGCACTAGAAATCATACTCTAGTCCTTGCCATTAGGGTCGTATTTCCAGTGCTTGAAATCATACTCAAGTCTGCTCAAATCCTGACTTGAGCATTGATTAGAGTTCTAGAATACGACCCTTTGAGTATCATTCGAGAAGGGGTTGGGTTCGATTCCCGATTAAATCTGAACTTATTGTTACTAAGCACTGTATGGTACTCCCAATACAGTCGCCTGCATGCCATTGTTTACAAGTAGCAAAATTAAAAACGGAATAATCTTAATCATTTGTCGAATTATTACAATATTTGATCCATTAAACATTTGCAAATAATGCTTCATGTTCACATTCAATTACAGGCGACTGTACTCACAGTTAATTGGTCACCATATAATTGGTGAAATTGTTTGCCACATAATTATATTTATTAATGAAATTTAAATAATTAATTTAATAGTACATAGTAAAAAATTAATACTGTACTCTTAGGCTCAATTTACATTGCGGCGGAACGGAATGGAAGCCAATTTTTGTAACAGTATTCTTATGCGGTCGCTGGAATGCTCGAGGATTCCGACGTAATTGACGCTTCAATTCCGTTCCGTTCCGCCGCAATGTAAATTAAACCTTACAGTCAATTTAACGGTTCAAATAGATGGATTAATTTAATGGTCAAATAGAGATGTCCTACCAGTTATAAAATGCGTTCGAGTGTGAAGCCAATAAATGTGTCCTTTTGTTACACCCGCATCACTATTATTAACAACCAATAGTCCCACCCGATCATTATTAAAAGATAGGGCCGAATAATAAAGCTCTTTGTGTTCATACGAGCGTAATAAAAACGAGCTGCATTCCGACTGCAATTGAACTGCAAAATGAATTTTATGTCATAATATTACAACCTAAATACAATGTCCCTTCCCTGAGTAAGTGTCGTAATTAGGCAATGTTTACAAGGGCAAGTTGTCGCACCTGTAGAATGTAAGTGACCCAACACAAAATCCCATGAAAAAATTCAATGGTTTGAAGCCAGCTGAACCAACGGAATTTTTCTTTGTTTAATCTTTGTATCAATAATAACCACAAAGTACTGGAGTATTACAAAAAAAATACATAAGTGTCATTTTAGTAAAAAACACATAAAAAATATTATTAAAATACATAGACGTCAAAAAACTTGCACTGTATGGTTCATTACAATTTTAAAACTCACACTCGGAATGCAGTTCGTGTGAATATATCTTTAGAGGTAGCCCCGTGTTAAGTAAGTGCAATGTATCAATATGTTTCTATACATGTCGCCATCTCACCATAGAGAACATAATGTCCCATACATATGAAGTCATGTATTTATTACGCAGCCGATTACTTACCAGCTCGGCGCGGCGTTCTACAAACGTCTGTTCCGTTTACATGATACCGAAAACACGTGTTTTCCGAGTTGGTTTTCTGAGCGATAAAATTCCAATGTTCCCTTGTAAAATGTATAGGTATTTTGGCATGCACTAATCCCCGCATGCTCGTTCCATTCAAACATGAATCACGATTTAGTGTAGCCAAATCGCTCGCAATTTATTTTAATACGCTCGAGAGGAAATTTTCGCGGGCATTTTTATGTGTCGGAAACACTTCTGGCTGCCGTCCAAACGCGGCTTCTGCGGATGTTTAGTCACTCGCCTCCTATAATTTGAGGAAGCTAATCTCTGCCAAAATATTTCCCTGGCACACTTTCGAATGTTTAACATTTTCACGCATTGTTGTCAACTGTAATATATTCTAACTTGTCACATTTGTGTTTCAGTACTATGAAATGTCTTACGGTCTCAATGTGGAAATGCACAAACAGGTATGTACTACTTTATTTTTAATCTTGTCGTAAATATTTAATTTCATTAATGGATTTCGTTCTCTGTTCAATTGCAAAAAATTTCTTTGACATTGTAACACATGCGTTGTATAAACTTTAAAAAAAAACCAAAGGCTAAAAGAACAACGGGAATCCATGAATGAATAAGGTTCTACATAATTTTTGTTTATTAATCGTAAAGAAAAATGTTTACACATTCCGACAAATCGTAAAACATTAAATAGGGGGAAATTTTATTAGTAGCGGTCGGCGAAGTGGCGCTTTAGGGAAACGCTGTATAAAAGTAAAAATATCATGTTATTACGCTGCGCCTGTTTGTTGGATAAAAGTTGTTTGACAGTTGCTCCAGGCGGGGGCAGCCGCCGACCAGCGTTGCCCCTTGTTTCAGGGGGAGGCTGTACCTGTCCACTTTGTTGGCGTTTTGATTTTAAAATTTTGATACACTTTTTAAACAGATTCAAATCCGTTTATCTAATATTTGTAATAACAGATTCTTTCAATTTCTAATTTTAAATGTTTTCGATATTCCAAATGCGGTCTTTGATTTTAAGTTGTCTATTTAGTTTAATGGCTTGTAGGAAAGTAATAATATTATTTGTCTAACACAACAATCCGAACGGGCGGCGGTTGAAGTAATGTTGTGACGGCGTTTATTTCAATGGAATAGAGCTGGGGTAGCTCCCCTAATGCGCGCGACTAAAGTGGAGACTGGAGACAATATATCTATGAGTTAGAGACGCTTAGTAGAATTCACAAAAAGGGGACCGCTGTTAGGGTTGACAATAACAATTCAAACTACAGATAAAAGTATAAATTATTATGTAACCAACAATAGAACATTAAGTCATACGCTGTAAAAAAATGGATTTATAAACCACGTTCAGCTAAACTTAAAACTCTGTTCAATTTCAAATTTAAAACTTAGTTCAAAATGAGTGTTTACTAATTATGTGCATAAAATCAAATAATGTATAAAGTACACATACTGTTTAACAACACAAGTTGCATATAATAATTAAATTGCATCTTGGAGTCGTTTTGCTCTCCTCAAAGTTTGTTGTTTTTTCTATTCACACGAAAGTCAAAGAGGGATTTACTGCGCGTTAAATACAAAAAAAAAGGTTATAAAAGGCAATGGTCGTATTCTCGACAACCCTGACCGCAGGAACAATAGCTATCGCTACGAATAGATATTTCATGCGCCAAGGGTTCCTTATATTAGAGGGGAGAGCAGGGTTCCGTAATCTGTTGATTTTACGCTCGCCAGCTCTCTACCCCGGTTTTTAATAATAACCGTGCTTTAACACGGCCTCAAAACAGAGCCGAAATCAATTTAAAACGCTCCAACGTCTAATAAGAAACACTCATTCGCTTCACACATTAATAATTCTCACGTGGATTTTTAACGCGAAGCACCTGTTTTCGTACTCGTGTTGTGATTCACTTCCCACCTTTGTTTTCATAAAAGCTCTTTATAAAATATATTTAAAAACGGCTTTTGTTTCTATATTACTCGTGAATCAGTACGATACCGAAGACAATTGGTTTCTGGAACTGTGAGGTACTTGATTGAATATTTGTATATATATCTAATTTGTATTTGAAGATATACTCAAAATAGTATAGCCGGCGGCAGTGTGCAATATTTGTTTAGGGTCTAGCGAACTTGCAGGCAGGGGTGATTACGAGGGGTCGCATTGTTTGCTTCTGCGGCGGACAGATGGCGGCCCCCGGCTCAATGCCTGAATGCGCTATTTAGCGTACACTGCCGAGCTTCATTGTAATGGATTATTACATTAGCACTTAACACGCTCAGTCGAGCGAGAACCAGAATACCCCTCCGACTTTGTTAACGCTTTTATACTGTTGCATGTAAGCGTAATAGAATAACAAGTAATGTTTTTATGTTTTTCTCCGGTATCACGCTTGTTCTCTGACTAGTTGCGTGACCGTCGATCGTTTTGGGTTAAACACTCAATAAAGCGAGATTGAAATTTTGGGAACTGATACGCTTTTTTTCAAGTTCCATTGAACTTGTGACGTTTCAAGGTCGTGGTTGATCTTTTTGATGATTGTAGGCGGTCTAAAAGAAGTGGTGCGATACAGTTTCGGTAATAAGGTCGATTTTGTGTCGTGTTGTGCGCGCGACGACTGCTCGCGTCGTGACCGCGCCGCGTTACGGCATGACCGCGTCTAACGCGCGTTTTCCGCTCTTTCTGACGACGACTAATTGCTTAGATTTTCTTTTGTTAGTCGCGGGCTGGAGCGTAGTGCGGCCGTGCCGAATCGCATCTACTTACGCCGTGAATTGATTGTTTCGTCTTTGTGTGGCTGTATCGACACGGAGACTCATTGTTCTGCGCGAAGCTATTATTCACGCCCGAGCTGACTTTCACGCTGTCGATTATTGCAAAAGTTTCCGAGTTTAGAACCGGTCGTTGACTACGCAAATTGTATTTATGCTTTTCATCTATACATATGCTAAACGCACCTTACAATTGTACAATGAGTTATTGAGCCATTAAAGCTGTCAGCATGTGGTTTAATGCACGAAGCGGTCTATGGGTTGTGCTCTGTTTTAATCAAGCTAAAAGCCTGTAATCACAATGACATAAAGCATATAACACACCCTAGGAGCGTTTATAACTCTTATAACACATTCCCAAACCCACGCATCACTTAACACAGCGATAAAAAAAGAGTTATAATGAAAGTCAATAGCTGAAATGTAATAAATTAATAACGGTGGAGTGATTTCATGAAGTGTCACTGGGGAGACAATAGGGCTGTGTGTGCCGATAAAATACTTTGTCGAGGTTTACGAGCACCCCCTTCTCTAGAAGGGTGTGGAGGGATGCCGTGCCTCATCGACAGATGACGCACATAGGTTCTCTCAATATTTTAGAGATTTTTTCATTGACACAATATTGCTGAATATTCTAGTAAACGTAAGTACCATCATCCGACAAATGGTTTCTCTTTTAAATACCTAATATGTAGCATTGTCTTCTTTGATTTCTTTATTTGAGTTCGTTTGACACGTCATTAATTATATTATATTCGCTACTCGAATATTTATAATTACAATCGAAAATAAAAAGTGCGTTTTCCAATAATTTGTCAAATTCCTGTTGTGGAATAAAAATAAAAAATTAGAAGGAAATGTAAATTCTAATTTCTGTTTCTAATTAATTTGTCAAAGTAATCGGAAATTGACGACATCCGTCAATCGACATCAAATTAGCATAACAAAATTGAAATGCAATCAAAACGTAACGCAATTCAATCTCTAAGCATCCAACATCTAACTCGAATCACGCACAGTGTAAAAATCAATCTGAGAGTGCGACCGTGGCTGTGCGTATAATTTAATAATTTAGGGTTATTTCGACTTCGTGTCGGCTGCCCCTCGTCTCTAGCCTTGATGTACTCAAATTATTCATACGCGGGAGGAGGTTTGTTTGCCGGCGTTCTCTGTGCAGTGGGGTGCGTCACACCCGCCGCCGCCGGCTCTCATTGATAAAAACAGAGCACGTGCCGATCTGCTTACCTACTATTTATAATGAAACTGGGGATTTCACTGCCTCTAAGCCTCTAATCCTATTTGCGTTCAGCTTTATTCCATCAAACAACAGTATTTGCAATGTACCAATAGCACGTAGGATATCTACTTGGCATGTTAACAATTAGCCCTTATCAATTCAGACGTGTAAGTTAACGCATCAATTTACGAATACCATAATTTCCTCAACCTTATTACTTTACTGATTAAGTGTTAAATCAAACAGGATCGGTTTTATCTTAATTATGTTGTAATTAAAATTGTTGTATCTAATCTGTTTAATAATCGCTCAAAGTCGGATAATTACTTGAGCTATAATTTGATCGGAGATATGCTTAATATCTCGCTATAAACGTTAATTGTTGTTTATAGAGCATGTTGTTATTTATTAAATTATAGACAATGGAGATAGGTAGAGTGTACCGTAGCGTGTCGGTGCCGGGGCGTTATCAAATTACGAGTAGCGCTGAGTGTTCACATCAACGTGCAGCCGTCGTCGCGTCGCGAAGGGTCCCATATAATGGGCGTACTATCTCAAACATCTACACCAGGATGTACAGCATTGTAAATTGTCTAAACGAACGCAACAACTCACAATGAACGCTCCGTCGCCCCTCACTTTAAAAGCGAAATTATCTCTCCATCTACAGGGTGCGTCACGCGGCAGATGGCGCTTGCAATAAAACCACTAAACGCGATATCGCTCGCTCGCTGCCCCTCGCTTTATTATTTGATCGGGGAGCCAAATTAAAGGATTTGCTGTAACCCCTCGCTGGCGACCCTCGCCCGCCAACAATCACCTCTGTATTAAGTCTAATTGTGTTTTCAAATTCGACCCCTATAACGCCAGGGGACGTGGTGTGCGCCATGTGAAAAAATAGGGCGCATTCGCCCTCGTGGCTTTATTAAATTCGCTCACACAGCTCGCTCTGCAGACTTAACGTTTCATTTAATCAAAAACGGCGAATAATTTACTGAATCAATGTTCGTGCGCGTCGAGTTTTCCCCTGTAATGCGTGGTCGTGAACACTCGTGACTAATAAACAGTTTTATTGCTGGCCCAAACCACGCAATGAAACAACGTAATAATATGTGCTCGCTGCCAGCTATCTGATACCCATTAATCTCGCTATCATGTTCTTATTCCTGTAGTGATACATCATTGGATTTTATTACAAGTGTCTATCTTTCGATTGATGTTTTTATATCTTTTATCGTACGTACGTTTAGTTATTAAGTATTATCATCGTCAATGCTAAAGTATTATTTGACAGTTAATAAGGAAATATTATTTTTAGCCTCGGGCTGTATAAGGGGGCGAGTTTCCAGTAGTTAGTTGTCGGATCCCCGCGCTCGTTTAACGTGATTCTCGTTTATTTCTCGCCCCTCCGGCTCCAGCGTCGGCGGCGCGAAACTAATTACTGAATACGGCCCCGTGCAGGCCTTAATTGCACTGATTGAGACACGGATATTGATTTCGAAACTGTTTGCGTTGATGCGAGTACTCGATTTGTAGTGACGGCTGCGGCTTGCGCCGGCGGCTGCATCGAGCGGCTTCATGAATAATGGACGGCTTGTTCGCTCTTTGACTCCTCATTTAAAACAGACGATTTCTATTCGACTGGTAAACTCGACGCCTATGACTCACTCGTTTTCCATTCGCTGTAATAGCCCGTAAAATTACAACGCTACTCGCTGAAGTATTTGTAGAAGTGTTTTCCTTGCATACTAAAACAAACGGCATTTTGTTAGCAGCAATTATTTTAATTGTGTCGTCGACAATTTCTTTTGGGTTAACTTGTTGCCGTGTTACTGTATTGTTAAAGCAATTATACATTTTCGAGCTGAACAAGTAAACAAGGTAACAAACAACGTAACATAATTTAACGGAGTCCATAAAATGTCGTTAACAATCTTAGACACGTTTATAAGACGGGAACATTAAACTGGTGGCATTAAATCTCGCTTACATATCATGGAATAGGCAACAGTTGTACTGTTGGTGGGCTGTTCTATTCAAATAGAGTGAAACAAAGCAAATAGGGTGAAGGGGTAACAAACGGGGGGCCGTACCGCCCGAGCTACACTCTATTGACTGAAGCCCTCGCAATCTGACAGTTGTTACAATACGCCGCACGAAAATTGAAGTGTAATTTTTTATTGTTGGAAAGTGTTTTCGAGAAAGTAACTTTTGAAAAGGTTTAATTGGAATTTGTTCGTCCATTTTAAAAGAGTAAAATTGCTAACAATTTTGTTTTTTATTAACTTTGTGTTGTGATTTATATGTTGGAGTTCGTTTTTATTGTTTATTTTTATTGACACAGAAAATTATATATTGGGACTGCGCACGATTTTGCGTTTAAAATGTCATCAGTTGTTCTGATACATTTATTGTTTGTTCTGTATTTTCAATCGACGCTAAAAGCTTTAACAACGTCAACTATTCGATATTTACGTCTGTTTTCGCTTACATTTTAATATTACTATTATTTTCATTGTATAATCAAGTGCATGATAAAACTCCATGCAAAAAATGACTAGTAAATCTGACGCGTTTATAACGCACGTGACGTCTCATCGGCAACATTCGGAGGGGTCGCGCTTTATACCAGCTGTATAGAATATTAATTCATATCGCTAGGGAGCTACAAAGAGGGTCGTCATGGAATTTATATTAAATGCTTAGGACTTAAAAGAGAAAATTGGGGATCAAATCTGGCTAGGCTACGAGGGAAATCTTTTCCCTTTCATTTGTTTTCATTTTTAAATTGTTCTTTCGATTTTATGGCTATGTTGGTACTATGTACGTTTTCTATTGTTCTACGAACGATTATTCTAGCATTGTTAATGTAAGTGCTCTGCGCTGAAATATGATAATTAATTAACATATTCCGAAATACAAATTAATAATTATTTACACAGCTACACAACACGTTCTAATGATATTCCTTAAATTTAATTAATTGATAATTTAAACTATAAATTAATTAAGAACGGAGCGTTGGCAATAAAGTACCTTCTTCTTGGAAATGAAATTGTTTTTTTCGGATCTAAATCTGGTTGTTTTTTTTCTAACACATTTCAACGTTTCGTAATGCCAAACTCGATACAGAGACCAGAATGTTGGTTTGTTTGAAAAAACAAAAACAAATATACGCTATTTAGATCAGAAAAATTGTTTTATTTCAAATGTGTAACAATCGCGAAAGCTTAAAAACTCGATGTCTACTTTTTGTCATCATACCTTCTAGAAAACGCATTACACATCAGCATTTGTCAACAAAAATAATTTCTTAGCGCTGTCAGCACTAAAACCATACAACATTTCATTACATTACCCCTATCCATAACTTTTGAATATTGAAGAGCAGCACTACAGCATGATAATTGCAGCAGATGACACATTGAATAATAAACAAGCCGACTCCATAATGGCGAGGCATCAACTATTGAAGCCCGTACCGCATTTAGCATACTTAATTAAGTCTTACTTAGCTACGGAATAAGTTCAGTCACGTCTCATCTGGTGTGAATAGGGTCTTTATATTAAAAACAAGACGCAGTGTAAATTTTTGATCACAGCTCGAGATTATTGCCTGTAGCATAAAAGATAGGGCTTATACTGATCCTTGGGGGACCCTTTGTTTCAGTAGAGGGCTAATGTGAACTGATAAAAACGATTCTGGGGTTTTTCCGAAAAGCACTTAGTAAAAAAGAAAACATGTGTCCATTCGAAAAACTAAACGTTCCTGCCCCACTTATGTAAAAAAACATGGCTGACATACCTTCCGGTTTATAATATCCAGAGTATTAAAGTCTACAGTGTTTAAAATTGATGAATTATGGAACGCTTTGCCCCGTGTATGTATAGGTTGATACTTATAGGTTCAGTTATTATTAATTGATTATAAAAATGATTGTTTTTACAATGAATAAACGATATAAACAAGTGAACATTTTGTTCTAAGAGTGATAATCGCATGCCTTACTCAGCTATGTATGTTATAATTTAGATGTAGTCCGTTGGAAAACTTAGCGGTAAAATTGCCTTAATAACATCTAACACCCAGTTCAAATCGAGTTCTTAGGTTTTCACGATTGTTACACATAGGAAATGAAACTATTCCGGATTTAAATCGCGTATATTTGTTTTTTCAAACAAAACCGACATTTCGGGCCCTTTACAGGTCCCATGGTCACGGTTGACTAAGGTGGTACAGTCATCAACCAGTTATGTCTAATATTAATGCAAACCACCCTATTTTTTCGCTATAGTTACAAAAGTTATTAAGTAAATACCTTATTTTTAATTTTACAAAGAAACATTCTAAATTACGCTACATTACGTTTTAATTTGATGACTGGACTGGATGAATTATTGTTCAACTTAAACAATAATTTCGTCATCATTCTTTACATATTAGTTTTTTAAACTCTTTGAATAAAAACATATTTATTGTATTTTTTATATAATAGATTCCAATCTGTTCTATAAGACACAGTGTCGCTTACTAGATTGGTACTGTAGCGTTCTTGAGCCACGCGGTGTCTCTTCCACTGTTTTTTAAAATTTATGAAAATAATATAAAAAAATTTTAAATTTATTTTTTAAACCGACTTCAAAAAAAGGAGGAGGTTCTCAATTCGACTGTTTTTTTTTGTATGTATGTTAGATAACTCCGGTATTTGTGAACCGATTTTCATGATTCTTTTTTTGTTGCAAAGAGGGTACCTCAATATTGGTCTCATTTCATTTTGAAGAAAATCATCCACATCTAAGGGTGGCACGCATGAACATTCATTTTTATGAATAGCACCTAAATTTTACTTAAATAGCAATTAATTTAATGCTTGGTTTTGCTATTCTCCAATTCAAGGCGTTTTTCTCTCTCAATATACTTTGAGCAGTGAGAACCGATTTTTATTATCTCCTGTGTCAAGTCCTGTATAGTGGCGAACTAAACGTCCCCATATTTCAATAAAATAGATGTAATTCCACGTACTTTTGAGGTCAGTTTTTTTAGTACTATGTACTGATTAAAAGTCTGTTTTTTAACACCGCTGGACAATTTTAATAGAAAACGTCTAAAGAATATCCTCGAGAGTAAACAAATTAAATAAAATACCGTTCCTTTTTTACGTTTAACTCTAATATTCGAGAAGACGCTCGAGTGTGAGACTGAACGTCCAATTCTTGTCTTCACACTTTCTTTGCTTTTCTTACGATTTCGAGGACACGTGACTAATTTATTTTATCCAATGGACATGTCGAGCGCTGAGCGAAAACATACATTTTAATGTTTTAAATAATCAATAATAAATAAATAATAAATTGTAATCCTCTTAATCATCGTTCTACCTTAATATATTGATAAGCATTTGATAAAATGCACAATTAATCCTCTTTATTCTTTATCTATATTTAATTACAATTACTGAAAGTCATACTTTAAAATAAACTACAAAAATAATTCTCATTTCCGTTCAATAAACACTCGACACTTGAGGAATTTAAAACAAAGATACATGATGAAATCAAAACGACAATGTATCGACAAGCTACTTTTTATCTTTTGTCTAGCAACATTTGCTTTAGTCTTGTTGGAAACATTGCGTCTTTCTCATGTGTGACAAAAATATTACGACCGTTAGTGACGAGATATACGATATTAGGTACAGTCATACGAATACTTAGCAACTTGGTCTCTTGACAAAAGACGACTTTTTTCGTTATTTTTTCGTACATCCACAACCATTAAAATTAAAAAATACTTTAAAAAATTAGAAAATACTTTAAAAAATTAGAAAATTACAATTTACCTTAGTAACTTCTATAATTTACCTTTCGGTACCTCGTTTCCTGATAATTATCAGAGCACCGTAAAATTCCGTGCATTTGTAACGGTTACAGAAAAATGTTACCCGGTGAGAATTCGCAGCTTAACGAACACAATTTCTTTAATTCATTGTTTCCAGTTAAATCATGGGAGTTCTTTTTAGGGTTCGGAACCGAAGTGGCAAAAAATTAAACGATGCTACTTAAATTGTTAAAAGTTAAAAGGATTTAAACGTCATTGCCCTTTTTCGTAGAAACAAATGCTGTCATCTTGAAATTCTGCGTAGTAGTTATATCTTGGTTGTCCTAGGAGAAAGAATTTAAGAAACGTTTTATATTTTTTTTAAATGTTGGCGTAATCCGAAATTAGAAACTGGATCAACTAGGTCAAGTGGGTATCATATAAAAGAGCTCAATTTATATATTCAAAATACTTATTCATGATGTAAATTTTCATGGTAGTTTGACTTCCTGAAAAATTGTTTGTACCAAAAATACCCCCTTTTCACCAAGATTATAAACCGCAAAATTTGAAATTTTTCAGCACTGTCTTGTATACAATCACAGGAAATATAAAATGAATATTTGCAAAAAAACTGATATGTTTTTTAAAGAAAAACTAAATTAAAATATCACTTAAGTATAAACTCCTTGGTGCGCGAGTTTTTCTCGCACTTGGCCGGTTTTTAGTAAATAAAGTAGGTACATGGAATGTATAATTTATTTCTATTATACATTATTTTTAATTATTTTAATCTTCAACTAGAATAAGCATACGAGAAAAACATACATAGTACAATAAATTAAAAACTTTTTTTGAGGCAATTGAAATATCGTGGAATCCTGTTACTTTTAAGTTACTTATCATAATATAAAATGATAACAGATTCAAATAAATTTTCAATATAATTTAAACATATTTTTCGGCACGTTGTATTAACGGTAACATAGCACAAAAACAGTTAATTAGCTGTTTTAAAAAGAAAAAATGTTCCCGTCTTCGAACTAGCGGGTAAAAACAATAATATTAAATTAACACGTATTTTGCATATTAAATACCATGACGGAACTCATCCAATTTTAATTGGTTTGAAGTCTGCATTCTTTATTTAAATTTTGCTTAAATAAACCAACTGATTATTGAATACATAGGACGTAATTACGAGTACTATCACACTATATTATTACACGTACTGTGTAATTAAAGCAGTTCATTACTAGTAACTATTAAGTAAGTACTCCACCTATTTCTGCCGCTAAGTAGAATGTGAGCATTACTGCGTTCCGGTTTTATAGGATATGGCTGCTGGTGAAACTCTATAGTTTTTGACAAATCTCATATGCCTATGCATATAAGATTTGCCAACTTTATGTTTGAACGTGACGGGAGCAGTAGGAGTGCCCCTCGGATTTAAAGCTTAAGTGGCACTGCAACTGTAATCGATAGGCGTGTCACTTATCACCAGGCGCACGTTTGTTTCGTCATTGTATAAAATACACTAGCAGTCACGAGAAGAAGTAATGTTTTAAGCGATATCGTAGTATGTACTCTGATATCACAAAAACATGAATTCCTTATTAATTGGCCAAGGGAAAATTAACAACCGCGATTTAGGAAACGATTCAAAATTGATCAATGCCATCTAGCGGTATAACCGAAGTAATAATATCTTTAGAACATTGCTTATTCAAACAGTAATTGACAAAGTTTCATTATGGGATTCACATACCCTATGAAATAGGTGTGGGCTGATTCACAGAACGTTACAAAATGAATACAAAGTAATTGTATTCTGGGGTTGTAGAGAGTATAGAATGCAAATGGTTCATCTTTATTGTCCAATTTAGGCCTTATAAGAGGCTCCTCGCCAATAGTCGAATGGAAAGTTATTACTATTAGTTACATGTTTTATTGAAACAAAATTTCTCGCATTTTGGTGGATTATGTATAAATACTTTCACCTTAGAGGAATCATGAAGGCAACGAAATTAAGTATTGATAAAGTACAGACACAATAACGTTAGGTATAGATAAAAAACTATTTAATAACTTGAATGCCAAATTACTTTAGTGGTTCAGGGTGGCAATGAATCGAGGTGAATAAGTGTGCATCGAGTTGATAGTGAGCTTAGATAGACACATCCCTGTTATTTACCTTGCAGATTAAGGAGTAGACTATTAAATAGGTCTTGGGGTTCTTTCTGGCCAGCTCACTGCACTGGGGATGACTGTACAAAGTAAGAAGTGGATAAACAATTATTAGTATTAATATTGATAAGATTGTAAGATCTGCTGACTCGATGTGTGGCTATGTTGGTAAGAGCGGTGACCTCGGTGTGGGAACAGACGCGTTCCACTGCTGGGCATGGATCTCCTCTGAGGCGAGTGTTTAGATCAGGGTCGTTGCTGATGCAGGTTTTTTACACATCAGCGGAAGCTGGTACCCTAGGTACCTATTTAAAAAAACTCGTGGAAAAAATGAACATCCTCTCTGAATGTATCTACTTGAAAAAGGTTTCTATTGTCTTTGGCATTGTAATAAACTTTTTTTAAAGTTATATTTTAATAACAACAGCTGAGCTACTTTTTCGGCTTCCAGTTTCTGGAAGGTTTATAAATTATTCCAGTGTGCCTTTTAAGTCATGTCACAATTCGAACATCCGCAATGAATATCAGCATCGATGCGGATATTTTAATTCACGCAGATTATCTGCGGATGCTGATATTCGCGACAACTCTAGTTTAGACTATAGTGTGCCAGGCTGGCCCAATGCGAGTTAGGGACTTTACACGATTTTCGAAGGTTGTGTGCACCTTTATTTACGTGCAGGTTTCATCACGATGTTTTTCTTGACCGAAAAACTAGTAAATTTCAAATTAATGGACTGTTTGAAAAACCCAAGGGCTGGCAGCTACCTTGCCCATCGCATTAGCATAGCCATACAAAGGGGAAACGCTACCAGCATCTTCGGCACCTTGCCGCGGAGACCCAATTTTATGAATTCTGAGGTGCGAGTCCGGATCCGAACCCACGGCCTCTGCTTGAGAGATGTCCCGAAGTGTATTCTGTTGCCCTGGTACACAAAGTACAGGGAATACCCTAGTTTGAGACCTAGGTAATACTAGGACCTAAGAGTGGTCGCCTGGCAATTTTCTTCTCTTTTCTTAGCTGATAGGCCTTGCTTTAACTTTTACAACCGAAACCAAGATAATGCAGTATGATGTGTATGTAATCTTTGTTAAGGGTGTGTTGGGATGAGAGCTTATTTCGTATTCTTATAATTCTTGTAGATACATTTTTTTATGATTCCAAGTGAAGAGATGAATATGTCGTGCGCCGGATGGTAAATTACACGCCTGTCCATAACAGTTGCAGTGCCCCTCCGAACTTTAAAGCGGAAAGATCTGAGGGGGCACTGTCACTGCGCCAGTCGCCCTGAGACGTAAGTCCCATGTGCCTGTAATTTCACCAGCACCCTTACCCTTCAAAACCGAAACGTGCTTGGCGGTAGAAATAGGTAAAGTTAGATAAGATATAGATCCGTATTACTCACCCTACAAATTATCTACATACCTAAGAAATTCACAGCATGTCGATAATAGAGTTGGTAATATACTCGCGTCAATCCGCGGTCGTGACCGCTTTAGCCCTACAGTACTTTAGACAGCTTAGTCAAGTCAGCAACCTAGTGCTTATCCTATTATGTCTACGCTAAACATATTAAATTATAGGCGGTGAAAGGCATATTATTATTTGTGGGAAACATCGACCTCGGCGTCTGTATCTATTTTTTATTTATTTATTTATTTAAACTCTATTGCACATAAAATAGTACAAATAGCGGACTTAATGCGATGAGGCATCCTCTACCAGTCGACTGAAGAGCTGGGTTCAGAATAATTACCAGCAAAAGTAAAAGTTTATAAATAATTATGATACATAATTTTCTCTCAATATGAATATACTTAATACAATATACATCACATGACTAACTAACTATTTCTCAATCAAAATCAAAAGTTTGTTAAAAAATAAGGTTAAATTCAGTTGTATGAAGGGTAAGAGTCGCTAACAGTGAAAGTGTTAAATCAATCACGGAAAAAATTATGTAGTAAAATTGAGGATATATACACTGTTTAATATACGGTGTGAAAACACGATTTGTAAAAATTTTCACTATAGAAAAAATCACAAACACATGAGAGTCACATGACCATATACGTGTTCTATTGAATATGAAAAGAAATTAGATTTTCAAAAATTATAAATTTTATTCTTTATTGCAGGTATAGATTTTTTTTCTAAATATTCACCATGAACACGTATACACTTTTCCATTCATCTAAACCACTTGGAAAATATCGATGACCACTCTTTTTTAGACATCTCGGAAATCTCCCAGTTATAAGCAGCCAAGACATCTTCTTTGCTTTCAAACCGCTTGCCTTTTAATTTTTCTTAAATTTTTGAAAAGAGGTAAAAACATCGAGTATAGTCAAAATCACAAGGTGCTAGGTCAGGGGAATATGGCGGGTGCGGCAGGATAGATACATTTTTTTAATGAAAATAGTCGAGCGTTTTAGCAGAAGTGTGCGGAGCGGCGTAGTCGTGATGCCGGAGATGCCGATTTATGACTTCGGCCGTTTGTCACATCAAGCTGACAAGACTTTTAGGGCACAAACTGTTATATACCATTCGGAGTTAACTGTCCTTTAAACCTCTAGCACTACAGTAGCAATATGTCCCGTCATGCAGAAAAACGAGGCGACCCTTTGTTTCTGTGTGCTTCGTGTACGACGACTTTTCGTTGGCGTCGGCTCATCTTCAAAGCACCATACAGTGGACTATCGTTTTGTTTCAGCATCATAGTTATATAACCATGTTTCGTCACCTGTCAGTATATCATAAACTTTTTTTCCCCAGCGTCGAATTTATCTATCATAAATTTGCAAAAATCCACACGGAACTCAACTCGAACAACGTTTATGGAGTGACAGTTGTCCGTGAATAATAGTTTGCGATGCTGCTGATCCTATGCCCAGTTTTCGCTCAAGCTCTACATATGTAGTTCGTCTGTTTTCACGATTTACTTTTTCGGCAGCTTGAACGTTTTCTTGAGTAACCGCGGTTGGCGGCCGCCCTGTTTTCACCTCATCTTCAAAGCTTCCCCGTCCACTTTTAAATTCCGCAAACCAATTGAGAACTGTAACTCGTGAACAAACAGGTTCACCAAAAGTTCAAAACAGTCTTGCGATTTTAAACCTGTTTTGTAGTCATAACGAATCATAACAGAAAATCACGTCGAGAGAGCTCCATTAAAAAAATAAAAAATAATAAAATAAATTAAAAAGAATTCAATTTAAGACGGGTTCCATTTTCAAATTTATTAGCAAATAACCTGCCTTTACGACGGTGTATAACTTGCCAGTATCAAACAAGTGATTAAAGAGTATCTAAGTTCTTTTGGCATGACCCTCGTAGTGTACGATATAATATTTTCCAAACGACTTCAAATTCGTTTGTAAAAAAATGAATGTTGAAATAAAGCCAGTGTCCCTGCCGCTCGACCCAAGCAAAATGAACAGTATTTATTCGAGATACGGTAGTATCGACTCTTAACTTAGAGACGTGTATAACTGTTTGACTACGTCTAAAAGGGATTTTAGGGATTGTGACGCTTTTTAGTCTAAAAAACTGCATACTGTTTTTAGGTTTTTCGCCTGTCAGCCGTGACCATGAGACATGTAAAGGGCTCGAAACTTTGGTTTGTTTGAAAAAAAAAAATATAAATAAAAATTTAAACCCAAAAAATAGTTACATATCCTATCTAAAAAACTTTATTTAATTTCATTAACAATGTGCTATTTTGGCCGTTTCAAGCCATTTGAAATTATTGTTTTATATTTTGAAAATCGGCGTACAGAATAAACTCATTCGAAAATAAAATAATTCCCTAACATCCTGTACTAATTATTCCAAGTGTACATACATGTGTTATGTTTGCGTGTGGCGCCACCGATGTCGTTAGTTCAGCAAACACCGCCATGTATCGCCATAGTCATCGCCATAGCCACGCCATCGCCACGGCCACACGCCAGCTCTAATGGCTAATTCAACGCGAATAAATAGCTATAAACGTCGGATTTTAACCCTGTATAAAGCTGTACCCTTTGTCACCGGCCACCTATTATAACGCGAAACTTTACTAAGCTTTTATTGTATCCGAACTTGTTTTAGTGTTAAATTGTGACACTGTAATAAAAATAGACATTTCAAAGCTCGTGACTTAATAAATTTTTGTTATCATCCATGTAACTCAATTTAGAGTTTTAAAATTCAAAACCTTACATAAACTTAAGGCTGATAATCAACGGGGTAAACAAATCCCTCAGGCAATCCCCTTAAGTAATATAATAACTTAACAATATTTTTAATTAAACCCAACCCTCGACAAGTCACACATCGCGCGTAAAGACAGGTCCGGCTTACGGTTCTCGCTCACAGGGGCACAGTGGGAGTGGGCGGGCGGCTGCGGTTCTCCGCGGCGCTGCGGTCGCGCGGTCGCCCGCCCGAGCCGCACTACTCCGCACCCCCCGCACCCGCCACCTCCGGCCACACAGAAACGTTACACTGTTTTGCGAGAAATTGTGAAACACAATTTACTACATACCCGTAAATTTCGCTTCTAAATAACTTTAAACTGTTTAAAGCTGTGTAACGACATAGTAAATTAGGAAAGTCAAAGGCTGACGAAACATCAAAGTGTTTCTAGGATGTCAAACCGACAACACGACCGCGGCGTACGGTAGTTAACATTGAGTGTTTTTGTTAGAATTCGAGCTATTCGTAAACTAGTGTGACCAATGTAACCGTGGCGTGAATATTCACAAAGCTCGGCGCATAAAATTCCGCTCGAGAGCCGTTTCCTATTTTAAGCGTGTAACAAATTAAACAATATTCACGGTGCGGCTGACGGCCATCGCCGGCGGACGGACAATAAGCGCTGTACAAACAGCCTGAACAAACTCGATGAGTAAACTCACAAACTCTACCCGCCCTCTCTGTGTCCAATGCGACGCACCAACCGTAAAGCTGATTGCACTCTATACATCATTGTTCGATAAAATATTGTTTGCTGTTTGAAACTGCAACTAACACGTCGAACTAATTCACGTAGTATATTATATTATTAGACTTAGTAGATTAGACGTTATTCCATTCCTTATAACAATAATGGCTATACTAACTAAATACTTTCATAGATTTCTCATAGTTGGGTCTATGGCTAAAAAGTCGTTGATAAACTAAATACAAAGATCCGACAACAAGCACATAGAAAAATTCGTGAGGTCCGCTGGTTTGTTCCGGGGCTTAGTTAGTTTGGGCGTCTTGCACGGTTCGAATCCGGCCGGATCGAAGGTATTTTTTTAAGTGTTCAACCTTTGTATTAATAATTGTAACAAACTGGTGGACTAATATCACAAAAATAATTGAATATCAATTCAATATAAATTTAATAATAGATATACTTATAATTTTTGTTGATTATTAATTTGAAATGAAACTATTTTTTATCGGATTTAAATCGCGTATATTTGGTTTTTCGAACAAACAAATATTTCGGTCATTTTACAATCTCATGGTCACGGCTGACTGAGATGGTGTTATCATCAACCAGTTGTCTAATATATTATTAATGCAAACCACCCTGTTCTGAACTCAAATGTTATAAAACGAGAGCCTTATTTTTAATTTACCCAAAAACATACTTAATGTTCGTCAAGTCGTACTAACAGGGACGATAAGTTAATTCTTTACGTAAAATTTTATCTTACATCTTTGTAATGCTTTCGTGACAAGTAAATCTTTGTAATCAAAACAAAATTCGGATTGACGTAGTAGCTGAAAAAGTAAGAATAAACCAGATAAATAATATCTTCAAGAACTCAAAGATATCTCGAATCGATCTATCAACGCTATTATTAAAGTATTCAATCTGTAGTTCCGTCTATCTTATACTTATCCGAATGGCTCTTAACACATGAAAGGAAAACCTCAAACATTTTGTTATAAATATGACATTTGTTACGAATACGTCAACATTACAGTTATTAAAAGAACAATACACTAATTCATAAAAAAATTAGAAAAAGCAGCGCACACGTTGGTACACAAAATAGTCCATCTTGAATACTTCATTCACAGTGATTGGTGGCACTATAAAAATCATATTTATTTCACAATAACCACTCCATTTGCGTAATAAAATTCATTGACGACACACTCAAATACACAGCTGATATACAAATATACAGATACAATACATAATTAACGTGCATTGTATGAACAAAATAAATACAAATTAATTTTCTTGTGCGAAGTGACATCACCATAGGAAATGAAGCGCTTTAATTTATGTTCTGTTAAATAAATTAATCACCATTTGTATGTAAGTATACTACAATCAGCTACAATGTAAGTGAATACGCAACATTGATAATGATAATATTTTAATTTTGGTGATAATAATTGTGTTTGCTGGTAAAACACATTTATTGGCAACGTAAGCACATACGTCACGTTATTTGATTTAAACAAATTAACCTTTTTCAATATTGATTTATTTGAGAATATTTATCATTAAAAATTAAAAACACTATTGTTTTTAACTTAGTAGTCATAACCACTATATTTTAAAAGTACCTAATCCATTATAATTAATTAATTATGTTTGTTGCTAAAATCTATATTATACGCATAAGGATATTTATAATATTTTACGCATATTTTATTTAACCTAGTCTTAACTTTGTCAAGGAGCATTGTTGATTGACGTAACAATGGTTCTATATGTTTATTTATGTAATAATGTCTACTATCTCTTAAAAGTAAAGGTACTAACTAAAGGTAACCTTTTTTATTTGTCAAAATTCTATACAGAGTCGGGGATAGTGCAATTACGCATAACTGCCATTTGGTTAAGAGTCTCCATTTCGGTAATTTAGTCGCCAAATGAAATCCGCGTAAACGTCGTGACAACCAAATTAGCGTGATTTATGGGAATCTATTGTTATGAGTCCGTAGACAACATAAATTAATGCTTACTGTGCAAATATGAAAGTCGTAGCCATTGAAATAACAAAGTAATAACGTTAAATCCATCTCCTGTGTTTGGTGCAGATACGCGCTTTTTACCAATACCTACTTAATAATCTAAGTCTAATTATCAACTTGATTCACACAAAATCAGATCTATTTAAGGACATAACTTAAATGTATAAATGTCCATATTTGGCGATGTACTAGCGAAACAGACTCCAACGACGTGGTAAACAGCGCAGAGCAAACTAGCTGCACAAATAAGCGCTGGTGCACGGGTGGACGGATGGTTTTGTTTACAACTGATGGAAATTGGACACGTTATGTGCTCCTTGTCTGTAGTACTTACAAGAATAGAATTCGTAAAGTATACTCAAATCGTGTACTATTATTTGTTGTTACAGAAATTATCATTTTGTAGGCGTATGAGTTTCCAAAAGAAATGTAGGTAGGTAAATTTCAGAGTCATGAGCGCGAGTGTGGTTACATGGCACATGTAGGTTGCGAGCATGACAATAAAGACTTCGGGTCTAGTTAAACTAAAATAATCCTCAAAATGTTCACCATACATTTTTTTACGCATAATCGTCAACATTCTTTGGACAGAAATACCTAAACCACATTTCATATTACAGTTCACACTACTGACTAACCAACGCCAATGAATCATAGTAATACCGCAACCCGCAAATTGTACAGGCTACTTCTATGCAATTTAACATGTGTATTACTGTCATTACATGTCTGTCGGTTATTTACTATAGTGTGTTTTTATTGGGTAGAGTATTTTCAGTTGCCATGTGATTCCTAATCACGAATAGAATCATTGTATGTTGGCTTGTATGTTTTTTATAATACCACGTGACGGTACGAACAAGTCGTGCGCCTGATGGTAAGCTACACGCCTGTCCATAACAGTTGCAGTGCCACTCAGAGCTTTAAATCGCAAAGATCTTAGGGGCACTGCCTAAGGCAGTGCCCAACGTCAACTTATGTCTCAGGGTGACCCCTGAGACATAAGTTGACAAGTCCCATGTGCCTGTAATTTCACCAGCACTCTTGCCCTTCTAAGTCGGAACGCAGTAATGCTGACATTACTGCTTGGCGGCAGAAATAGGTAAGGTGGCAGTAATTCGCTGGACGATCTCTTTCACAATGAGCTCGACTGCTACGAAATGTAGTATGTATCGTAAATATCGTAAGCTTTGCATTGTTACCAAAAGAAGAGGAAGAAAGAAAGAAAGAAAGAATGTGTTCCGTAAAACAATTACAGTTACATAAATTATGTAAGAAAAATACCATAATAGAGTGTGCGCTGTGCTAATACGGTATCCGTTATCTTACTCAGCCCATTATCATCTCACTAAAAGTGTTACAACGCTGATTTTCAGTGGACCCGGTAACACCATACACACGGCATGGAACACAGTAGACCTATTTATCATATTATCACAATATGGTTGATTTGAAATTAATTTGATACAATTAAGATTGTACCTATACCATATTACATGTTCGCGAACCCGCCTTAACGTAGAAATTAGGATTTTTTTTCAATCTATGTCCTGGGTTCGAGTTAATGCAAGATTTATTTGAAGATTGTAGTTGAAGAGGAAATAAAACACTGCAATACTTTATAGACCACAGAGCAATGTCAGGTTATATGTATATTACCCCCTTTAACATGAATGAACGTAATTTAGAATATAGACAGTATAAAGTTATTTACTTAGTTGTACTCACAATTTCTTAGTTCTGTGTCGTAGCCCCTGCTAAAATAAAGCCACATGCGATCATACGGCCATAGTGCTTTTGTCACATGAAAATCATAAAAATAATACAAATTACATGAAATATTTCCCTTCTATTTAAGCATAAAAAAGTTATCGACTTATTTCGTTCGTAGATACTTTAAATATTTTTCCTGAAAAGTTGTAATTTTGCAAATATGGCCTTATAACAACTAAGACTGCGATATTGTGACGTAAATGTTTTTATTGATAATTTTAACTTTTCTAGTGACCTTTGAGATGTAACTGTCAATGCAGAGAGAAAATACTTTAAATACAAATTTAACTATTAAAAAATCACGATCCCGGAGCGCAGCTGATATTTATTTCTACTGAATCTTTTTTAAACAATATAAATGGCATTCTTGGTCTAAGTGTAACATTACCCGTCGAAATTCAGACGCGTTATTGTGTAGCTGTTGATTCCTTCCAATCAGATATCACTATTTTACCGATGATGATCAGAAAAGGTAATATCTAATTAGAAGAAATGACAGTGCCGAAATTATGCGGCCGAATTATTATTATCAGCAGGTATGGCGCTAGGCGAAAGATTGAATTCATTATGGCAGACGAGACTTTACTCGCTTCTCATAAGGTCTCATGCATTAAACATAAGCACATGGCATTCAGCAGAAAATCAATTTAGTTCACAAGCGTATTATTATAATAATAACACTTTGCTACCACACTCCATTCTATGATTTGATTATATTAGTTTCCGTTAACAAGTAATATTAACAAATAGCGTACATATAACCATGAGTATTGCAATTAAACATATTCACTATAGATTTCATATAAACCACGTATCTTGCATGCTATATTTTCTCGTACAAATTACCGCGAGCGCGAATTGCAAACAGTTTTAGAATTTGGAACCGAGTATTTAGAGCGCGGAGAGTATTAACAGCGTTAATTGCTGCTATAATAGTGTAATAGAGTTGTGTTCCAAGCGCCCATTGTGCCGTAGACAAGGCCCGTACACACCGACGGAAACGCGGAGTCATTACCGACCCGCTCGTTAAACTCGACAAAAAGCACCGCTTGCATAGTAATGATTGATTCGTCTATAGAAACCGCTCGAGAAACTATCCGCTATCTACAAATTGGTCAATTCATGTCGAGAAACTTGTTTGTGTTCCTTTATCATGTTCACTGCGATTTCTCTTCGCGGATATACTTACACAGTTATTCGTTTGTTTATTTATCGAAGGTTACGGAATGACGGCTCAGAATTACATTTGCAAATAAAACTCCCGAGTTGGTTGTGTAAACATCGAACGTTGTTTTCGGGCTGTCGAGTAATTTGCACCGATATAAGCGCTCTCGTAAAAAGTGCCGTGTCAAAAAGGCTTCACGCTTTAGAGGTAAGATACACAAAGGGCAATAAACGTTTGGCGTGGACCTAAACAAACAAGGGTAGCTAGGAAGCTGGGTTTGTTTGGCGAGAAACATGCGAGTCAACAATCCGAGGCAGGACCGGACCGGGGCTACCAATGGGGCCACTAACCCCTCGTTGTCCACGCTAATCCTTGCGCACGTGATGCCCATTGAGTTAAGCAATTTAGTGTTCCTACTTGTTACAGAGCTTTTTATTAGCTTACTTATGAAATTACTTGAGAACAATAAAGTACACGATAAAGTTGTATCATAAATTTAGTTTCTCACACGATTAGCAAAGCAATGTTCTAAAGTAGCCAATATTACTTAAACACTTGAAACACAACTTTACGCATATTAACTGCTTGCCGAAAAGATTGTAGTGATCGAAGAGCATCCTGTGAAAAGCTTTTAAGCTTAAGTAGCGACGTAGTGCAATCACATTGAAAATTGCTCTCTGGTTTAGATGTAATCGCGAAGCTAAATGCCGCGCTGGCATTCGAGATAATGACTATAAACAAATCGACGCGCCTGGCCGCGGGCTCAAGTGCCCGCCTTGTTATTCAATCGCGACTGACTCCACGTGTTGGCGTTTGATTAACACACCGACGAGATTATTTATACAATTCAAGCTTGACGCGTACGCGGTTATGATTTAGAGATATACAGTTCTCTATAAATCGTGTTTATTTACTCTCACTAAAGAAATTTCAACAAGCCTGTTCGTGGTAACTCTCTGGCGCGCAATTACAAAGTGCTGATGAGGCGACATCGGCTCGCCGGTCGACACTCCACTCGATATCGAGATAACGACGTGTCCCGCACTACACATCTACTTCACAGCTCTCCAATCGACTTGTTCCCCGAGTAATTATATCCATTTGTTTATAATGAATATTAATGACGCGCCTTCCCGTCTGTTCTGTTTATTATAAGTATCGACGGTGGAGTAGCAATTATTTTAAGTAAAGGCAATTACGCCGTCGTTCACCGGTAGCACTTCACTCCGTAGATAATTGGAGTGTATGTTAAATATTTTAGCTTCTAGGTCTATTATACACCCATGTTGTATTGACACGAAACATGTTTTTTTCGTAGTAAGTTAAAGCGTGGTAATGAGAATACTGCGGAATGAGGGAGGTGGGACGCGTGGTAGAGCAGCAGTAAAGTGGTTTGCACTATCGATGTGCCAGCCACTAATGTTCCACGGCAAGCTGTGTTTAAACAATTATTGCTCCGCGAATGCGATACGAATCGATGATAATGTTGGCCTCTGTCTGTTGCAATAATAGCTCGTTTATCGACTCGACTGCCATTTCGCCGAAGGAATAATTTATTGCCGCGCCATAAGAGCGACGTGCCTTTCAATACAATGGCGGGCCTTCGATTGACTGTTTTGTTTAATGAACTGGAAATTTTATAAAAGGTAAAATAAGCAAAGCAAAGTGCTACTGCCATAAATAATTCGGAAAAGAGTTGGGCCATTAATGAAGGTCATAACCGCAGCGAAGGCGGAGGCGGCGTTGGCATAGCAGACCGGCTTCATTTCGCAAAACAATCGCGGTAAAAGTTCATCGGGAAGTGCGAGGGTCGGACTCCGTGAAACAAATTATGAGTAGTTACCCGCTGGCTTTGTGTTTCTAGTTTAACGCTTTTTGCTACACTTTGTGCTGCTTCACGTCATTTGCATCCATACTGCATAAATCATTACTGTTCAAGCAATTAGTGTAGTAGCTACTCAGTTTGTAGCAATGCGTTTGCAAGTATTAAGAATTTCTCTACAATGTCTTGATTATGTGAAAGGTTATTAGTGTCCCGATTCCCTGCTGCGTGAGTACGCGGCGTGACCGCAGTATGAACGCGGTGCGCTGGAGACAATAAATTGCTGCGTGCGACCAAGACCACGACCACGACCACGACAACGATCACGGGCCGCATTTAGGTCGACGCGCCCTCGGTTTTAAGCCCTGTACACACACGCCCATACTAGACATTTTCATTTTTCTTTATTACGGCGAAATCAAAACGAAGTCTTGCTAAGGAAACATAACTTATTACTTTCCAAATTGAAATACTTAAAGGTCTACCCTTTGTCTTATACAAAAACATATTGAATATGAGGCTTGACGTTGATAATTTCAAAAGAAGACACGATCATTTGTAAGTCTAATATTGTAAGGTATTTTTTTATGTATTTGAATCAGGCAACTTGTGGGTATATAACATAAGGACTAACATACATATGATATATTATAAAAATATTTAATATAAACAAATTTAACTATAAAACTTATGAAAACATGACGATGAAACAATAAAAGTAACCACAACTTGCAAATGAACTTTGCACGTGAACATCAGATAGTTTCTAGTGTTGTTCATGCACTCACGGGCTGCATAGATCGCTTCGTGCTGTGTATTCCATCTTACTTAAGTGTTCGCGACACACGAGGTTGTTTGCCGTTTCAAATTGCAGACGAGTACTGCTTTGACTTGCTTTCAATGTCTTATTCTTGAAACTAAATAGATGTGGCAAGGACATTTTGTACAAGCGTGGTTGGGTAACTTTACAATAAAAAGACATTATACTTTTCTTTCCAGCAAAATAATGGCAAGGACTCTAGTTCCGGTGGCGAAAGGTCTATATAACACAATTCCCATCATCTTACCTTAGAATTTATTCTCCATCTAGCAGCAGGTGTTGAACGAAAAAATCTTGCATTGCAACATTTACTGCGTATCTTCTACATCGGCTTACCTTTATCAAATACCGACCCTTCGCTAGGCGCATATATATCTTTGTAAAAGACATTTACTTTCTTAAAATATGGAAACGAGATTCAAGTGACTGGATATAATGACACAGATACGTGAGAGTAACTCGTCGTGATACGTAAACAAATGGAGCGTCGAAGGGAAGATGCAGTCCCAGATTAAAAGCTCCGCGACTAAACCACGTGAAAATCGTGCAAAAAGAAGAGTCACCCGCGGCATTAGCGGATGAGTGTCGGAGCCATTAGTGCACCCCCACCGCCCCCTCCACCGCGCACCCCTCACTCGCCCGCTCCCAACGTTCCTCTTTTATTTCTCGCGCGAGGATGAACTCCTTAATGACAAACCGTACTATATCTTTTGTGGAGAGCTCGCAAAAGTACGTATTTTGCGGCCCTTTTGTGCGCCCTCTTTTTATTCCCACAGTTCATTCGTTGCTATAGATAGAAGGCGTACAGATATAGACATCGCGTGGTGTCAGACTTTTAATTTGAATCCCCTTTTGAACTAATTTTCTTTATAGGGATATAAGCTACCCGACAACTGCATTCACTAGTGGCGTAATAACAAGCGTGTTTATTTAACAAACAACGCTCTGATAGCAGTGTTAATGAAGCTTTTATCAAAGTGCAAAACTACATACAAGTTAAAACCCCCACGGTGCATCACCGAGTAATTAATAATAATGAACAATAATTTTCGCAATTTCAGCTGAGTATAAAGTCTGGTTTCACGGTCCATATATTTTTTTTACGTAACACAATTTTCACTCAATTATAATGGATGCAAAAAAAGCCGTTAAAATGCCACATTTAAAATGATGACGCTATTAGATGGGTAAATTGCTCATGACAGTGTTGATTCTTTTGCAGATATCTTTTTAAATAAGAATTTTATTTAACTGCCTTCGCAAGTGGCTTGAATTTAATAACATAGTACCAAGTCCCCGAAACGATGTTAACAGTATTATATTGGCCTGGTATTCTTGACAAGTTTCCGTCGTAACTTTTCAGTGTGCCACAGTTGATACGATGCAAGAGTAGCTTAAAAACTTAAAAATTCCTACCAAAAGTCCTAGTTCAAAAACAAGAAATATCCTTTATGATGAGTATACAACACTGTAGTAGCAGGACTAGCACAAAGCCGACATTTTTTCAACAATCTTGTTTTATGTACTTACTGCCGTGATCAGTAATAAACGGTGTATATGTATACAATATTGACGATTAAAAAGTAAAAGCGACCTACTTTAACTTCATAATACTTAACACTAAGGTTGCTATATTTGTCGGTTGATATACATATACTACTATTAAACGCACCCGTGAAAAATTTTAAAATCATTAGTTCCTTTTTCCTTTCACCGTCAATATTGTTCCTTCATGAGAGTAAAATGCACGGGAATGTTTAATATTTTTGCGGTAGGTTGCTGCGCGGCGAATGAAAATGTAATTTGCGGTAATTCGGCGCGCGGCTCTGCGGCGGCGGGCGTCACTGGCCGCTGGTTTATAGCACCACACGGATGTATTTACATTTTATTACAACATACACTTACTAACACGCTAACAAACGATATTAATGTATTTTTACTATACCAGCATATTGTAAATACTGCTAAAACTACTACAACGATCAGTTATTACTACGTATATAAAACTGCAATTACTTGAAGCACACTGCCATCATCTAAACTGGAAGTGCTTTTAGCTACTAAAACGAAAATACTGTTACAGTACTGTATACTTTATAGAGAATTGCGTTTTATCCAGATCTTAGCACTGTTTAGTGGCAGTAAAGCTCCTTGTGAAAGAATTCGTCCAGGTAAGTACACCGACCTTACCTATTTCTGCTGCCAAGTAGTAATGTGAGCATTACTGTGTTCCGGTTTTGAAGGGTATTGGTTAGGGTTGGTGCAATTACAGTCACATAGGGCTTGCCAACTTATGTCCTTAGGGTGACTGGCGCAATGGCAGCGCCCCTCAGATCTGTGCGATTTAAGTCCTGAGTGGCATTGCAATTGCTATGGACAATTGGACAGGCGTGTCGGTATCATAATAAAAACTTTAATTATACAGGTATACATACTAATCAGAATATTTATTATTATGATTTTTTAAGAAAATTTATATTCATTTATATTTGGATGCATAAATTCATTGGTTCTGTAAAGTTTTAGTTTTCCCATGTATGATTTCGAAAACTTTGGGTCTGGGTATTCTGGGTAGTGCCCTAGAGTAAATTTCGTTGCTCTGGTAACCAAAGTTCAGGGAATTCCCTAATCCAAGATCAGCTAATTGGTGTAATTGTCTGGCAGTTATTATAACTATTAATCTAGACTCGGGACTTTTCTGAGAAGTTACAAAGCTATAACACTCCGCCATTCTTCTAATCCATTTTTTTCTTTTTTTTTATATGCTGTAACAAAGTGTTTAAGGCAAACACTTCCCGACTTCCGCTACGACGTACTGGTTGTAAAAGTGCATGGACATCCCTGGTTCGTGTGAATCAAGATTTCTCAACACTGTTTATGTGTCGGAAATACCTAAGAATTAGAGATCGGAATAGGTAGCAAATACATTCTATTTACTGAAACTTCAAGTAATACACATAGAGTCGATAGTACCTCCCTCTGAACTCCCGGAATGATTAAAAGTAAAAGGAAAGAATTATAGCTTTTTTATGTAAAAAAAACGCTTATCCACTTTCGCTGTGTTCATTACGGCGGTCTTCTTAACAATCACTGAAATGCATATGGAGGTCCTCGTCAATCAAAATGAGTCATATAAGCCTAAATACAAGGTAGCTGCTATACACTGTTACGTAGTTCCTCTCATCTGTCTGTCATTTTTATCATCAGATCAGCTGTAGATCACGTTTACATTTTTTTTTTTCACTAAAATTACATCTACATTATGTACCAAGAGTTATTAAAATAAGTTAAACTTTATTCTAAATACCCGTAGTAAAGTAAAAAGTATTTCAGGGAAAGGTACTATGCACTCTATACATATACGCACTTCCTTGTAGTTGTAAATATACTTTGACTATTCCGATATCATAATATTATGTTTACTGTACTGTCGTAGTACAATAACATTTATGATTATGAGAATCTCTTTGTTATCAAGTTACAGAAAGAGACGAGTTAACGTTAGAAAATTTATTTATTTTTTCTTCTATATTTCTAAATTAGTATACTTTTTCGTTTATTGAATGCCATGTAAACACATATAATACACACATGAAATGTACACATTTATTTCACCGTGTATTAAAATGCTGTACATTGAAACAAAAATAAGTCGGAAAAGGAATATTTTTGAACAAAACGTTACCGATTTTTCTACACAAGCGAATAAAATTGTAATTTGCGGTAACCACTGGTTTTACACCGCCACAAATGTATTACAATTTTATCGCTATGAACACACGCACACACACTCTTATTTCCCCTTTCATGTTTACGAGATGTGCCGGGGATATTAACATTTAATATACAAATACGTTTTATAATATAAACATAATTTTACCTTGTATTTAACTTGTGTTGAAGGTTGTCGACATGTAAATATAAAATTACTTACAGAAAAGTATGTTATCGGTTTATTCCCATTACATAGTACATTTACATTACATTTTAACAACTTTTATACATAAGTTACAATATACTACGTATCGATAGCTTTTTAAAATAACGGCCTATCTGAAAAATATCTCCTTTACAAAAAACGGAGTCGTATTTAGCGCGGAAAATCGACGAATCGTATTCCCGCCTACTGATATAACGTAATTGCTTTGCCAATTTAAGTCTTATTGCCTTGTTCACAATAATACCTACTTAGCCAATTGTGAATAAAACTGTCTAATAAATAAGTAAAAAAATGTACTATTTGGGTTTAGGCCACTGTTCTTGACAAACAACGATATTATTATTGAGGCAATTATCAAACAAACACAAAGAAAACTTCCTTCGATATGGCTGGACATAGTTTCTCACAAGTACAATCGCTACGGCAAAAAAGCCGTTAAAACCAATAAACAAAGCTCTGCAAAAAGCACATAGAGAAATTCTCAAGGTTTGCTAACTCGTTCCGGACCTCAATTGGGAGAGCAATAGTCCCGTTTTGGCTAGATCGCTGATTCTTGTGAATTTTTCTATGTGTTTGTTCGATCTTTATATCAATAAAGTAATATACCAATATCATTGTGGTATGAACATATCAATTAAACAAGAACTCACTTCCCAAAACCATGCGGATCTTTAAGTATGTCAAAGGAAAAATTATAACACCCATATTTAGGAAATCATCAAAAAACCGTCAACGCCATCTAGCGGTATAATAGAATAACCAAAGTAATGTCCTAAGGACCTTCCATTTTCAAACAATAACAACACTATGAGATGTGTATAAGCTAGTGGATAACAAAATGTTTTGCCTTAAGCTTCTTATTTGCTGTCTCGAGAGAATTCACTGAATGCAAAAAGTTTCTTCAACATATTATTATTTTATTTTTTATAAAGTATTTTTGCCGTAAGGCTAATTATGAAATTATTAATACAAAGATCAAACACAGAAAAAATTCTCGATCTGATAGGAAGGAATTTTAGTGGCAGTAAGAGCTCCTTTTGAAAGAGTTCGTCCAGGGAATTACTGCCACCTTGCCTGTTTCTGCCGCCAAGCACTAATGTAAGCATTACTGTGTTCCGGTTTTGAAGGCTAAGGGTGTTGGTGAAATTACAGGCACATAGGACTTGTCAACTTATGTATCAGGGTGACGGGCGCAGTGACAGGTGCCCTCATATCTTTGCGATTTAAAGATCTGAGTGGTACTGCAACTATTTCGCTTAACTTAAATTAACTAAAATTACGCTCGTCTGGCCTCACACGTAAAGCTCTGAGTGGCACTGCAACTGTTATGGACAAGCGTGTAACTTACCATCAGACGCACGACTTGTGCGTCCCGTCATTTGATATTATAAAAAAAAAGACTCGATCCTGCATCTGTATGCCAAACTAGGGCCACCACTCTACCAACTGAGTTACAGAACGACCCAACAAACCCTACGCGTTTGTTACAGGTCTTATGCATCGGGTTTTTTCGGCGTTTATCGCCGTAAGCGATACCTGTGGGATACTTATGGAGCTTTTCATCGATCTTTGTATTAATAATTATAACAAACTAGTGAAGTAGTTTCACAATAAATAAATTAATATCGTGGCAGTAACACATCATGATATTCAATAAAATAGTACCTTTTACCTTACCAAATTGCTTTTCTAATTCTAATTAGCCGAAAGGTTAATTAAATTACCCACTCTCGTCATGTCGAATTGGTCACACGTATAACCTAAATTAATTTCTATCTACCTTCCCATTAAACGTACATAATTTCTTGATTAGGTACAAAATTGTGACTTTACATTATTAGTGTTAATTGCAAATCATTTGGCGTTCAATTAATCACATTGTAATTGTATAATGCACCTTTAGAAGCTATGATAGCATAGTATTGCACTGCTTGTGTTGCGTAGAGGCAAACGATAGGTTTTAGCAGAGATGTGCGCCCGCGCCGCAAATTGACCGGCGTTAAGTCGGCGTGGCGATATCTCGTTTTTGAATTGTCAGCTCCTTTGTTAAGTATTAACTATATTTCAATACAACATTACCGTACAATTAAAATTACCTTCCTATCTACGAAGTACTGCCACCTTACCTATTTCTGTAGCCAAGCAGTAATGTGAGCATTACTGCATTCCGGTTTTGAAGGGATAGGGTGCTAGTGAAATTACAGGCACATAGAACTTGTTTCTCGGAGTGACTGGCGTAGTGGCGGTGCCCCTCAGATATTTGCGATTTAAAGTTTTGAGTAGCACTGCAATTGCTATGGACAAGTGTGTCGCTTACCACCAGGCGCACAACTTGTTCGTCCCGTCACTTAGTATCCTAAATAAAATTATACCAGATTTAAATTAAGAGCGAGATTGTTTTTTTACGAACATTCTTTAAGTTGATTAATTTTAGTAACCGCAAGTCGATTTAAAGAATATTTTAGTGTCTTTTAAAACACCCGAAAAATATATGCCACGTCGAATACGCCACCGCTGTCGTCAATTTTACAATCGGCGCACA
Organism: Hyposmocoma kahamanoa; assembly: GCF_003589595.1. Classification (NCBI taxonomy): domain Eukaryota; kingdom Metazoa; phylum Arthropoda; class Insecta; order Lepidoptera; family Cosmopterigidae; genus Hyposmocoma; species Hyposmocoma kahamanoa. Next base: position 18,146,044 of record NW_020654289.1, read on the forward strand.
CTTCTACTTTGTATGTAGAGAATCAGACAGCACATCCAATTACGATACTGATAAATGATTTATCCTTAATTAATAACTACTGTTACTCATACAACAATATTTTTCAAATTTCTAAAAACTAATAAAATTCACGTCTAATATATTTTATTACGCATTTTTAAAGAGTCGCATCATTCAAATACGCAACAAGTGGTTTCCAACCGCAGCCGTTTTTTGGTGCAAATATTTTTAAACAAAACAAATGACAGCGGTGTTAGCTCAAGATTGCTCGCGTAGCACTTTTAAGTATTTTCTAATCACAACATTCAGATTAGACTTAGAAGGGTAATAACGTGACGAAATATATAATTCGAACAACATTCACGACTTGTAGAGTTCTTAACTTTTGAGTCAGACTGTTGTAAACTGGTTTGAGACAACTCGAGATTGTTTATTACATTTTGCAACATTATTAGTCTTCAAAATATCTACTAAGACTTGTGTCTTTGTTACGTTTGTGTATAACACATTAAATGTATGCACAAGGAATCACACGTATTAGATGAAGTATGGTCAATCAAGGCAATTAAACGCGCCTTAGCACTATGAGCCGTGCAGGTATAGTTTGTCGCGGTATATCGCGCTACGTAGCATTATGTCACGGATAGACGCTGTCAGAGTAGTGTTGCCAAATTACTGAATGTACCACTATATATCGGCAAATAATTATACAGGCAGTTTTATAAAAAAAACATACAATAATATCATAATATAATTATTTACTAAATACTATTGCATTCCTATTTTCTTTTTCATTCGGTGAGCACGGTACGTGTCAATTTGAAAAAAAGACTTTATGTTTTGAAGTTTTAGTTATTTAAATCTTACCATATCCTCGCCTTACTTTCTTAAACTCGTATCTTAAAGCACACAGTTACTGAAATGCAAAAAATGGATTGTATATACAAATTTTGCAGGCTGATTTCACATCATATCTCCTTCATATTCACACGCTGGCTTTTACTTATTGTTAAAGTAATGCATCCAAATTAACCCCCTTCATAAAAAATTTAAAATAAATAGAAAGTTTTGCCATCTCCTGAATAATCACTCTTTATAAGATATGGCAACATTGATGCAGTGCTACACAGCGCCATACAGTGATATGTATCCCTTACACTGTACAAAGCCTTGTAAAATGAAATCCCGATTTCTAAGGCGTTATTCCAATTACCCTGTTTGATTATAAGTTACTAGATACTTATTGTTAATGTCTTGTACAATAGTAGTACGGATAAGTAATTATCTATTTCTACACCAGTCACGAACAAAGCGTGCCTTAATAAATTGCATAGTTTTTACATTAGCCATATTTTATTTGCTATTGTTCTGTCGCTTTTATATACATGTGACTCTATTTATTGCATAATGATTCTTCATAGTATATCCGTTATGTTTTTTTTTTAACTGTTATGTAGGTGTAGTTTTAAAGGTAAAAGAAAGAAAGCTTAAAATGTTATCTTTTAGAATATATTCAATTTAATATATTTTGGCCGATCTTTAATGACGTAAATTATTGTAGATCGGAATTGTAAAATGAATTTTTTTATTATATCCGACTTTGTACCATTTTTATTATGCCATTTGTAAATAATAGTCTCTCTAAATTTTCAGACACACACGCACGCACGCACGCAGCACGCGCGCGCGTAACGGAAACGTTTCATGTTAAATGTCACATATGGTATATTCCCAAATCATCGAAATTTGGAGCGTCAATAAAACTAGTATATCTTTCTGTGCGAGTGCTATAAATAGTACACTTATCGACGCGGAATGAAAATGCAATTTGTGGGCATGCGGCGTAGCTGCCGGCTGCCCGCAACGACACGTGCATTAAACTTCGGCTGCAGTAGGGTAACCAATTAATATTGTCTATGGAGACATTTGTACAGCGGAGAGCGAAAAGTACTCAAAATTATATAAAAATACACGTTAATTAAATACTCTAGCTCGTATATCCACCACATCTTTATAGAAAAATAAGATATTAAAATATTATTTTGATTGACCATTTAGCAATCATTGCTTATATTTAAGAGATAACTGATAAGAATTTCGAAATTAAATCATACTATCGGTTTACTTAATTATATTAAAGACTGTATATATCACCATGTTTTGGTCATAGTAGACCGCATACTACGCTCATAATTATGGTGAAGACCATTTTATTATTTTATGCAATGTCGTATGCGAGAAACACAGTCGTTTAGGGTTAAAAGTTGAATACGTAATGAGAGTAATAAATAAAGTTTTTGAGCGAGAACATTTAGGCAATAAATAGGAATTAAAGGATAGGATTTATGCAATACAACTACTCGTAAAATAAAGTAAAAACAATATCGCAAATGGTCGGGAAAAATACAGTTTATCAATAACACCAATTACAATTAGCAATTTTGTTCTAGTTTGTTTGTTTTATTTTATAAATGGAGCTTTTGAAGTCCCATTAGTCTACTAGTGACGTTGGCTGTCTGTGTGTGTTCTACCGCCTTCTTTATGGCGGGGTGAGCTCGAATACCATTTCGAACTGGCGCTACTGTCACGTTACCACCATCAGCAGTTCCCACCATAGGAGTAGAGCCAATCCCCGTATCCTGCATGTCTGGCATTCTAATACCAAGTGGGCAACTTGTTCAATGCTTCCTCGAACCTACAGGATGTGGAATAGTCCTGAAGTATTTGCTCTATGACTTGAAGTTCAAAAGCGAGTCAGCAGGCTCTCGAAAGCTGGTAACGCATAGGCAGCTCCTCTGACGTTATTGGTATGTAACTCGTCTGCTCGTTTGCCTAAAAAAATAGTAAATTAATTGGGTTTTTCTATCGCTACCACGTGCTCCAGTATGTTTATAAAAGGAGTACCTTATAAAAGGACTCGCAAATTACAACTAACCTGTAGCACGTGGTTACTACTAGAACAACATTGTATCCCCAATGGAACGTGGTACTTCGACAATTTACAGCAACGATTAGAACGATCAACGATCTGGAATATAAATAACCCGCAATTCGATCACACTAATTGAACACCAGTCCATAAATAACCCAACTTAGTATCGCAGTAACCGATTTGAAATAACTAACCACATAACCTTTAATAAATACTTTCGAGTGTGTTGGCTTAATTCGATTGGAATTCGGTTAAAACGTTGCCTGTTTACACGAGCGATAGTAGTGTTGAAGTAAACTCTTTCGATGAGCAATTGGATTTCTACAATTTTATTTATACATCTTGTAGATATCTAAGTTTTGCACGTACAATTACGATACTCAATAGTAGTAAAAATATACGTAACTTTTTTTTTTATAATACCCGGTCACAGGTGACAGGTCGAACACACCGTACGCCTGGTGTTAAGCGAAATAGTTGCAGTGCCACTCAGAGCTTCAAATTGCAAAGATCTGAGGGGCACTGCCACTGCGCTTGTCACCCTGAGACATAATTTGACAAGTCCTATGTGCTTGTAATTTCACTAGTGGCCCTCGAAAACCGGAACGCAGTCATGTCCACATTACTGCTTGGCGGCATGAATAGGTAAAGTGACAGTATTTACCTGTACTAACTCTTTCACAAGACAAGTGCTAGTAAAAACTGTTTCTTTATATATTTTTTATTTCCTTAGCCAAATAGATTATGTTAGAACAAAATACCATTACATTTATATCATATTCATTACATATTAAATACTTACATGAAAAACAAATAAGAGACCGACCATATTTAATATATTAGTAAGTCATTAATGAAAAATAGTGATAATACAAAAAATAATAACAATATCAAATTAGATATCCTTAACACGATTAAATACAAATTCATCAATACTATAAAATGATTTTTCCAACAAGAAATGTTTTAAATACTTTTTGAATGATATAAGATCCTGTGCTATTTTAAGTTTAGTAGGGAGACTTTTAAACATTTTTGTTGTTTGGTGTCTTGGACTATGTTTTACAACATTTAACTTTGGACACCACGTCTGTCCTTCCTCCTAGTATTGTTACTTATTTGAAGCATTCTCCTTATTAAATTCAGATGAACATTCAGTCACGCCTGTTAACAACTTAAATGAAATATAGAGACAAGGAATTGTTAAAATAGATAGTTGTCTAAAATAAGGTTTACACGACTCCCAGATTCATAAACACTCATAGTAAAGCTTAAACGCTCTTGCCTAATACCTTGCCTAATACTATACCAATAAAATACAACTTGAAATAACGTCAATAAACTCGAATAAATGTCAAAATGACTTCATGTTTGCGTTATAAAATACTTTATATTCAGAAGGCTCATTATGTTAATTCGTCCTCGATTCACTGCGAATCTGTGAATAAAATTAACGTGCATTTAAACGGAAAATACGAGAGGCAATAAACACGGCAGACCCGTAACACCGCGATTTATCATCTCGTTTAACCGCGCTTATTGTTTGTCCGGTTAATTTTATTTGTACTCGTCCATTGGCCCGGCTTATCGGCTACAATAATTATAATTGAATTGTGAAATGTGGATACATTTTCGGTACACTATTCGCAATTTGTGGAGCTATCAATGTACTAAGAAGTCTTGCTTAATTGTTGTACTAACAATATTCTGCAACAATTGAATGACATAATGAAAACATATGCTCGTTTGAACAGGATCAATTATGACAGAACGACTCTACAATTGAGAATAAAACTCCATTTATCACTTTCACATTTGTCATATGTGTCGCAATGATTTAGAAAGGCGTGAAAACATTTTGGGCATTCATTCAAGCGTGGGGCTACCATAGATCATTCACCCACGTCCGCTTATTAAATCATACGCGCCACCAATTTGTCGAGCGATCGGGTCAGCGCGTGTATACGCGCCTGTAACTCAGTTCGCCGGACACTTCGCATTCATTATCGACTTATTGATTGGTAATGTTGATTTTATTCAAAGAAATAGATCGTCGAATAATATTACCATTAATTAAGTGTCGTGTTGTATTAAGAGCATCGGTATTAAGATTTTGTGACGACATCATTTTTCTATCTCGATAGCCTTTGGGTGATTGCTTTAAAATTCAGAGGCTAACGTAGCTATTAACCTGGTTGTTTGTTAGTTGAATAATGGAAAGGGTGTGGTTTTATCATATTGAAAACTTAATCAAAGGGGGTTAAAAAAAAGGAAATTATGGTACTGAATACGATTAGTACCTCATTTATTTGATTTACATTTGATCGAACTGACTGGTTGAATTGTAAGTAATATTTATATATATTTTTCAGACGGAAATAGCGAAACGGTTAAACGCGATAATCGCGCAGATTCTGCCGTTCCTGTCGCAGGAGCATCAGCAGCAAGTCGCCTCGGCCGTGGAAAGGGCGAAGCAGGTCACCATGACTGAGCTCAACGCTATTATTGGGGTAAGTTACATCATAGTATCATAAACATCTTCTAAATTCTACCCTCATTTCCCACAAAAAGGTAGAAGTAGCAAAGAATAAAACGGTTGGAAAAATATTATGCTCGCTTGTTACACAATGTAATCTTCATCTACTAAAGACGTTAACTCAATATTGCGGAGGCAGTGTAAGACCCAAGATCCTTTATGTACGAAAAAAAAAACATCTTCAAGAATCTTGTATCTTCATCTTTTATTCTATCTTAAAAAAATTTCACTACTGAAGAGGAGGCAGTATGAGCTTTGACTCAAAGTCCTTTTCAAACGAAGGGACATAAAACTTATCTACATAACGACTTCTTCGGTGTTTGATGTTTGTTACGTGATCAACTATCCAAGCTTTTTACTATGTAGACCCGATTTCGATAATTTTTTTCAGGCATGCATTTATATGTGATTGTGCACTACTTTTCATATGTAAGTACGAGTATGTAGGTATAATAGCAAACTGACAGTCGAGGATGTTTGGGCCATGGTTTGGACAGATGCCACATTGCTTCGGCACATTACACCACTGACGAGCAAACTCGACACGTGTTCGAACATCGCGTGAAATGTTACCACCACTCATGGCCTAGAATTAGACAAAGGGTCTTAAGGTAAACACTGCTTTGAAATGACGTCAACGATAATATTTGAAAGCGGAAATATGTTGCGTCATCAAAGTATAGTATATTATACATATACACTAAATTATAATTACCCAAAAGACACGTGACAAGTGAACAATCATTTCACCACATAGTTTCAAAACAACAGTCTTGAATTAGGCATGAATTGTACACCTTTAAATGAGTCTTATTCAGCTTCATTCTTAACTTTCTTTTTATGATACCAAGTAACAGGACGTACAACTTATGCGCCTGGTGTTAAGCGACACGCCTGTCCATAGCAGTTACAGTGCCACTCAGAGCTTTAAATAGCAAAGATCTAAGGGACACTGCCACTGCACCTGTCACCCTGAAACATTGACAAGACAGTTGACAAGTCCCTTGTGCCTGTAATTTCACCAGCATCCTTACCCTTCAAAGCCGAAGCACAGTAATGCTCACATTAATGCTTGGCGGCAGTAATAGGTAAGGTGACCATAGATATAGGAAAAAAGTTAACAGTACTTCACTGGGCGAACTCTTTAGCAAGGAGCTTTACTGCTATTAAACTAACTTTCGTTTATTAGGTAAACGTTATGTGGTCTTAGTACAAACAAATAGTGTTACAGGCAATCTATTACGTAGTTTTATCAATAATCTCACGGATTTCTCGCGTTAATTTCATGATAGGCCATAGTATAGCAATAAACGCAATATGCACTAGATCATCAAGGCTTTGTAACACTTTATAACAGTCACGATTTTGGCCAGAAGCGGTTGAATTGTTTGCCTAACGATGCTTATTTATATTTACAGATGTATATTGTAAGGCAAGTCCTTGCGTAACTGCTAGTCTGTTATATTGCACTTGTAAACAAAGTATTGAAGAGCGTTAATATAAACATTGGCAAGCAACACGTAAATCGTTTATCGTTACACACGCGTCAAGTGAAAAACAAATAAGTAAACTAATAATAGATAGTTAAAATTAACGAATAAAAATAGTTATAACAACAAGAGTGTAAAGTAAGTTCTAAAAGCTGTGCTTTCAACAGGTCGAAAGTTCCAGCCGTTAATTAAACGATCTAAGCCGCGCAAGACGAGTTGGCCGCCCGCCAGCCGAAGAGAAATTGATAAAACTGCTACAAACTAGAGGCGTTCCAATCTAAACGTGTCTCGCCTCACCTGATAACATTTCTAGCCCGTATTACCATGTTTTATAAACTCGCGAAACACCCATTTGTCACTAGCATGGGCGATCCGAGATTAACACGCAAAGCCAACCACAATTAATGAATACTATATAATAATATGTATCTACACATCGTTTAGTGAGAAGTCTTCCTCAAATTGCAAACGCTAATTCCACAACATTCTAATTGCATTTTTTTGCCGCGAGATATCGTCACGACTTCATTGCCGCCGACTTCATTGCAGTGAATAGGTACGGGCGTTTGACACTGGGTGCCAAGTCGTTAGTGCGACCTATTCTCGTGATGTGTTAACGCTGGGCGTTTCAAATTGTTGAATAGGTCTAAAATAAATCACTTTAAAGATAATGAGTGCTAAAATAAAGTGGTGGAACACTCGTCACTCGTTTTCTGAGGCCGATAGACTCGAGTGTTGGCTGGAAGCCAAGTCGATCACAATGCACCGTCCCCCGTCCCGTCCCCATCCGACACCAATGTATTCTAATACCAGCTTAAAACAAACAGTTACTAATTTTAAAACACAAATAGATCGCCTACATATTCGTGAAATAGTTGGCAATAGAAAAGTCTTGTTTTGACATTATAAATTCTTCGTCCAGTGAATAAAATAATGTATAATTTTTGTACAATTACATTTTATTATGAAATTTTATCTATTTAGCTTTTAATGTAGAATTATTAGTAGTTCGTGACATTCACACACACACGCACGCACGCACGTACGTACACACACACACACTGTGGTTTTATTATTTATTATGTGTACATAATATATGTATTTATTTATCGATTGTCAATCTATCTGTTACTAAGTCTTCATACACCGCCGTCTTTTTCCTGTCAGCTATAATTACTCCCATCCAAAGGTTGTCGGGCAGAAATCGCTTAAAGCGATAAGACCGCCCATTGTACCACCGCTTATTTCATTTTATTTTAATTGTATTGTATTGTACAAATTAACAAATATTCATATACAAAACTGCCTGTGCTAAGACATCTTCGTTTTGATTACATAATAAAAGGAAAGAAACCAAAAGCCTTAAAAGAAATGTAACAAGCAAAGGGAAAACAAAGTAACATGTTAAACATATTTCCATCAAAGTAAAGAACAAATGTTAGCGGCCTGCGGCCAAAAAGGTTGAACATCTCTACACTAAAAGGTCCGGAGCCTTTGGCTATGAATCAACAATCTCATGAATTATTTACACACGTTCGGGCACTCCAATCTTGTTAATAACCGTTCCCATAATTATTAAACGTCTTGGCATCCGCGAAGTTAATGCTAATAGCCTGTTTGACACCTTAAATCGTGTTTTATCACTCTCTCATATCCACGTAAACACGCGTCGCCGCCTACATAAACCATTATAGAAAGAACCCTTTTTATTCCACGAATACGAACAGAAAACACCCAGAGGATAAAGAAAAATACCTTAAGACCCAAAAGTATTTGCTCAAGGTTCATCGCCCCCTGGATTTAGGCGCCTTCTCTACACGTATAGATTACCAAACAGACTTCGAGACACCGGCAAAACGCAATATCGTTCGCCCCCCTATAAAACACTCTAATTTAAATAAAAAAGCGGCGCCACCTTCCGTATGTCGGGCCTTTTTTTTATTACGAACCTTTTTTATTTTCGGGTCAGCTAGGGATCAAAGGGGCTCTCCCCTGAGAGTGGCCGCCCTCCACCCTCCGTCTGATTTGCTACGATTCCGCCGCGCGCCGATTTGTGAAGAGGGAATACTCTTCAAATTGGGGACTGTTTGCCTGCCTATTAAAATCACTTACCGTTCCAAGTGCTCGCAAGCGTCATCTCGTAAACGTCTTGTTTCTTAGCATTGTTTACGGCTCTTGATTCACAGCTTTGTCTCCAATATTTCATTACTGAAATTGTTGTGCTTTTCTGCTTTTAACTCCTACGTAAAGTACTTTTAGCGACGGTAAATAACGGTTCGAGGGCATCAATAGCGTAGCGCGATAAGTAAAACTGTTCACCATTGTGTACAGGCAATGTGCGTGAATTTCTCGACAATAAGGGAAGTCGGCATTGGGGCGTCCCCGCCCGGTTATCGACGGGTACATCATTTCTCGTTCTGATTTTATTCCGCATCGCAGCCCCGAGGGGTGGCCCCCGACTCCGAGGTAATAGCTTCCAGATACTACCCTCTCATGTTCACCTCTACACATGACACAATGTTTCACGTCGAAACAATATTCATGTAACTTTGACAGCGCACAACCACGTGTCACAAATACACAAACCTATCTCATTTTCTAATGTTTAATAAACAACGTTCCCGTAATTGAAAAGCCGTATCATTGACACAAACACTAGAAATAAACAAGTGTATTATGTGTGCCTAGTTTATGCAACATTATCTAGAGAGATAGGTGAGCAAACACGCGAGCTTGTGTAAATAGAGCGTATCTGTTTCCCCGTCATCGATGGCTTTATAAACAAGCGAGTCGTGAAAACATTTCTATCTAGTTTACGGGTCGCGCGCCCTCTGATAAAAATTACGACGAGAATATATCGGGGTGTGGGGTTTCAACGGGGCGGGAGAAACATGAATTTGTCATTTTTTCCCAGGCACGTTCGCGGGCGGGTGATAAATATTGCATTGCAGGCCCTCGGCGTTTCTTGCGCGTCTCCGAGCCGCATTAACGTCTCCCCTGTCGCTTAGACGTAGCTTGTTTTTCAACGCGAGGAAGTGAGTTAGGGCCCATTCTGTCGTCGCTTCCAATGAAATTATGTAATCAGTTTTACGACTCATCCGGCTTGCCAGTTTTTTATTCCCAGTTTTTACGCTCCAAGTTCCGATCCTATTTGTCAAGTTGCGTACACGTTTTGTTATGAATAGTAAAATAAACGTTTGTCTTTTTTACATCCGTTTGAATAGTTTATGAGTCGGTGAATGAATGATTAATGAGACACGAAGTGCCGAATGTAAATACGATTTTAATATTAGTTCAGTCGTATTTCCATTAAAGCAGTCGATGTTTATTGGATTGTGTATCATGTATGTGTACGAGTAGTGAGCGGTGGGTAGGTATGTGATTAGAAGCAATTACGTTGAAAGTGTAACACGTGTCGGCGTCGCGTGTCGCCGCCACCGGCTGGAGGTCTGTACTCCCGACCTAATGGTGCGTGAGCTGCGCCCCCGGGGCCCCCTCGCTCCCCCTTCAATAAACTACTCGCTCTGCAGCTTATGTTACCGTTTTATACCTTTTCACGGACAAACTGCTTTAACAACAGACTGCGCAAACAATTGTTTATAATAATTCTAAAATTATGGTGTGTATTCATGCCTAACATGCAATCTATTGTGGAACGACTATAAACTTTAAAAAGATCGGGAGTTTACGAAGCGGACTGCTCATTGTCAATGTTTATGTCCCATTCTGTTTTCAGAAATAGGTACGGTATACGTGCATATACCCATATGCACGTTTTACATATGTTTGTTCAACAATATAAATCACGATAAAGTTTACGATTAGATTAAAAAATAGTGTCACGATAATCCATATGCGTAAGACCTCTTATGGCGCTGCAGGTTATTATTTTACTATTTATCAATATTTCAAAGCAATTATCCACCTGTCAAGTGATCATAAAAGTTCATAAGTCATCCATCTGTCAGATCTTTGTTAAAGTTGTGCAATATCTTAATCCGGGGTGAGGGGAAGGCGGTATATTGTCGGCGCGGGCGGCGGGCAATCGCTACATAATAGCGCTTAATGCGCTTTAACCGCAAACTAACTACGTTTAATTATTTAAGTGTGTTAGTGGAAATTTTCCTCTCCCGTCTCGATAGCTCCCATTAAAACCAACTAATTGTAGGTTAACGCTAAGATTACTCGCTTACTCATTTGCCACTTAGCCCCTAATTGCTCAACCAATTAAAATGTTATAGCATTAAGCATTTTTTAATTTACAAAGACGTTGACGTTGGCCATTAAGCCGTTTGTTTTTATAGTTTTGTAAGTGCGCTGATAGTCAAATTGGTCGTTTTACGCATGAATGCGTATGTTTTTAATTTCCGCTAAGCCTAGTTTTGGAGTATTTTGTTCTGAAATTTTGCAAGCAATACATTTTGACTTATCGATTTATGTGTTCGGAGTAGTAAACAAGTAAATATTATTATTTCGTAATAGAAGATATTAAACAACAAAAAATGTTTATTGTAGAAAAAATATCGTAAAGGATTTTTATGTGCTTGATATTGAAAAAATCTGTTCTGTCGGCGTTTGCTATCCATTTATAAATCGAGTATAATCCTGCGTACAGACAGGGCTAAATGTGGCGTGAAAACCCGGACGCGGCGGAGCATTTTTCTCGTGATAAAAGAATTTGGAGATAAAGCGCGTCTCTTAGAATTCCGAAACATGTATGAAATAACAATAGATAAATAATTTCATTCCTCGATTATTCACCTCGAATGTAATTTTGATTATGATTTCGTGTACCATTGTGCCATTATATTCAAAAGACTCGCTTTATACACTAATGAATCAAAATTTTCTATATCTATAATATATATCTATCTATAATTCTTAAATCAAAATTTTGTAAGGGGTTGTTATAAACATATAAGACTAGATAGGAAATTTTTTCTAAGACCTATTGTTGTTGAAGTGTTTATGAAGTCTACATATACGTCTACCTGCGTACGTTTCGTTTGTATAGAGAATTTAAATAGAAACGTGAACTATGAATAATAAAAATACTATAAAGTATATTACTAGTTTACTATAAATCTTATAAAGAAGATTTGTCTCCACATGCTGAAGCCATTTTCATAAAACGTCTAAATCGACCCTCGCCCCGATAATAAAATGCACGTCACATTGTTTGTTTGCGGAAACGCCAAGGGAGGAAACAATATTCCGCTGCTATCACCGGTGACATCTTTATAAATCTGCCTTAAGGTCACATTTTCCTCGAAGTGTACTCTTACGTATTTGTAGAATAAATACATTTTGTATCCGCGTATAGAGTTGCTGGAAATGGAAAAACATATTTATAAATCTACATATTTTTTGTGGAACCTTTATCCATTTTACATTTATATCATAGGCAGGCAAATAACAAAAAAAGATCTTCCTTTGCCTCGAACGAAAACGGCGAACTTTAATTTGGCTGATTATATAAACAGCAAAGTTCGCGGGAAGATAAGCAAACCAAGGGAAAAGTCGTTAAGGGGAACGAGTTTTAATCCCCGGCGATTCCATCGCTATTTAATCACGTCTAAATATGCGCCGTGGAAAAAATATCGCGGTGAGATACCAGGCACGTTATTGTCATTCATGACAACAGGCCGAGGTGGCTGACGGTGGGTGGCGGGCGAGGTAGTCGAGGTGTGAGGCTTCAAAGTTCTCGATAGCTTTGTTGTGGGATCACGTCACACCAGCCGTAGACGTGGCTTTGTATAATTTAGATTCCTCGCCAGCCGCAGCCGTCGCGCTGAGTAATTAGGTCTCGCCTTAAAACGTTAATAAATAGTCGTTTTGAATAATTAATTACTCGACGAATTGCGGCTGGGGGCTGTTGAGATCCTATAACCCGAGATACATCTGCATCGCCCCCAGGACCGTCTCGATGATATGATGATGATTGTTCTATTATGTAAGTACGAATGCTTTATCACAGCAAACAGATGCGAAGTGCGAACGCTGCACAAACGCACTAGAAGTATTTTCTTATGCTCAACTTTTCCGGCAGTTTAAGTAAATGCTGTTGACAATTTTTTACAAATCGTTGAGGCAGAAGATTCATTCAGATAAACTAAAACTACGTCTCCATAATACAAATTAAAAAATCCCTTTGTATAAAAACACTCCAACTAAGTGGCGCTCGCCACCTTTTGACACACAATAAATCACAGCCGTGAGCGGCCAATAAAAAATATGTTCCACCCTCGGCGAAAATCCAATTAATTTTCGACCGCTAAAAAAAGAACGTGTTCGTCCGAGCGGCAAAAGCTTGGCGAGGCGGCGTCGGGCACAAACGACAGCGGGCGATGGTCCAACCCCGTGCCTACAGACGGAAGATCCAGCGTATAATAATAACGTTAAACGAGACTAGATAGGAACGGGAAGCGCGGGAAAACGGGAAAAGTGGAAAAAGCGGAATAATGGAGAAGGAGTAATCAATTTCGCTCAGTCGCCGCCGCCGGCGAAACTCTCATTTAAAATTTAAAATATAGCTGTGCGCAGGGGGCCCTTGGAGGACTTTTTAATTTGGCTCGGCACCGTTTTAAAAATGCACGGAGCTCTGCGGTGACACATCAATTCACTTTGACTGTCGACACTCGAAACTAAAAAGTGCTCGTTTTATTTACTCTAGACTTTAAATGAGGTGATTTCATTCAGCCATATTGGGCTGTGAGAGTGTAATTTACTCGTTACATTACTTTGCCAATCTGTTGTATTTTGAAGTCGATTATTTCCAATTACGTCGGAACCTTCAGGGCCAGTTGCACAATTCAGGATAATGGGCTCATAAGTTAAGACAATTTATGTCTTACGATGTAATTAGTCTTTCATTATGTCCTTTTAAGGTAGACTTAAACGCTTCACATGATCGTAGGAAATTAAATAGATGATGATATTTAAGTTTCTTGTTTATTTCCAGCAACAAAGGCCGGACCTGCCGCGACTGCTGCAGCAGATGCACGCCGCACACCTCCCAGCGCACGGCGCGCCGCCGCTTCCGCTGTTGGGCCAAGGAGCTCTGCCCCCAGCAGGCCTCCTTGGCCTCGGAGTTCCTCACCATCCCCTCTCAGTGTTAGCCAAACCGCCTGACTTGCACAGACCAGATGACAAAGGAAATGGTAAGAAATTTAGTTTCGTCGTTTCGAGCTTCGTTTATCTAAGTCATTAATAACGTATCATAAAACCGACGTCGAGTCAAAAAAAGTCGATTGTAGATGCGAGATAGAGTAGAGATCAAATCACAAGTGAGACGTAACGGTTCGATACATAAGATGAATATTTTAGAGCTGTCGTGTGTTTGCGATCGTCTTGTTTGCCGGGTGCCACTGGAGACTATTAGTACTCCCGCCCGCGCCGCTGCGCCGAGCGCCCCGCTCCGCCCTGCCGCGGCAGACGTCTCCGATCCCACTTCTGTTTCAATATTTACCAGCTTCGAGAGGCTTTTTGAACTCACTGTTTGCGTGTTTTCGGATCGCTGACGGCTACGGCTCTCCCGATATTGCTTTGAGAGTATGAATAAGTCACTTCCCCGAATCGGTGTCTGTCTACCCGTGTGTTTGGTTAGAATAGGTAAACGGAGATAGGAGGAAAATATTTTTCAAGTTTCCGCTATCAATCACTCGAATAGGTGGTTTATAATTTCGCTGGGGAGTATTATTCGTGGCATACAAACAGGGGGGGTTTCGGCGGAGAGTTTAATCCGGGAGCGGTGGCGGGGACGAGCGCCACAAATGAAAATGTAACACAGAAATGGATTTGGAAGCCGCCCGTCGCTCCGGTTAATTACAAAAGCAAGCGGTAATCTGCGCTCCGGGATGTTCCGGCTTAGCGCCCCCGCGCCGCCCGCGCCCTCCGCGCCGCCACTTCCCCGGCTAATTTGTGCCATTATCGGTGTACTGATGTAAGAGTTACCGCGCAGATGGGCCTCCACCCCCACACCCTCACCTTGCCCGCGCTCAATTAATTATTCGTTGCCGGTGTGAGCGTCGCGTGTTTTAGTCAATTAGTAACGTAATTTTGCGGGTGACTTGAGTGTGTGGGGCCGCGAACTCCACCGCGTTTTAATGCTGCTCGATTGTACATAGGTACGAGGATTAAAATAAATAATGATCGCCTCGAATCGCCACTACACTAGCTGAACATTTTATTATGTTGTTAATTAATGCATGATTGCGTTTGTAATGTACACCGCACGCTAGATAGTAGAGTGGAATAGCTAGCCAATAATTGGAGCTATTGCAATTTAAATTAATTGTAGCAATGCATGCGGCGCTAATGCGCCGTCTGTGTGCCGTTATGTAGTACATATGTACGAGGTGTGCATAGTAATAGGATTGCGCCTGCAATTGCTCACAAACTAGAGACGGAGCTGCGAGGCGTGAGGCCTTTGATGTCTGCATGGGTACTTGTAGTGAGGTTACATAGATATGCAAGTTGAATTACTAATAGTAACAGCTTCCTTTATACAATGGATCGAAACGAAAGCTCAACATTATTTTCACACTGGATCAAACTAAAAAACCGCACCAGTCATGCCAAAGTGTAATTTAACATTAGGTAACTTACGTTACCATATATTAAAGTTCAAATTAAATATAAACTGTGTCATTCTGATTACATATTGTATCTATACCAACGTGTACCCTTAGTAGAGAAAGGATGTTTAACACCCTTAAAAACTTTCTGAAATCCATGACTTCCTTCTATGTACACGAAATTGGAAGTAATAATAAATTAGATAATATAATGTGGTGTGGTAAGCAATTCTGAAATTTCCGAACGTGTGGAGTGGGGGCAGACCGCGAGGGATGCGTGACGTGCCGTCGTCGGCCGGCCTGCAATATTCATAGGCCACTTTACACCCGACCAGATCTCACTACACATATCAGAGTATGTTCAGGTATACGTATCTATAGATACTCGGTTATATGTACCAGTCATGTTATTGACACTGGAAGCTTTTCTGCATTCAAATTATATGCGAAAGGTAGTAAGTAGGTGATTTATAAATTTGATTTAAGGTATGAATAGTATTTTATGATACAAAGTCATTATACACAATTTCCCCAGGGTATAAAAACTTCTTTTTTTTAATTAAAATATAAATACGTCAAGCCAAAATTAACCACCGAATCTCACTTTTCCGATCCAACGGACCGTTCTATAAAATGTGCTCTGAAATTGTTGCCAAAAATAATAATTTTTCGCCCTCTCTGTTTTAAAACCGTGTCTGATATTACTCCCTTGGTTACAGGTATCAGTTCAGCAGAGGAACGACATGTGAGTACAACTTTTTCCAATTTTTACTCAACTTGTTAAAATTTCAGTAGCAAAAATTTTGCTTTGAAAAATTCCGGTTTGTTCAGCATACTGCCTTTTCCATTTGGGAATGCGGACGCGGAGTGGAGAGGAGTGTTGCGCTCGAACACGTTGATTTCATAACACGGCCCTGACTGAAACAAGTGGGTGGTGCAAGTGGCACACCCTCGCCGCGCCAGGGCTGGGACCCACTGAAATTGATAAATTGCGTTATTACCGCTCCCAACGTGCGCGGAAGATGCTTGAACTTGTTCGTATTAAATATACGAAATAAGTTTTTTATTTTTAGTTATGTACTTATTCTTACTTTCTAATCCTTATGTACAATTAGCTTTTTTAATGCCAATACTCAGTGCTGATTTAAATTCTGTAAGAAGTTTAATAAAAAAGAGCTTACCGATGTCGAATTTTGCAAATGTATTTGTGTTAAAAGAACAGTTAAAAATGTTTTCCGAACAAATGCGAAGATAAAGAAGCCTCGTTTAAAATAAATTCGAAAGCTTTCGTATCCCATCTAAAAGAATCTACACAGAAAATCACACAAATCCCTCGGGTGCTAAATTTTAAAGCATGTCAACCGCAACCCTGGAGTGAAGTGAGCTCGGGACCGAGTGCGTTCGCGAGGTGTTGCGAATGTCGGCTATCGTGCTACCGAGAGCTGATGGCAGGGGGGCAAGGGGGCCGCCCCCTTGTTGTGCTCGGCTGAACGCAGCCACCGCACAGATGTGCCACCACCGTGCACCGCTGCAAGCGAAATGCATGCGAATCGATACCCGTACCCCCGCTACTTTGTAACGTTGTCTTTGTTGCACTAACCCACTTCTGATGGATTTGCAGAAACATTCCTCATTCTGATTACTTTTGTTACAATCCATTTTTAACCCACAAACGATAGAAACAACTATTCCTTACTCATTGTGGAGCCCTCAACTGTTCATTTCGGACCGGAAATATCACTTTGCGGAGGTTATGTACCTAAATGACTTTCTTTGTACCACTCAGTTATTGCAGGTCATTGTCAAATCAAATAATCACCTCACCATCAAAGGCCATTTACTGAAGCAGCGCTATAAAGGAAATCTTTCCGTTCGTGAAGATAATAAAGAGACTGCCACACCATAACGAAATGGGAGTCGCAGAGCATACTTTGACAAGATTGTTAAGAAACTTAGCTAGGTAAGCGCGTATAAGTTTGATGCGGAACGTGAAGAGTTTACCGTGCAGTATGACCCCAATGCGGCGTTGGCGTTAGCAGTCGGCGCACGGAGCCGTCGATCTGTGAAAACACGCGGCGAGCTGAGTAATGCACGGACGCGCCTTACAATTTGAAACGGGGGATGGGGCCCGAGAACTGCACGCCTTAATAAAGTTTACATAAACCAAGCGCGTCTTGGCTGCCGCAGCCGGGGCGTCAGGTTTCACTCAGTTCGTGCCTCGCCGTTTGGCCGGCAAATGTTTTTACTGCGAATCACAGAGGTGCTACACAGTTGCAGCCGGCCAATGTTTATTTGCAAACATCCTCGTGTTTGATTTTCCGATACATCGACAAGCACATTGTTTATTTTGTGGACTAAGGTATACTCTTCGCGATTTGTTTATTTTAATGAAATTCGTTCGAGCACTATAATGTCCTAAGTAATAGCCGCGGCCTAGTATTGTACCCATATTTTATGCAGACGACTTTCTTGAAAGCTGCTTAAATTCCCACAAAATAGCCGAGGTTACGACTGCCAATTTACACCAACGGGAAATTGAGCAGCGGCCCTAAACCTAACAGGGCCCTTCCACAATCTCATTTGGGTAACATAATAACCGCGGATTTATTTCTACCGCCCGCTCTTTCGCTCTCAAATCGCGCCTAATATTCAATTTGGGCGCCCGAACCACACAAAAACTGCTCGGAGCCGGTTCATTACGCCGCGCATCTCGCCTCTTCATCCTCCTTACCTTATCTAAGCCACTCTGAATAACGCCCCCGCGACCCCATCCCACCCCACATCCGCACACCACTTCAAGTGGAAAACTCGCAGGGCGAGGGCCGCTCAACCTTGTTTAGCATTCTCCTCGACTTCTTTATTTAATAGATGCCGAAAAAACCTCCGGTCAGAATAAATTTGCGTTTGTTCTTCGATATGCCTAAGTCGAGGAGCGTCTGAAAGTGCGCTCCTTTAATTAAGGTGGCAGCGGGGCGTGTAAATACGAATTGCTGGGACTCGGCGCTTTATTAAACCATTAAAATAAAATTGTGGAAGCGATGTGTGCGTTTGGATGCGAGGCTTGCGAGCGAGAGTTTAGTTGGGAGTGGCAGCCCTAGAGGTATGTTTACGCGCGGTATAACAACGCCGCGGCCGCTCGAGCGGAGTGCTGCGACAGCCCTCGCAATTTATCGTCGGAGACTTTTCTTAATTGGAAGGAATGGCCACTTGTAATTATTAAGACGCCCTAAAGTGAAACAGATTGCACGGTAGTCTGCGGTGTTTTACTTTTTCTCTCGGGAGTTATACTAAGTAAGGATACTTGTAGGCGACGGGATTATTGAAAAGAAACCATTAAGGGTCCTTTGCGCCTACACTTGTTGATTTAAAGAACGTTATTAAATACATTGTTCAGATTTGCAAAGTCACCTACTAATATCCAAGAATTTGCCCTTGCAAGAATATAAACCTTTTCCTTCTTATCTATTCGTACTTCCCTAAAGTACCAACATTTACAATAAATACTCAATCTTTCTTGAACATCTTTCAATACATCTCTGTCGAATCTAGTATTGGTAAGCTGAAACACGAACGAAAGGATCTGATATGGGTCGTATTGTACTGGCGGAGGTAGGCATCCGCAAATTGATATCTATCTCACAACCTGGGGGCAGATCTTGAACCAGTCTACTGCCATTTTCCAAACGAGTTAAGATAATAAATTTCGATACAGATAAGCAACTTACAAAATATTGATATTAAAATGGTTGCGTTTCTAAGTTTATTGGTTATGGTAAAAAATATGTGGCCGTGGCCATTAAAATGTATTAGTCGATGAACTAAATTGTTGTATTAAATCAAAGTACGTTAGTTTAGATTAGTTATGGATTCTTGAGAAACTTGAATGTCAAAATTGGCAGCCAATAAATTTACAGTGCTATTAAATTTTAATTGAATTTAGTAACTTTTTGAGGCGCAGCTAATGGAGAGCTGCATAGTGCTAATACTTACGTGTTTATTGGCTATATAGTCGATAGCAATTTATACAGAAGAATCGTTGGATGCGCACCTTAGAAAGCAATTCAATTAAAGAAAACTGCTTTTTAAAGTCACGGCTCTGACCCTTTTCATTTAAAACCGCAAAAACAACATAAAGTTCAGTGTCTTTTTTATGTATTGTAACATCTGTATCAATTCGAAATAAATCAAATACTCATTTAACGTATGTTGTGTTCCTTTAGTTCTCAAATTCGATCGACAGCTTGTACTCATGGTCGGACCACAGTTAATTTACTCAATGCACTGAATTTCACACGGGGCCGTTAATCTTCTTACGCTCTTGAATAACATAGGTTTATAGCTTACCGGTGCATCCGAACGGATTATCCGTCGTGTATGCACTGAACAGGATTTATGTATCTTGAATTTATAAGCAATGTTGGAGGATTAATCAAGATCTCTGTATAACTAGTATCATAAGAAGAATAGTGCTTGTTTCTCAAGATATATCACGATTCTAATTCCGTACAATAGTTTTTACACGTTCGTGTTCAAAATCGGAGTTTTCTACTAAGTATAATGCTAAAGTGATGTGACTAATCAAGCGATTCTAGAAGATACTGGTTACATATTTTTCTTTAAAGGAGCTATGTTTGTGTTGGCGCTAAAATCATAGCCACTTATTAATTTGCCAGGTCCTAAAGCTGAAAGAAGTTTTATTTCATTTTTCTTTCTTCATTTTCCATTATTAGCTCTATTGTAACAGTTGTACAAACCCAAAGACATGCCAGTCAATACAGGTGCGTTTCACCGCTCTTAAATTTAAAACGGAAAAGACAGAAATGTTTTGGAATTCTTTATGGAATACTTCCTTTCTGACGGTCGAATACTTATAGTCCTATACAGATCCGGAGGCAGGTGGGCAACGTGTACTGCAGTAGATAATTAGATCTGGACTTTGGGAGTAAAAAGAAAAATCTCGTAACTCGTAGAAAACTGGTAGCTTCACCTTCACTGCTGCTATCAAGGTATCTGTAATGTGCTGCTAACACTAATGTGACAAATCTAAAAATCAGCCGACGTGATCATCAGAAAAAGTTACTTTCAAGTTACAGTTG
Source organism: Hyposmocoma kahamanoa (assembly GCF_003589595.1). NCBI lineage: Eukaryota > Metazoa > Arthropoda > Insecta > Lepidoptera > Cosmopterigidae > Hyposmocoma > Hyposmocoma kahamanoa. The sequence goes on from NW_020654289.1 coordinate 18,166,674, forward strand.
CTGGTAATTGACTGTTTGATATAGAAAGTTTTGAAAGAGGTCCCAATGCAACGTTCCTGGAGTCATACCTGTACATAGTTGTTAGGGTATTGCTCGTCTCGGGTTGGGCTTGCGGCTTTGTTCCGATCCCGGCGTATCGCATCGATTTATGCAAGCCTGATCGAATTGCGCCCCCACCGCCCCCCACACCGCCCCTTCCTCTCTCATAACAATACCTGACTGTCGCTGCACTCCAGCTACGTGAGAGAATCGAATATTAATACTCCACCGATCCCGTCTTTATACACAAAAGAGAGAGAAAAAAATCTAGAATTAATCTAAAGTTCTTTTAAATAAGGGGAAATGCGCACGGACGGATATTAAACGGATGTCGGTGCTCGTGAAGTTGTCATTAATCAGTCGAAGCAAAAGTAGAGCGGACACACAATTTATAACCTATTTGAGATCCTGCACTGGATGTTATATGTTATTGGTTTTACATCTTGAACTCTTGAATATAACTAATACCTAGTGATAACAGAACATATTATTATCGTCGCTTTTATCACGAAAGGACGTACAGAAAGTTATTCACATAGCAAAAGTATAGGATTTCATATCTTATGATGTGATGTAAATAAGACATTTTATTTAAAACTGCAGGGTACTTCCATCGTTGTCATAACGATGTTATTTTCTTTCACACTGTATTTTGTTTGCTGCAATAATCTTTTTTTTTATGATACTTAGTGATGGGACGAACAAGTCGTGCGCCTGATGGTAAACCACACGCCTGTCCATAACAGTTGCAGTGCCACTCAGAGCTTTAAATCGCAAAGATCTGAGGTGCACCTGCCTCTGTCCCATCACCCTGAGACATAAGTTGAAAATTCCCATATGCCTGTAATTTCACCTGCTGGTGAAACCCTCCCTTACCCTTCAAAACCGGAACGCAGTAATGCTGACATTACTCCTTGGCGGCAGAAACAGGTAAGGTAGCAGTACTTTCCTGGACTGGAACTCTTTCACAAGGGGCTCTGCTACTAACTTCTGCAAACTTTATAATTTCCTAACCGATAAAAAAATCTTACTGTTTATTGATAAGCTTGTAGAGGAGGTTTACAGGAGCGCCGTGTATTTGACATTACAATAACACGTCCGTCAATTTTGTAACATTATCAATATGTTAAAAATAGTACAAAACAAAGCATGCAGGAATGAAATCACTGATACGACCTTTATACGATCGAGCAGCGTAGCCCCGCCGATTCAATATTCCAAATGAAATATTCAATACGGTGCATTCGCCGATTCACCGATTCGCATCGGAACTGCAATATTTTATAGGTGCCGCTCGTAAACAAAGCGAAACGTGATACAATGTAGCTCCTGGCCCCTCGGGATAAAGGGGTAAACAGGTTTTAAAATTATGTACCAAGTTTTTCACCAATTTTTATGTCGCCTCTTATTTTTATTTTTGACACTTGCAAAATAGATGGTATTAGAGCAACGTACTGTGCAACCATTAAGCTCCAGTTGTCTTTAGTAATAGTGATTGTGAAGTTGCATACAGTAGTTTGGAATATCTATCTATGTAATAATTTTTGTATTAATATGTTTATTAGTTGTAAAGCTCCTTGTGAAAGAGTTCGTCCAGGGATGCACTGCCACCTTACCCTAAGATATAAATTGACTAGGATAGGTCTTGTCAATTTATGTTTCAGGGTGACGGGAGCAGTGGCTGTGTCTCTCGATTTTTGCGAGCTCTGAGTAGCGCTACAACTGCTCTGGACAATCGTGTCGCTTACCATCAGGCACACGACTTGTTCGTCCCGTCTCTTAGTATCAAAAAAAATAATTTATTTATTTGTTTTTTATTAATGAACTTTCGAAAATCGAAAACATCATCTATCTGATTCAGACATAAAAATTATTAGTAACAAAATTGTAGAACAACACACAAGACGTCGTCAATTCACAAAACTTTATTGTAATCACAAAGTAATTACTGACGAATGAACAAAATCCAAAGTGGTTATACCTATGAAAAATAAGTGGTGTTGTATTATAAAAATCTAGAAGTAGGACAAGCCGACGGGTCATAGGATGTAGCGTGACCACAGAAGTAGCAGGCAGCCGCTGCGTCTGTGTTGTGGTCACGCTTCCAACGTGTGTGGTCATGTGGCCGGCCCCGCATGACGACCGGCTATAACTCTTGGTAGTGGAACAGTTTTAATTTAGGAATGTTTTTGTGTTTGATACAAAAACCTGATGTAAACACATGTAAATGTGTATTACCTACAATTATTGCTGGCTAACACACAAAGTCAGGTTTTATTTTTATTTCTATTGTTTAGTTTATTATTTTACAGTAAGATTTTTACGTCACATTGCTCTTGTTATTCGGAGATAAGCGTTATATATAATTGTTATAGGACAGTTTACAATTTGTATGTATTTACTATACTCACTATCATGTGCATACAACTCTGGAACCTGGATTCCAGTGTAGTTCTAAATGTTGTCCAAGCCAAAAAAGCATTTTTTCAGTGTCCCACAATCGTAAACGTTACAAATAACAATGCCCTAGTGAACATAAACCGTTTTCCAAAAGCTACTGACTGCTGAAAGTGTTTATTGGACTCTTATACTTTTATAGCACAGTTTAAGCGCCGACATCTAATTGCGCCATAATAAACGCCGATATATCCCAGCATTTCCTTAATTACTACCTAGTAGTGCCCATATTGAATTAACGTTGTAAAATTGTTCTTTATTATCACCTTCTTTATTGTTTATTTAAATTCAGAACTTTGTTAAAGTACTATTAATAAATGAAACTTCGCGATTTACATTTTAAATAATCTTAAGTACGTCAAAGTTCAAATTGAGGTTTTAACCAATATTCCCGGTATTTTAATAAAAAAATATTTAACAGTAAAATACTTTGAATATGATTACATTGACATAAAAATTAATATTGAAAATTAAAAATTTTAAAAAGAACAATGAAGAAGTGTAAATTTTTTATCACACCAAGTGACGGGACGAACAAGTCATGGGCCTAGTATATGTATTAAAGAAAAGTAGTCACGAGAGCAATACAAAGATTTACGACAAAATTTTTCGTAACCAATTAACTTATCGTTATTTTAACTTATTAATCAACTTATCGTCGTCGTTTATATGATTTGACGAAAATTGGTGTAGGTATGTTCTTTGGTAAATTAAAAATAAGGTAGTCGAATTATAATTTTTGTATCTATAGTATAGAATAAGTTTACACTAATATTAGACTTAGGTGTTTGATGACTACCACTGTCTTAGTGAGCCGTAACCATGGCAAAGAACCCGAAGCATTTGGTTTGTTTGAAAAAACATATACATATTTGCGATTTTAAATCCGGAAAAACAGCTTCATTTCCAATGTGTAATCATTATTGTTTCTTACGTTTGAGAACTAATATTAAATTGAAGATTTTTAAATCAAACTGAAAACTTATATTAAGTGTCAATTCTTACTATCTATTTTATTATATTAATTTGATGATATATTACATTCGAATTACGAAAATGATCCATCGCCTGGATTTATTTGTTAGTCTTTTTATGCGGAAACGATGTTTTTTTTTCGTAATGTGAGCAAAGTGTTAATGTATTGTGTAAAACAGTGAAAACAGCGTTGAAATTCATTACGAACAACCATTGTAAAGCGAATAAAAAGACGTGTTCCCACGAATTGGCACTTTACAATCGAGCTTTGACAAAAACTAGACAAGCCCGCAGTAATTAAAACTCTATTGCATGTTAGTTATCGGGTATGTGCACACACAATTGACGCTCTTATTATACACTGTGCGATAATTGTTGTTTTGTAAAATTATTTTGTATGTTTTTATTTACTACAAAACTTAGATTACAAGGTTTTACTACGACTATATTAACTTTCTAAAAATACAATTAAATTTTGAATTAATTCCTCTTCGTTTGGGATTTTTTATGCGCTCTGTGTTTGATGTGCATCTTACGTTAATTAATAGACAAGTAATGTGTTTTATCTAAAACCAGCGCTTAGAAGACACAAGCCTGCTTAACACTCAAACAGTAGCGTTGAAATGATTAATTTCGTTTCAATGTTTAACAACTTCATAAGTTTCAGCAAGAAACATTTTAAATTAATCAAGAAAAGAACTGAGTCATAGAAGCAGTCGGAGAAGTAAGAATGCAGAAGCGCAGCGCTCATAAGCGGCAGACAACGAAGCGCAACGAGCTCCTTCCGCTCATTACGAAAGCGCCTAATTGAGATAAATTATGAAGACGCGCCGTGCCGCTCGCGCCACCTACCGCTAATTACATGCAGCGATTTCAATTATCCGCCGCGAAGCCTGTTTTTGCTCCGATGCTCATTTGTTACTCACTACACGTTTATCCTGCCTCGAGCTGTATTATTTGCTCACTCGTGAGAAGTTGATTACGTGCATTATAATTCTATTGCTGTAATTAAAGAAAATTATCAAGTTTTACGCTATATTGAAAAAAATATTGAGATTTTTACCGTGTTATTAGAAAATAAACGTAGCACGACTACATATTGAACACGACCGCACCTTACATATTCATGTTTGCGGTTAGAGCAGAGGCAATGCTGGCGATATTAGTTCGTAGAACGGCAAAGGTGTTGTATGGTGTCGCGGTGCAGCTCTGCGGTTGTCGGCCGATGTTTAACAATGCGGCCAGCGTGCCTGCCGTCTGCTGGCGACACGACTCGCCTGTGTAGCTCGTACCCTCTACCACACTAGTGTGTTCTGTGTTTTACAAGCCCAGACCGCGCTGCCCCCGACTCCAGTGGTCGACTGTACTAGCCTCTATGCGCCGCACGTTGCTCCCTTCGTGCTCATCACACATTTACATATGCTCCGTCTGCTCACCGTCGTGTACGAGCATCGAAAATGTTTCATGAATAAATTTGTAATCCAATTCGATAGCTAACTTTCAACACGTCAACCTTGCCCCTAAAAACAAATCACGAATCTAAACATAACGCAAACAAAACGAATCGAATAATTGTCGTCGGTCCGCTCCCACCAATCATAAAAGTGCTCGGGTCGCAGCCCTTTTTCGAGTTTCCTCGTTACGGGCTAAGACGAGAATCATTAGGAATTAAATTTCCCCTTTCATTAGTCCCTCAACCCTCGTATAATTCCGGACTCGGAGCAATAACAATATAAATCCCCCGTCGCGCCGAGCGGGGGATTACGGCTTGTCTCGACCCTAATTTAGGGCTGCCCCCGCCCCGGATTAACGAAGTGGCGGAATCCGCTAGGGTTGTCGCTGCGCATAAACTTGTTACGTGTTTAATGTTTTATTGACGGGTGGCGAGGGAGTTCTCATTTAAATAACCGTGCGCCGCCGTCTCACAACCCTTCGCACGCACCACCGGCCTATTTCATCACTCCATTGCTATCACAACAAGATGCAGCTATAATTATATCAATGTATAAGAAATCCTTTAAAGCTCAAAACACGCTATTAATTGCACTTCACACGTCTCAAACGAATTTCAGTATAAAAATAACTTGGAATAAAGTAATTTATTCGTATTTCTCCACCGCTATCGAGCACTTCCTCCCACGCGCGTGAGCCGCATAAAAATGAAATACTCAACGCTTTCCGACGACTCTTATTTGGCTTTATTATTAAGTATGTCTTTCGAGTCTATTAAATGAGCTGTGTAACACAGTAGGTAGAGCGGTGCTTAAATTATTTTTATGGTCCTTATATTTTTGAAATATCGGCCAGTGACCTTTCCAAATTAATTTTTGGAGCTATTATATCGGATCGGTGAAGGCGGAACAAATTGTTTATCCCCGGTGTTAAGCCGCGGCGGGAGTGCCGACGCACATATTGCCGACACAGGAATCTCGGAGGGACGACCCTCCCTTGCTCCCTTTGATTTAGGCGAAAGACGAAGGGATCACAATTAAAGGAGACCGGCTTTTGTCAACACGACTCACTAGCGATATGATGATGGACTTTATTATAATAATAATGTTTGGAACGTTCGATATAGACTATACGAGTGCATCGTAGAACTTTGTTTCTTTTTGTTTAATAGAAACTTCATTGAAGTAATCTTAGTAAACTTAGTTAAATTTGCGAAGCTATGCTTAACTTGCTCGGTGCCAATATTCCAAACAAGTTCCCTTTCAGCGCAACGTCGAAACTCGATTCTGAGTAATTTATTTTAAATAATTTTACAAAGCAAGCCCGCGTACACCGTATTAAAATTTGCCTCGAGACCTCAATGTAGACGCTAACACAAAATTAAAGTCGTCGACACTTAAGGGCTTCGTAGTTTCGAGGGGAGTTTCCGGGAAATTTCTCTCGGAATGTCGAAATGGCGGATGAGTTTCGCAAGTCAACTCAATTATCGTTTTAATTAAGGCGCCGCACCACGTGACATTTGTTTGCGTGCGTGAAAGCGATCGCCCGCTGCTATTGGTACCTACTCCACCGCCCTTCGCGCCCGCTCCGTTAATTGTGCTAATTACTCCTGTAATAGAGCAAGGGGTGGGGTGAGATTGGTTATCGACGGCTTCTCTGGAATTTACTTTGTGTGCTAGGTCTGTTTGCCCCACTTGGCTTTAATTTGTTGTTATTAACTATTCACGTCGATCTTAGTCCACTTAATGCGTGTGTCGTTTTGTAATGCAAACACATTACTAATGACTTGGCATGAGATGCGAATATCTGTGTAGGTGTGAGGAGTAGAGTTGGAGCGTTACGACCGCTAACGCTCGGCTGGCTGCAGGTAGCAAACAGTGCAGTAATGAACATCAATTGCATTGGGCAAGTTTCCAAGCGGTGCATTTATGCGGCGGAGTTCCACCAAGAGCGCTCGTTCTCGCAGCCGTAGCGCGGAGTGGCGGCGCGTAATGGTCTCTGTTTCATTGCACTACGCTCTTTGTACACTGTTCTACACTTTAGGCTAAAGTCTCGAGCAGATTAGCAAACGGTGGCTGTGTCATAATACCATAGAACAACACGTCACATCAAGTCGACAACGAGCACCAGGCAATTTGGTTATTTGGGGTCGGCCATAAAACGATAGCGCGCAATAAACGCAATCCTCCACTCGCGACTATAAACTTTACGAGTCACGTAAAAACGCGCTCGAAACGCCGACTCGCTACCATAAATTTATGCTAATGTATTCTTTATAGGAGTTTAATGTGTATTCAGAAATTCCACCATTATTTATGTATACGAATGAACCGGTAAAGTTAATTTTAAAGTCGCGCAGCGCCCCGCGGTTTACGCGCTCACTGCCGATTAATTTTTTGTGGAGTTTTTGTGGTCCATGTTTCCGACGAGCGCGATCCACTTTTCTCGGTGAGTATCGTTTTTGTTTTACGGACTCCTTTCCTGCAGCATCCAGTTTAGTAAACCAGGAGTCCTTATTCTTTAACTGTGGCCCGATATGACTGAGATGTTTTTATGCGGAACTCGTTTATTGCTTCACCGAGCTCCGAACGCGGTACAAAGTTATAAATTGACAACGTAATGGGACTTAAAAGTAAATGGTACGTAATAAAACTTTTCGATGACAGCGCCATAAAACTGGGCCGTATAACACGGATAGTTCCGATAAAAACCGAAAACGTCGCGTGTAAATCACGTAACTTTTCAAAACTATTATGCCTGAAATATAGTCTGAACTCAATCCGTACATTTCCGAGCGGCGGGCGGTCTATTTATCTATTTCCCCCGCTTCCGCCCCCGAGCGTCCGGTTAACCGCCCCCCTTCCGGTTAACCGGGCGGCGCGGCGCGCGCGGCTAAACGGCTCGTCGCGTGACCGCAGACAATAAGCCCGGGCGGCGTTAACAGCGCGCCTGTGTGTTGCCACTTTATATGTTACGTCACATCCCCTCCCTGCCCCCCATCGCTGCCGCCCGACACATGTGTGCGACCTCCGCGACGAACGGTAGCCGATAAGTCGTGTTGTCGGAGCTTGTAGCGGCTCGTACTTGTTTAGCGCCGCGCCCGCCCCGCACTCCTCCGACCCTCGTTCCCGACTCAATTGCCTTTTTCTTGAGGTCGACCCGCGTAATGGGATAAAGTAAAGATTAGCTCTGTTCGCTTTTCCTTTAAAAATGGAAAAGGTTGTGAATGACTCTTCAATATTATATAATGTCTTTTGGAATAGACTTTATTTAATATTGAAGCTTTTTGATCATCTTTAATCTTAATGGCCTCACTTTATTAACATTAAAATATATTTGAGTACCTCCCTTTATATTAACATCGGGCTTGGTAGTAATTAAGATTGAACCCTAATCATTGTATTAGCTACATCAGAGAGAACACGGATGCTCGTACGAGTAATAACGACAATGGAGTAAACCACAATTCATCCATTAAATCAACGTTTAACCGCAAACGATCCACCCTTGAGCGTCGTCGGGCGAATGACTCCAACAATATACGTATACGCTGGGTAACATAAAATCCATCCAATCGAATCCGACACGTCGCATTACCGCGTTCTGGGTCCTCGAAATAGCGCTCTTGGAATTCGATACTCGACGAGATCGACTGATCGTAAAATTAGGGCCCGAACACACGTTCGACCCCCACACGCAAAATGCTCACTATGAAACATAAAATACTCGACACTGTGGACAGTACTTTATGTTTCCACGCGACTTGTGCCAATAATAAAACTTTATTGGTTACATCTCGCCTATCAAATATCCAATAACAACGCCGCAATAAGCCGACTCGTCTAGTTTATCCAGATGATACTCGCCACTCGTCCCACTTTTATTATCTAATTTCTCCCTCGTAAAAACGAGGCTGTGCGTGAAAATAGAACTTTGGCTTAGATACTATTACTGCGGATCATTAAAAGTTAACTGAGTCGTGATGTTGGCCGTATCTTGGGCGATAATAGATGCGATTCGGACATAAAGCGTTATTGTCTTGAGCCTGGTCTCGGGTCTCGGGATCGCAGTAAGTCACAGCGGGTGGCGACAGGTCACCGGCGTGGCGTGGCGAGCAAATTAACAGCCGCTTGCCACTCAGCTCTAACTTAGTGCCTCGTAAAATTAGGCCCTGTTAAACCCCTCGGGCTCGACCGAGCGTGCCACTATGCTCCCATAAGATCTTAAGAGCAATTTCCCTAACTCTGTTTTTGATAGCGATCCATACTAAAGTCGAATAGTAACATATGACGAAGACACGCAATGTGATGAAAACACTACTATCTAGCGTTACTTCTTATTGAATCTGAGGAACGTAAACCTTTTCGCCTGAATGCCCACACATGGCTGAGTACTCTTGAAATAGCATCTGCGTAACACAGCGCGCCGGCGGGCACTCAGCCGAATATTGATAATCCGTTTCGATACGTAGATACCTGCTGCTGAAGTGCGAACAGCCCGTAGATAGTTATGATAACAATGAGAGCGTAAGAGCTTTCGAATTATAATAGTTTTCATAAAACGTTTCAATAGTATGGATTTTTTTTCTCTACCATTTATGGAATTTCACTGAAGTTAGTTTATAACCACTTAAAACAATCCATAACACATAGATTGTCTACATGATATCATCGGTTGAAGGTAAAACTCAGTAACTCTCATTTTAATCAAAAAAGATGTTTTTCTTTTCTCTTTTTGTTTTATTTAGAAGAACGTCTACAAGAAGAAAAGTTTAGTAAGTGCGTAGTGTCCTTCATTAGAAAACTGCATTTCTAAAAAGTCTGTATGTACAATAACATTATAATACATTAGCAGATAAAACAGAAAATCTTAATTACCTCCATTAGTCAATTTGGCTTTGAAGTGAGTTTTACCCTTAAATCGATAATATGTAATATAAACGATACATGACAGTCGATAGGTTAAATTATTGACTTACAAATAAATGGACGACGGGTCTAATACAAAAACCACGAAAAAAATGTCCCAAGTCAACCTATTCGAAATTTAAATTGTAATGTCATCGCAGTATCGCGCTGTCAGTCGAACAAATGAAGACTAAAGCGGAGTTTGGCGCTCTGTATACGATTTTAGCGCCTTACAAGTGCGGACACTTTTTAGCGCGGACCCGACGTCCATATAATTGTAAGTCAATGGGTTAAATTGCATTACTTTGAAACAGACTACTAAACCCTCGAAAAAGAAACTCCAGCTTATTTCATGCCTGTCGAACATAACGTTGCCTTGTATCACAATGTCAACACGGGTAGAATCAGTGAACGCGGCGGTTCGTCACGTATATGATTATTTCATTAGTTCGTATTTGCCCGCTCATCCAAATGTTGCGGACGCCCACCCGCTGGGGGTGGTGGGGGCCAACCACTCCCGGAGCTAATCATGCGGTCAGTTTGTTCTGCCTCAGCGTGTTTTGATATTGATATTGACTGTAGCGCTCGCCTCGCTGCGCACCGATTTATTTGCAAACAATGATCGATTGATTGCTATACGTAAGCTCGCCTGTAAACGTTTCGATTATGTTTACTCGTATTTATTAAACTAACATAAAAACGATTAAACCTTTATTCATGATTCCGTTTTCAATTGTTACAGAGAAATTCGATATCTCCTGGTGAGAGGGAAAAGTACAGGACGCGAAGTCCAGCTGAGCCTGACCACAAGAAACTTAAAAAAGAAGAGAAAGATATGGGCCATGTAAGTTTCACATACTTAACTTTTTAAGACCAAGACCATCTTGAAAACCCTACAACCGCATTTTATACCTACAAATTGTCTGAATGACACTGATGACAGTGGAACTAGTACTTACTTGCCTATTTCTGCCGACAAGCAATAATGTTAGCATTACTGCGTTCCGCTATTTCAAGGGTAAGGGTGCTGGTGAAATTACAGGCACATGAGACTTGTCAACTTATGTCTCAAGGCGACGGGCGCGGCGGTGCCCCTCAGATCTTTGGGATTTGAAGTTCTGAGTGGCACTGCAACTGATATGGACTGGCGTTTCGCTTACCACCAGGCGCACAACTTCGTCCTGTCACTCGGTATCATAAACAAAATAGAATAGAAATAATTTATTCCGTATAAAAGCACTGTACATACACTATATGCAATATTAGACTAAAACAAATGGAAAACACAACATGCCTCATTACATACTAGTTAACAAATAATACGAATGAAAGAAATAAAAAATTAAACAGCACTTAAATAAATAATTCGCTCATTCTCGGACTAATGTTCACTACCTAATTTCCGTGACAATTTTTGTTATTTAAATATTCAAGTATAAATACTCGAATATTAAATAATAGTGCACGATAAAGTAATTGAATACTTAATAATAAAAATTGCCACGAATTTAGGTAGTGAACACTAGTCCAAGAATGATCGAATTATGTAATGAATAATTAATGAACATAACAGGCAGCGTTTGCGCTGTGCTATTATAGAAATCCATCACCCACTCAACTTATTGTCGTCTCACTAAAAGTGCTACGACGCTGTTTTTCAGTGGATTCGGTAACAAAAATACACGTGAAACGTATCAGATGTATAACTAGATTACATTATCAAAGCACTATTTATAAATAAATGAATAAATTGAGACAACATGACATACGTTGCTCCGATCCCAAATCAAGTAACAAAAGCACTTGTGTCAGGGAAATCGGAAACAACGACGTTACCACAAAATACCCAGACCTGAGAAGATATAGAAAAGTTAGTTTTACTATATTGACTCGGGGGATCGAACCCGGGGTTCTCATATATAGCGACACCATGAAAATCGATGTACAAGCCACTCGACGTCCAAAATAATTGAAATTAATGTTTCTTCTCGATTTCAGGATTTGGTAGTAGACGACGCAAGTGAAGAGCCTACGTCACCACACAATGGTGCGCCGTCACCCAGAGAAAACGGATTGGATAAACTACAACCCAAGAAAGAACACCCACCACACAGTCCTAGGTAAATAACACAACAACAACACGTGAATAATTCACAAAAAGCGCACAGTTACAACATACTGATCTGAACATGTCGTTTTTCGAGACTGTAGCACTGGCTTGGCGTCATGACGTTTATGTCATCAAGCTATAAATCGGTTTTCCTAATAAGTACACATTGGTGTTCGTAAACGAGCCCGTAAATCTCCGAGCTTTACTTCACACCTAATTAAGTACGCTACGTAAACATGGAAACTGTAATTAGAAGCCATACTTCTCGCATAGGCATTTCTATCGCCTAAGCGTCGTGTCACGAGTAAATACCTGATAATCGCTCAATCCTTTTAAAGGAAGCCTTTTCGAGTAGAACTGCATGTTAGGTGACTACTTGTACTTAGAAGGTCACATACATAGGCTATGCAAACGGAAAGTTAATCCGTCTTCAGTCAGAATTAATTACGGATTCCGGACAGACGGCGGCGTTAGACCTAATAATAACATTGAGATTAGACACACACCGTTGGATAGCCGATATAATCTTCACGCAAACTTCTCGATAATTGTTCAACAACCAAAGTTATTAACACTCAGGTTTCGCATTTACAAAGTCTTCAAGATTATCTTTACGGTCCATTAACTTAAAAACTTTACCGTGCTCGAGGCTCCTTGAATTTAATTTCGTTAGAAATTACTTTTTGCTCACAAAGTTGATATAGATTCCGCATGAAAATGTTTTAATTTGGTATCATTGACACTGTTACTTGATGTAACACTTTGGTGTCTTGTTCACAATGCAATGTATTAAAAATCCCATCTGATGTTACAGATCAGGGACATCAAGCAACGCGTCGACGCCATCAGCGAAGAAGCTCGATGAGAAGCCCAGTACACCTATCTCCAAACCCGTGACCCCCACTTCGGGGGCAAGCGGTGCGGGGACCGCGGGCGCCCCTCTTAAGGCTGCAGTGAAACCCCCAGCTCTACAATACCCTTACTTGGGTAATGGAGCTCATGACGCTTACGGCCTGGCGGGGTATTCCGCGAGAGCTGCATTGGCGTATGAACCTCTCCGCCCCCCGATTGGTCCCGCCGCGCTTGCTCCCATTCCTGGAGGCAAACCGTGAGTGTCTTCATCAGATTCAGTATAAGTACGCTACGTTAAAACCGCATTTTTTTCGGGCTCGGTGATCATCATGATGATCAAAAGGCCGCATTGGCAGAATTACAATATAATATGACAGGAGATGAGATGGAGAGAGACAGGATGGAGATCTCCATAGAACACTGTCAATCAATTGCGTTTTTAATCATATTATGATACTGCCAAAGCGGCCTTTTTAGGCCCCCTGGATATGAAAAACAAAAGTTCTTGCTTTCACGTTTTGCGTAATCTTCCCGATGTCCTACGTAGATAACACACTTCTCACACCATACCAGCATATCATAGCAGCACGTTAGATTAACTACAGATTGTTTAGCATTAACAAAACTAATTATAAAACTGTTTTCTATTCCAGAGCTTATTCATTCCACGTGTCAGCCGAGGGTCAAATGCAACCGGTGCCCTTTCCGCCTGACGCGCTGATGGGTCCGGGCATACCTAGGCACGCGCGTCAAGTTTCTGCCCTCGCGCACGGTGAAGTCGTATGCGCAGTAACTGTGTCTTCGCCAACAAAATACGTTTATACTGGTGGCAAAGGATGCGTCAAAGTGTGGGACATCAGCCAACCCAGTAAAGCTCCAGTCAGCCAGTTGGATTGCTTGGTGAGTGGGTAACTGTCGGCAACATCACCGAAATGTACCAATTTACTTGAATAATTTTATTATGTACAAATCTTGTTCACTAATGTTACATCTCTCGTGTTCCTATTTGATACAGAAACTCAATAAGGTCTATCTTCATCTATTCTATCTACTAAAAAACAAAAATTACTTTATATTTTAATTTTATTTAACTTTTAATTACAGCAACGAGACAACTACATTAGATCGGTCAAATTGCTTCCCGATGGTCGGACTCTGATCGTGGGCGGCGAGGCATCGAATCTTTCTATCTGGGACTTGGCATCACCCACGCCTAGGATCAAAGCCGAGCTCACGTCATCTGCGCCTGCTTGCTATGCGCTTGCCATTAGCCCCGACTCCAAGGTAAGAATTAATAGTATCCGTAAATTATTTTCTACTATATCGAGTTACATTGTAACTGTTACAAGGTGAATTTAGAATAACATCACTCATAATAAATGAGGGTCGAGACTGGTACCTTGTCGAACGCTTTCCAGAATCTTGACACGAGTTTCTTTTTGAAGGAAATGTAATTTCAAATGCCTCAAGTGTAATTTATGTTATTCTTAACGATTCCATTCGAATTTGTATATTCAATGTTTTTATAATCAAAAGCATTACAAAAAAGAAATTTCTTTTCAGGTGTGCTTCAGTTGTTGTTCAGACGGTAACATAGCGGTTTGGGATCTTCACAATCAGACGCTGGTGCGGCAGTTCCAGGGTCACACTGATGGTGCTTCCTGTATTGACATTTCTGCTGATGGTACAAAATTGTGGACTGGTGGTCTGGATAATACAGTGCGGTAAGTACATCATTCAAGATTCTCATGTGTATAAATTTTTTTTTATGATACCCAGCGACGGGAAGAACAAGTCGTGCGACTGGTGGTAAGCGACACACCTGTGCATAACAGTTGCAGTGCCAATCAGAGCTTTGAGGGGCACTGCCACGGCGCCAGTCACCCTGAGTCTTCAGTTGACAAGTCCCAAGTGCCTGTAATTTCACCAGCACCCTCCCCTTCAAAACTGAAATGCATACATTTAATTTGGTTATGTGGTTACCATATGAGGCCTTTGCCTAGAAGTGAGAAACTATAAAATCTGTTACTAGCCAGCTTTTACTGCTGACAATTTTGTTGATTTCATTAGTCAATTTGGATTTAATTTAAATTAAAAAATAAAATTGAATAAATAAAAAAATGTTGCGTATCGTTTTGCTCGTGTTAATGTTTCATAATATTTTTTTCGACAGGTCATGGGACCTCAGGGAAGGCAGACAGTTACAACAACACGACTTCAGTTCTCAGATATTCTCACTTGGATATTGTCCTACAGGTAAAACTTTTTTTATAAACGTCGATCTCATCGATGAAAAATGACGATGAGATAGAGCATGCACACCTAACTAATGCCTATTCACCATCTATTCACTCTTATTATGAAAAGACCCAAGATGTAGCGTTCGGGGAATAAGTCTGCAGACAGCTAATTCCACTACGTCTGATCTCCTGATGATGGAAAGGGGAAGGAGGTATTAAAGTTCTAATTTAAAAAGAGACCTTTGATACTTTTTTTTTACTCTATAAATTTTCAAAAACTCTCTTGACCAAACCCCTCTTTTCTTCTTGTCCGAAGCTAACAAGGTGTCTAAATTAGAATCGAAAAGCTGGGCTAGCTGTTTACAAAAATTACAAGAAATGACGAAAGAATAAACTTGGCGTAGTGTTCAATGAAGGTATCGAGATGGCCTTTTCATCAGACTCTACTTCTTTGTCAAATACCAGCTGTGTTACAAATCTTTACATTATTCTACACACGATGATCTAAATTACATTTTCTTTCACAGGTGAATGGTTAGCAGTAGGCATGGAGAACAGCAATGTGGAAGTTCTTCATGCGGTAAAACCGGACAAGTACCAGTTGCATTTACACGAATCGTGCGTGCTGTCACTGCGCTTCGCCTCGTGCGGCAAGTGGTTCGTCTCTACTGGAAAGGACAACTTGCTTAATGCGTGGCGTACGCCTTACGGTGCCAGTATATTCCAGGTAATAAACGACATAATTACGGGAGCGTATATTATGAGAAAGTAATCTTCTGGCTGGGGTTAGCTTTGGACGCTGATGATGTTCAGAGAACAGATTTTTTAAAGTGATGTTGTTTTTGTTTCGTCACTTGATAAATGTGGTTTCTTCTTCTCCTCTGGAAAAGACGCATTTTGAAGTTTCCCACACCCATTGCGCCAGGGTCCCAAGTCTGCTAATTTTAAATCATCTCAAATTGTACGTTGATAGATTTATTTTTATAATTACAAGTGACGAGACGAACAACACGTGCGCCTGATGGTAAGCTACATGCCTGCCCATAACAGTTGCAGTACCACTCAGAGCTTTAAAGCGCAAAGTTCTGAAGGACACTGCTGCGCTCGTCATCCTTAGACATAAGTTGACAAGTCCCATGTGCCTGTTTCACCAGCACCGTTACCCTTCAAAACCGGAACGCAGTAACGCTGACATTACTGCTTGGCGGCAGAAATAGGTAAGGTTGTAGTACTTCCCTGGACAAACTCTTTCACAAGGACTCTCGCTCTACTGCTACTAAAAGGTCACAATAAAACTTTAATGCCAATATCTCGAAAGTTACCCGTTTATGCGTAAATGCGTTAGTTATGACAAGGAAGGAAGAAAAGATCTGTAACAAACACACTGCTGACACGACCCTGAGCTACAGCTCACTTGATAGAGCGGTGGCCCTAGTTTGGCATGCAGACGCAGGTTCGAGTGCTATCAAATCGAAGGAATTTTTCGTTGTGTTCGATCTTTGTATTATAATTACAACAAAGTAGCGGAGTAATTTCACAAAAAAATAATGATCATGGTCGTAGAACATTATGATATTCAATAAAATCAATACAATAAAACGTACTTTAAAACAGCAATTTTATTTACAGTCAAAGGAATCGTCATCGGTGCTCAGCTGTGACATCTCCTCGGACGACAAGTACATAGTGACAGGCTCTGGCGACAAGAAAGCCACAGTGTACGAAGTGATCTACTAGTGCATATAGTGTGTGATGACCTCAAACTCGAACAAATCTTGAGCAAGTGTAGTGCGGACAGTACCGAGTGGTGATATAGCTTTAGTGTATGTATAGATATATCGGGATGCCTGTATATGTACTTATGCGACATGTTTATATAGATTAGTGTGCGCGTTTTATGTTTATTTGTTGAGCGCCCGTAGTGTATGTTGGCAGCAGATCTCAATGACGATTTCGTTTCAATATTGTTGTAAAATGCTCGTATTAAAGAAAAAATATGCGCAAATTATGTTTGTCTCTTTCTTTATAACACTCCCTATCATTACTGAACCTCCGTTTGATTAGTTTAAAATAATAAGTACAAATTTTAATAACCTGACCCAACTTTGCTGATATCGAAAAGCAAAACGCTTTACTATGAAACAGAAACACAACTAGTGAGATATATAGTCGAATCAACTAATGGATGTATAGAAAGGCAATTGTATGAGAAATAGAACAAAAATGTAGACTAGGTTCAGTGGGTGTACCGCAGGGCAACATTCGGTTTCGTTTTCTATTTGTTGCATAATTATTAAAAAAAACCATGTTGGACACAAGAATCGTGAATTGCATAATGCATCGGCGATAGGTATGTTGTATGTATATGGCCTGTTCTCGACGCCAGCAATCTGGGCCCCAAGTCTAAGGAATTTTTCTTTGTGTTTGCTCAATATTCGTAACAATTATAACAATAGACTATCATACCCAAATTTCTTAAACTTGGTTTATTGTGTAATCGGCCTCTCCCTTGTCCATTGGTTTATTAAAGTCAGTTGTTTAAAGCAATACATAGGCAGTGCAGTAATATTTTTGCGGAAAGCCATGTTAATAAAAATGGACCCCCACCTCCTCAATGCGGAGGGTGCTTTGCATAAAATGAATAAAATAAACAACAAAAGCGCAACTACAGTCACAAACACCACCACCAAAAATATAACTAATCTGGACGACGAACTAGAATATGTGGTTACGGAATACCATCTATAGTGCTAGTGTAACAGGACACGCCTTGCGCGAGAGTGACATGAAGCGCGAGGTACAGCTATTCTTGCATAGAGATCAATATCAAATCAAGTATTGTGTGCGCCCTATAGGCCATGTTGTGAGTATACCACAGGGCAACATTTTGGTTCCTACTCTATGTATATTACATAATTATTGACGAAACAACACGCTGGATACAAAAATCGTGAATTTATTTGTAAATACAATTTACAACCATTATATCAAATAGCGTGTTTACAATAGTGTGTGGCAAATCGAGTCAACTTCCTTTCCAATACTTTGTTATAATGGTTTTTATTTTATTCTTGTTCATATTCACTATGAAACATCAGTCAACGGATAACGGATAATCCATAGTCTGATATTATCCGCACTCATGGACTACTTAAAAAAACATACTTAAAACACATAATATTTCCTACTTCATCATTTATTTATCAATACTTATGAACTATCATTACAGGATTTTACCTAATGCGATAGTAAAATACATATGAAATATTGCCTATAACTAAACTAGTCTATATATTTTCATAACATATTACAAACAAAGTTACCATTGTGAGTTCACTCAAAGAACATAAGAATAAGTCACGTTATTGGCCACCAAATTGAGAATGCGAAGCGCGTGTGTCAACGGCGCCTTGTTCATCAGGTTGGTGCTACCGCGCGGTACTGTCAGCAGGTGAGGCCGTCGCCGACGCCACACGTATCCGTCTGGAACACACATGCCTATTTGCTTCATAAGGTCCGGATTGGAAATCTTTCCTCTAAAAAGTTTAAACTATATTTTAAAACTTTTTAGATACTAGTGCAAGTTTTCGCCTGACTTTGTGTTATAGCCAACCATTCCTAAAACAAATAGGCTTGGGTACATCAGAGGGAAATATGGGTAAACGCCGTATTGTTTCATTTAGAGGTACCTAGTGAGTTTATTGTGCATCCTCTCCAACATGACCACATATTTCGCTTCATGCGGGCCCCATATGACAGCATTACCCTCAAGCTGGCTTCTAACCATGGCGTTATACATATAAGGCGATTATCGCTTTAATATTTGTAAAGGCATGAAACCTTCGACGAATAAAACCTAGATTTTTGTACGCTTTTTACATACCCTAACAATATGATCACAATACGATCTAAGCTGATCGACTTAGTTTAGTTCATTTACACTCCAGAGCTTGCGTTAAAAATGTACATAACTCTTTTACTTCACCAAATACAGCATTAGCCCCCACTTATTAACACCCCTTTCATTTTTTTACGTGGGCAAATCAATCATGGACACCTCCTGCCTAGTACAGACGAAAGGTTATGTGATACTCCTACTCACTGAAACCTCGCGGCACCTGTCTCCGCACCACGTGCTGGATCTTGGGGGCGCCGAAGCAAAAGTACCAATAACTATCCCTAGCTAATTCGTAAACATAAAGATAACTGAAACTATAGAAAACTAACTTTTCTGTATTGTCTCGTCGGGCGGTTGACACTCCAGCAGCTTGATTTTGATTGCCTCTACCGATCGGAAACTGCGTCTTTTCCGAGTCGAGGCACATATAATTGCAATTCACAACTGGCCGATCGAAACTATTGCCATTTCTACTCGGAACAATAGTTGATTTAACTCACAAAGTAGAAAGATAATAGTAGGAATCAAGCGAGAAGATGATCTCGCTCAGAAACACGTCTGATTTCGAGACTATCATATCGATTCCAATTTCAATAAAAAACAGGCCCCTGTAGTCTCCGGAACCGATAGTACTTACAAATAATTATATGAATTATTATATTTAATTTATGACATCACAATTCATTCCTTTAGATTTCTATAGGCAGCTAAGCGCCATTTATGAGTTTATTGTGTTGGTAAGTGTTAGAAAAACGCTCATTAGCAAATACACATGGCCACACACTGGGCTTAAACACGCCATGGTTTTCGATGTTGCTATTAGATTACAAAACAAACAACGCAAGGTACATTAAATAATAAATGTGTCAGTCAACTCACACATTCCATATTAAGGAATTTTTTGTATCAAAATAGGCACCTAAACATCAAGTAAGGTAAATAACTCGCTCTGAAATCACGGAATGATTAAAAATAAAAGGCAAAAAATGTAAATATAATACTCAAATTTTTATTAACAATAAAAAAACTTTTTTATTTTAAGTTTTTTCCTGCCGAGCATAGAACAACGCAACAACAGAAAGGCTGATTCATATTGCCATCCGAAAATTACGTTGTTTACATTGTCAACTCATGAAGATAAAAAATTTGTAATTTAATAAATATTTACATTTTAAATACCAAAAAAGATAGTTAACTTAATGTGTGATTTGTATTTACACTGAAGGTGAATAAATTTTTGACCGACTTAAAAAAAAAGGAGGAGGTTTTCAATTCCCCTGTATATTTTTTTTTTGTATGTATGTTACACGATAACTCCGCCATTTGTGAACCAATTTTGATGATTCTTTTTTGTTGGAAAGAATGATGATGTGGTCCTATTAAAATTTCAAGAAAATATTTCACCTCTAAGGGTGGCAAACTAGGGGATGAATGGCTTTTGAGGTCGGTTTTTTGAACCGGAGATTAGGTTAGGTTATTTTTTTTTTCCAGTAATCAGCACAAATAATACTACAGGAATCACACAATTTTTTCAACGCTGACCTGTGTTATGTATGAGTCCCAGAATTATAACGCTATCAACTCTAGGGGCACTATCCAGATCACCCAAACCAGAACCAGTTTAGAAAAATTTCGTTTCTAAATTCATTCTATAGGGAATTGAATCCGGGACTTCCTCATTTAGCGCAAAGAATGAGCCACCGTTTGTCAACTTTTTTATAATTAGTTTACGTGGCTTATCAATCAACGTCAGTGTTTGGCTCTGTATTTACCATTCACGCCATTGATAAAATTTGTTTATTTAAAATAAGTGAAACATAAGACTCGGAACATTTTAACGCACACAATGTAGTCGTAATGAGCATAATGAGCTTTTTATCTAACCGATTAAAGTAAATATCTACCCTATAACTATCAACACTAAATTATCAAAAGTATTTGTTATTGAGACCAAAGATACCTAGGTAATTTTGGGTGAATACGCAACCTATTTTAACTATAATTATTAATAATAAAATTTTAAACTTGTCGTTTTCAACCTTTATTTTAATGCAAGTAAACATATAATATATGGACATCATACGATTCCTATATCCCATACTGTACCCTACGATGGGATTGACCTCGGCCTGCGGCGCATGGTCGGTGGCAGGTCACGGGGTGTATGTACTTATGCTGCAGGATGCTCCGTACCCGTACTTCGACCAACCGGCAATAACGAATGGTATGAATGGAATGGAATTTTAAATACTTTTTTAGCTACCACTGTTAATATGATTCAGGAGGATAATAATTATATTATGCACATTGATCATAATTACTGTACAAAAAGTGATATGCAGTCCCTCAGTTGCTTCCTATTGTGGTCTCAGATATTTTATAAAAAGCGGACTGCAATATAATAGCAAATAGGTATAATGAAAAAGCCAACATCAAAGCAATACCTCAAATCGTATTACACAATTACGACAATAGTTATAGACATTCAGGATGCTATTGCGGCTTTTGCGATTCTTTATCGCTTCAGGAATGTCACCGATGAACATGTAGATGGTTTGCCGCCATCATGCAAACAGAGCGGCATTTGGTGCGTAGAGTTCGTGGCAGCGGTAGTCGCTGCATTACAGTCGGGGTCCTGTGGGTTCATTCCTTGAACACTAGACCAAACTTCGTGTGTACTCTAGACCTAGTACATATTTGTAACCGACTTCAAAAAAGGAGGAGGTTTGCAATTCGACTTATATTTTTTGTGTGTACTAATTTGTGAACCAATTTCGATGTTTCTTTTATTCCACCTCTAAGGGTGGTAAATTAGGGGATGAATCCGGTTTATTGGAATTCACCCACTTTCCGTTAACTTATTTCAATAAAACATGGCAAATACAAGTGGCAGATACAAGCAAATGCCAGAAACTTGTCATGTCGGTTTTTTTTTTTATAAAAAAGTTGTAAGAAGATAAATTACTAACATTAGTGTGCAATTTCTTTTTTGTTTTACTAACCAATTCTTCTTATTTAAGAGCTAGGCTTTTGTCGGTGGAGTTGTCGCCAACCCTCTCTATTCCCTATTTAACCCTAACTTTATTTCCTGATACAATACGACACTAACTTTTCTCTTAACTGATCTAAATAACTTCGTCTCGGTCGTCCTCTGCCTCTTGTACGTTCGATCATCCCGCCCCCGTCTCGTATCAGATGCCGAAACATCTTTCCCCTTCGGTTCTCTAATGTCTTTAATAAACTTCTCTTTTCTTGCACTATTCTTAATAACTCCTCATTGGTTTTCCTTTCCGTTCAACTAATTCCCTCCATTCTTTTTTATGATACTAAGTGACGGGATAAAGAAGTCGTGTATCTGGTGGTAAGCGTCACTTGAGTCCATGACAGTTGCAATGGCGCTAAGAGCTTTAAACCGCAAAGATCTAAGAGGCACTGCTACTGCGCTCGTTACCCTGAGACATATGTTGACAAATCCCATGTGCCTGTAATTTCACCAGCACCCTTAGAGGCTATGCACACGGCTTCTACGACGCGCGTATAAGCGCCGTAAACGCGCGTCCTCTGCGCGTATACACGCCGCAGACGCGCTATAGCCGCGCGTATGTGTCGCGCATTTTGATAAGAGATACTTTTAAATTAAATGCCTCTGTGGCCGAACGGTTGCCTTGCTGACTGTCACACAGAGATCACGGGTTCGATTCCGGGCCGGAAGAAATATTTGTATGGCCTACATTTTTTCTCTCGTGAGTTTGGGTGTAACTTGTGGTAGTCTATGTGTGTACCCATGGCACCCGCGATACAGGGTTTCGCTAGTACGAGACTATGAGTGTGTGCGCATTATTTATTTATTTGTTTAAATCTAGTTTTGTTTGTTAGTTTCAGTTAGTTTTTGACACAACTACATGAAATTCTAAGTGTAAACTCCAGTGGAGAATATAAGCTTCTTGCTTGCAACGCGATGTTTGCGCGCGTTTGAATCAATTCCCTACAGCACGTTTATAAAATACGCCGTGCTTACTCTTCAAAACCGAAACGCAGTAATGCTCACAGTACTTCCCTATACGAACTCTTTCACAAGGAGCTCTACCGCTACTGTAATGGATTTACCATTACCATACCATTAATCTCCAGCACCACATCTCAAATGCTTCCAATCGCTTTCTGTACTAACCTAAATTTGGATTATTCATCCATATTGAATAGTCCAAATTTAATATTTTAATTGAATTGAATATACGCAATGTAATAAGATCCTACCTTTAGCCAATACAATAGAAAAATTGCTATGTTTTATTTTATATATTATTTTCTTATTTCAAAACACATTTTCTTACCTTGGTACAAATCAATTAAGTTGATAAAACATGAACACTGAAATCTTGTTACACTGAATGCTACTCGAGTAAACGTAAAGCAAATTAAAGGTATGTATTTCATAAAAAATCGACATAAAAGAGTTTGTAAACAAGACGTAACTCCTTCGTAAGCTGTTAGGGCAGAAGGTGGCACCGCCAGTCACGAAATATTATCGCAAAGGCACAATGACCATTGACCATGGTGTTGCAGGAATATGCTGTACATAAGAGTGTTTGTTGCTACAATCCCATTAAATGGTTAAGCGTTTGTTTATAGACTGGTAGAGTTTGTTTGTGAACTTGTTAGCGAGTGATACTGAAGTGATTAATTTGCTCTGGTTTATCCATTTATGATTATTTTACGTAAACAACAAATGCGGTAAACAAAGACCACAACTGCCACATGGCGAAACTTTGACTTATTAATAATATGTTATGTACAGCCTTAGTCAAAAGTATTGAACACCCTAAGAATTCCGGATATGCACAATAAGTATTGCATAAAACGGGACACTCTTTAAGGATTATTTTTTCGGCATCTACGTAAAAGCTTTAAAAACAATGGCCCCACACCACAACTTTCCATTAAACACCTCGTGCAAAAAAAATTTTACAATTTTTATTTATATTTATTTTTCAGTTCACTACTATCGCTCGTTGTGTACACATCCAGTGATTTGGCGTTTTTGTTGTGGATTTGTGTATTCGAAAACGATTATGCGCAGGATTTAGTCGATTCACAATCGAACTAGGGTGTAAAGGTCACATGTCATATTAAAATAACACTATCTGGCACCGGCGTGATATATCCGAGTTATAAAAAATATGACATTAAACCAGGACAATTTGGGATACAAACGGCCTCAAGTTTGTAAACACCTACTCGAAAAATTGAAAGAAATCATAACCACGATTTCCCACCCCTTAGTCCTCGATTGAGAACAGTTTCTCTTTAGAACTACAACATTGACGAGGCGTTGGACTTGCGTGTGATCAGTTGATCGTACATACAGTCTTTGTTTATTGTATAGTCATAGTACGAATTTGAGTAATGTTCTTGCTTTGTTTTATATATTACTTTTGTCTTTCCAATATACGATAACTGTTAAATATTTTGCAACTTGTCCGGGTGTGAACGTCTTTTGTAAAGCAGTAATCGGTATGATTTGCGTAAAACGGAGGTCCCTAGATAAGTTACTATCCAAACCCTGTTAATGTAAACCATTCTAAGCCCTTGTAAAAAATGTACTAAACAAGTGCAATCCAAAGTTTAAAATCAAAAGCCTGAAGTGATTCTAAAATATATAATTTTGTCTTTAGTGGTTTAGGGAGAGACCATAATTCTCCGTTTGCTACGATCCTTGCACACCCATTAATCCTTTCATAATCCCTTTCATAGTCATGACTAAAGTATCCGGAATAGAAATTCCGGATACTTTAGTCATGACCTTTTTAAAAACATCCTCTGACTTATTGAAGTACTCATAATTTTATTAATATTATTATTATTAGGGTGGCTTCATACAGGACCTATGCAACACTTCATTAATGCGACCCTTAATTGATATATTAATCGAAGTATTGCGTCACGTTCTTCAAATTGGGTAAGTACGATAATTTGCAGTTTCTTCAGTCGAAGATTCGTTTTCAGAAAGTACAGGAACTTCGACGCTTTTAACAAGTTTTGCAGCTTATGCACAAGCTCAATTGAATTTCGATTATCGATATCGAACTTCCATACCAATCAATGACCGAGTCAACGTAACTTTTCAATATTGAAGCGATCCATTTTTTGGGTACTCATATTATGAAACACAAATTAGTACACTAATCCAAAATATGAAAAAAAAACAAAATATTTCCCCATAACCTGATAAAATAATAATATTTTGAACCAAAGTATTGACATTATAATAGTTGAACGGAAAAGTTACAATACAATAACATGATCTGATGGCCTGAACAATCATAGAGCGTCCAAAAGTGATCACCACTAATTACAGTTCGCAGCCAAGGCCAATAGTGTTAAAGTACTGAAAGATTCACTAAGCATCGACTTTTTGATGTTCTCTGGTTGTAGCATGAGTTTCGAACGCCCATCAAGAGACAGCATTGGGTAAGAAGGTACAATTCACTTTGTACCAGCAGTTCTCGTAACTATGTAGTAAATATCGATTCACAATCGCACTAAAAATTATAGTATAAACAAGCCGGTGCCCGCAACTTCATTTGCGTAGAATAAGTACTTCGAGTACTCTTCCTCTATTTTACCTTGAGGGGTAATTAATTGGTTGAAATCGCTGAAACATTGTTTATTTCTTACAAAAGGCATAAATATGAAACTTGGAAAATGATTGGTTCTGCGTACAAACTTTCATGCTCTGTTTGGGGTGAAAGATTATTTTTGTAACAAAAGGTAGCCTATATCCTTCTTCTAGGTCTCATCTATCTCTATACCAAAAATCATCAAATTTAGTGTAGCGATTTAGAGTGGTTACATATGGTGACTTTTAGCAACGATGCAAACGCGCGTTCATGAAACGCGCATTGCATCGCTACACTTGCGATTTATAAGCGATTGCATCGATGCAATTGCCTTTATATCCCAAGTGTAGCGATGCAATCGCGCGTTTGTATCGATGCAGTCGCGCGCTTGCATCGCTGTTTAAAATCGCGCGTGTGTCTCAAGGTACACGATAAGCGACTGCATCGTGTTTGGATTGCGTTTGCATCAGTTCGCATCAGCATTATGGAAAATTTTGAAACAAACGACTTATTATCCGACAGATAATTTTCTTATAGGAAAGGTAAGTCCACCACAGCTGCCGCGCAAAATGTAGTGGATTCTATCATTACCAGCATTGATGATTGGTATAAAGCAACAGGGATTTTTTATGACCTCACAAAGGCGTTCGATGTAATTGGGAATGAATACTAACACAAAAATTAGCTATGTATGATATCACTGGAGTTGCCCACGATTTATTAAAATCTTTCTTAACAAACTGAAGGCAAACAGTTCAAGTCTGTACGGACGGCAAAAAAATCAACTCGGCTGCTGGTGATATCGCCATCGGCATCCCTCTGGGTAATACGTTGTTCCTGACGTTCATCAACGATCTTGCGCACTATATGTCGGAGAGCTTGGTGGTTCTGTTTGCAGATGACACTACTGTTATAGTGTGTGCTAAAGGCTTCACAGAATTGGACGAAAAAGTAACATACACGTACAGTCAGCTTTGTGAATGGTTTTCTGCAAATGAGCTTATTCTAAACACGTCTAAGTCGAACCTAGTGTTGTTCTCACGAAGAAGTCCCGTATCATGTCCAATAGTCACCTCTGCGGTTCCACTTTGCAACACATGGGCTTCATTCTTGGGCTTCACTATAGACTCAAACTTAAGCTGGAAAGCCCATGTTCAGTCTTTGTGCGAGAAACTTGGGGGTGCTACGTACGCACTGCGGAAACTGCGTCCCCTTGTGTCCACTGTGGTGTTGAGGCAAACGTAATTTACATACTTCCACTCATTGATGTCCTATAGTATTACAATGTGCGGCAATTCAACTGAGTCCAAAAGGGTATTCGTTCTCCAGAAACGCGCACTGCGAACCATAGTAGGCATAAAAGATAATCAGTCCTGTAGAAGCCTTTTTCGAAAGCACCACGCGATGACAACGTATTCACAGTACATTCACGATGTAATTGTTTTTGTGCGTGAAAACATACATATTTACGAGCGATGCACAGGCGGAGGCCGACTGTTACGTAATATAGGAATACTGAAACCCGTTGCTCATCGAACCGAACTCGCAACAAGAAATCCGCGAGTAATCGGGCCCCGATTTTACGAACACCTACCCATAAATCTAAAAAGTGTTACAAATGACGAAGTGTTTTGTTCCCGTCTGAAAGACCTTTTATTGGATAATGAATTCTATAATGTAGAGGAATTTCTTTTAAAGAAATTGTAATTATATTTTTAATTTTGGACGTTTGTATTTTGAAAATATTAAAATTTTTATTTGTATATTTGTAGTTCGCATTTTTCTTTGTTTCTCTTTTAATTATTTTATTTTATATTAACTTATAATTATTATTTACCTTAATGACGATCATGTCATCCCTTGACATTATATTTCGAATTGTGATATTATGAAATTGATAATATGAAATAAATGATTCTATTTTACTCTATTCATCGCTGCTTCAAGACGCCATGTGTAATTGCTCTTAGGTGTGAAAACGTAACAGACAGACAGTTACTTTCCTATTTATACTATTCGTTTGAATTAATCTCAGTGTGAGCACCTACCAATTAATTATTTTTATGTAACAGAACTACGAAATTTGAAGAATGTATTAGCGGTCATACCAGATGTTGGCACCGCCAGCCACCGACCGTTATCAGGTTATCAACACGGCAGTACGGTGACACACTGACCGTGGTAAGGCCACGCAACGCGCAACTCAAATCAAAATAGTTTTATTCGTCGAAGAAAAGATTTCAAAACAATCGTTAGTGTGTGGCACTGACTTTCAAATTTGAAAAAATACTATATCTTGGATCTGCAACTAATTTATGTAACTCTGTACGTATGTCAAAATAATTAAATGAAAAGGCCCGCGGATTTTGTGAAAACTTCTGAGGTCAAAACAATATTAATCCAAAAATTAAATTTTGTTATTATTATTTTATCCAAATTGGTTTTTTAAGTCTTCTCAGGCTCGGAAATAACAATAACGAGCGGTATAATAAGCACTTATGTGTAATATATCCAGTGTTATTTATGTAACAGCTCCTGGAGCTCCTTATGTTTTTATTACAATTCGAGAAACAAGATGTTCTGTTTTTGGGATTGTGTATTTTATTAATGTCATATTTATGGTGTTTATTTTGGCTTTAGTACAAACACTTAAATCATACACTACATTACGGCGTCAGGTGAGGTTTCTTTTAACTCAAAAATATAACATTAAATTAAAAAATAAGCAATTAAAGACCGAATTGCGTATTATATAGGTACAAAGTCGTAGAAAACCCAAACAACAACGTCTGAGGCCTATGTAACGTGAGCTGTAGCCATATGCTGGCGGTGCCAGCCACCGCCTGCGATAGCGCCGCACCCTGCGCCCGCGCCCCGTCGCCAGCGAGACGCGCTACGCTATTGGAAAAATATGCACCGAAACACGTGTGTCGTTACCCAGCTTCAATGAGCTTCGTATTGGGTCTATTTATTACCTTTTAAGTATGTACGTATTACTGAAATACCGTACAACATGCCTGCGAGACACGTGGCATTACACTGAGGAGAGGATAGGTCAAATTTACAGTTTATTTTAATTTTAATTTATTTTTTAAATTTATTTATAAGGTCTAGAAACTGGCATGGTAATTTAAAAATTGTAAAAGATTCATACAAATATTCCTGATTACGTAAGGAGTCATCTGGAACCAATCAAAAAGTGCCACTTATGTAAGCCCACATCAGAAACCTAATCATTGGGTCACAAGTCTCACGCAGAGAACATTTTTGTGAAGGACGTTATTTAAGAGTAATTGGAAAAAGTCGCAAGAACTTCAACTTGATCTAGTAAACTTGAAATTTCCTTATCGCACCATTTGCTATGAACAAATAATTTGATTAAACGAGGTCAAACCTGCAACCTTATCGGTCATTGAAGTGACTCAGTATTTCTTTGTATGTTGGGGCTTCCTAATTACAGCTGGGTTTGTTTTTTTTTTTGATTTTCACAACACCGACTGTCGCAATGTTGTAACTTGTAAATAATAAATGTTATTTATTTGTGTCCCACGCCATCTCAGCGGATATAAAAATACGCAGTTTTAAATTGCCGTCATTGAGTCATACTACCCTTTGCAATTTGTTCACTTCCGAAGAACTGTTATCTCTCAATTCGGAATGGGTAAATTGTAAACAGCTATCTAATGGAAGAATAGAAGGACAAAAATGTAAAATTTACGGAATTAAAAAATCTTAAATCGGTTTCATATTACGCTGCTATTATTCAAAGTCCGTATAATGAGTATAGAAAGTACATTTACGATTACGTTTTTAAAATAGTGTATTATGTGATCATTAAGATCGACTGTGTCCTCTAGAGAAAGGGTAAGTTGGTCGAACATCCACTATATCTTCACATTTTACCGATGCCGACTAATAATGTAACAATTGCCGTTTAAAGTCAGCTGATGCCCAATATCTTCGTCACTGTCATGAGGCATTTAACAATGATCACGGTTGTTTAACTTCTTTAATCTTCAAGATAGAACTATTGTTTTACATTCATCTACCTTTCTAGGTAAAAGAACTATTGGCTAGGTCGGTCAAATGATAAGCGGGAATAATGTGAACGATCTATTCATTATTACGTTCTATAAACAACTTGTTAATTAATATTTCTCATGTGTATTATCTTTAACTGCAATGCATTAAAATGTCTGTGAAAACAAAATTAAAACACGTAATGATAGTGATTTACAGAAAATGAGAAATCTTGAAATTACTATAATTATATTAAAAGTTATCCATTGCTTGGAATACTATCACAAAATGAAGACTCCACTAACTTCGATGCGTCTTCCAAATTATTTATGTTACAAAATTTTATCTGTTATGTTAACGGAGAGTAAGTAGGTACTTACTAAGATTATCATGGGAGGTGCGCGATCGCATATATTTCGATCTCATATATTCATAGTAGGTAACTGCTCAGTGACTAGTGATCCGTCAAGTTTAGTAAGAGATGTATGTGTATCAAGTACGCTTTGAGCGCTGGTGGTCGGTGGTGACATGTGGTGCGGATCCGATAATCGCCGATCGGCCTTATCAGCGTCGGTCGCGGTGTCCGGCGCAGGCCAGGACGGGCGCTCCACGCCACTACATTCCCGGGGCGCGCCGCAAGCGCTAGTCTGCTGCTCATCCTGATAAACATCCTCTCTGCCATTATCGCGTGTCTCTATCACAATACACAAACAAAGCTGTCACAAACAGCGACTTGTGAGTTATTTATTGCCTTTTTCCATTCATGTTTTTATTGACTTCGCTGTAATAACGCACTCCTTCGCTTGCAGAGCTACAATGTACCGCGAGGGTAATGGACCTATTCTGGAGGACGTTCTCCTCAGCGACCAGTTCCTCTACGAGTACTCTCCGGCCGAGAGCATCATCAATTTCGAGCTCCCTTCGGCCTTCACTTCGGAACACAGTGATTGGTGGAGTGATTTAGACCTGAACTGTGAACCTTTTGTGAACGGTGCTGGTGTCAGTGACAACAAAGAAGAATTTAATTTCCCTGGTAATTGTATCACATTCGATCTCGGCTCTTTCGATAAGGACATAGACGAGTTCCTTTTAGAAGCTCTCAGTAGTGATAAGTCTTATGATGCTCCTCAGTCCGGAACAGACTCATCGGACAGCGGGGAAGATGTTCTGGGGAGTTTCTCCTCTTTCGGGACTGAATACGATTCAACATACGCGCAGGACGCGCTTTATTCAACACAATTTCAAGCTGTAGCCAACACAGGAAATAGTATAAGTAAAGAGACGAATAAGACTGAAGTGAAAAAATCGTTCGGGGAGCCGGCGTACTGTCCCGAGCTTGGAGCTTTCCGGTGTCCTGTTGAAGAGTGCGGCAAATTGTACGCGAAGGCATCACACGTGCGAGCGCATTTGCGGCGGCACAGTGGAGAAAAGCCGTACCACTGCACGTGGGGTGGCTGCGCGTGGCGATTCGCGCGGTCGGACGAGCTGGCGCGGCACCGCCGCAGCCATTCGGGTGACAAACCTTACGGGTGCCGCGAGTGTGGCAAGCGTTTCGCGCGTTCTGACCACCTCGCCAAGCACGGGCGTGTGCACGCGCGCCGTGCTGCTGCAGCAGCCGCCGCTGCCGCCAAGAGATCTCTCCCACACGGACATCGAACGAAACGATTCGTTTAACTACTTTCAATCATTTTGTTACATAATATCAAGCTTAAAGCTTTTGTGCCATAATTGACTGTGCAAAGAAAAGCGTTTACACTTTCCCTTTGAAAATTAACATAAACGGTACGCACACATGTCGCACCCCTCAAGAAAGGCACAATTTTTTTATTACTTTTCAAGCGGTCAACAATCGGTGTTAATCGAACACGAAAACATAACTATTTTATGAAAAGTAGTAATTCTATGCGTAACCAGAAACATCCTTTTACATACCTAATTTACAACTTTTCAATCATACTTCTCTCCATGCTATATCAAATCACAATAAACCGTGTTACGCCTCTTTCCACGAATACAAATTAATTTGAGGTTTAATTTAAGAACTCCCTTCATTGTGCAAAATGTTAGGATTTTATCTTTTTATGAATTTGTTTTTACAAATAAATACGCATGTTTTCCACGAGCATTTGACCAAAAGATTTACGGAGCTATTTCCCTTACACCTCTTTTGGTGTAAAAAATAATTAAATGTAAGGAGATATATCTTTTGCTGCGGTTTTATTCCATAACGTATTTGGTTATGCTTTTATTTGTGAAAAAATTGTGAAAGTAAAGTTACGTAGTGACCAGCGCAGCAGCAGTGGTCGGATATGCGGATATTTATTTACCAATAAGTTACCAGTTTCTTCGCTAGCATGAAATACGCTGGTTGTATCGAAACAATCCCCCGACAAGAGGATCAAATATAAAATTGTTGGAAATGAAACGTTTAAAATGTTATTTGTAACTTTTTGTAAAAAATGAAAAAAAGGTAAAAATTCGAGTATCAAGAAAATAATTTTGTAGTTCTAATAATTTTTAACCGAAACCAACGTACCATTGTTTGAGTTCAAATTTGATACTTTTAAATGTTGATACATCTAAAAATAGTATTTGTTGCATCTCAGTATTAAGATCCAGTTCTCATATTCGTGGACATCATCAAACCTTTAAGTTTTGTGTGTGCCAAATGTTAGCGAAAGTGAAGGACTGAGATTAAATTTGATACTTTTAGCTATTTATAGTACTGAGATCCAGTTGGGACATTCCTGGTCATCGACAAACCTTGAAGATTTAAAGCGTACCTAAATATTGTAATGAAACCGAACGTTTGAGTCTAAATTGAATGTTTTTAGCCGTTTAAATCATTGAGATCTGATCGTTTAATTCCTGGTCATAAAACCATTAGTATTAGTATTTTTTGGTAGTGTTCTTCATAGAGATCCCAACCTTTACTACCCTGATCTCCATCAGATCCTCAGCGAGACTTAGCTATAAACCATTTCGCCAAAGTTACGAGTACAAAGGAAAAAATATCACATTGAAATAAGTCTAGAATACAGAGCTATAGACTTATTAAAAAAAAAACAAATATCGCGCCAAATATACAAGATTTTTTTGTATTAGAGGGTAACAGAAGTTATTAGAAGATCGTATTTAACATATAAAAGGGTAATTTTCAGGGTAGTTATCTCTACCCAATTTCGGTGGCAATTTTTGATATATAATATTTCAGGTTACTAAGCTCTAATATTTAATTATTCATCATGATAATATTCTACAAAATTCAAATATTGTAACATGGTCATGACATTCCGCGAATCCGAGATTTAAAAGAAGAAAAACTATATTTTAAGAAGCCGCTTTATACTTTGACAGCTCTCAATGGAAAGTGTATCTACTTTATGTATAAAACTCGTTTATTGTTTTCCATCCTCTAAGATAAAAGTATTCGAAAATCCGACCACTAAATAATGACATTTGCATACAATTTTGCATGTTTCTTGGCATAAAATTTAAACAAAGAATTATACTTAACATGGACCGAGAAAAAACTTACATACGTTTCTCACATGTGACGCTATGGCAAAAAAGTCGTTAAAAACCAAATACATAGAGCTGCAACAAGCACGGAAGTAGAGAAATTCGTAAGGTCTGTAGGGCTATCACGATAAGGCGCGACTTGAGCGAGAATGTCATAAA
Organism: Hyposmocoma kahamanoa; assembly: GCF_003589595.1. Taxonomy (NCBI): domain Eukaryota; kingdom Metazoa; phylum Arthropoda; class Insecta; order Lepidoptera; family Cosmopterigidae; genus Hyposmocoma; species Hyposmocoma kahamanoa. Next base: position 18,199,925 of record NW_020654289.1, read on the forward strand.
GCGTGAGATACTGCTATTCTCGCATACAAATCACGCGCTCCATATCGCTCTCGCGCAAGTCGCGCCCTGTTGTGCTGGCCCTACTGTTGACTCGTATCAGTTCGGAGAGCGGTAGCCCTGGTAGCCCTGTAGCCCTGGCGAGGTAGCTAATTCGAGTCCAGCCGGACCGAAGGAATTTTTTTATTTTCAATCTTTGTATTAACAATAACAAAGAATAGGTGTGCTAAAAACTATCATATATATATATATATATATATATATATATATGTATGTGTGTGTGCAAATACGTGGTAATGGTAATGGAAATGGTTTTCTGGCTAATTCAGTCAATATTGTATCGATATTGCAGATAAAGTTCTACGAATCTGAGGTGACGTGTGTTATTTCGTTATCTATCCAATGGAGTAAAAAGAAAATTTAACATAATTCGATTTATGTCATTCTTCTATTGGAGATGCGGATATTGGTAGTATCGTAAAGGGACAGTTTCGAAAGACGGGCGAGAATAAAGAGACAGCACAGCGAACCCAAGCGAAATCCTGCTGGCAATAAAATTCGTTGTATTATCAATACTTTTATCCAGGCACGAAAACAGCGTTATCTAGCACATTATATTGTAAATTCTACCTAATCTGCATGCAATTTGTGTTAAATTTTTCACCGCGATGAGTTTGTCTGTATCGGTTACCGCTTTTGGTCCCAGCTTTAATTATTTAAGCTGTAAAAAATACTTGATAAAAGTATTTCATGCTAAATTATGCTATTTATTATTTCTTTATTTTCATGACGCGCGGGCGCGATATTTAGAATACGTTTAAGATTTAGTGTACTTATTTTTAATACTATTACTAGTTATTAAAAATAAGTACATACTTAGTTTATACTATATAAACATAGTAGTTTATACTAATTACTAGTTATAACGCTTACTTAAATTCTTAGGGTAAGTAGTGAGTAACTGACATTTAGGTAAGATAAAATAAATATATATTGAAAACGTAAAGTTATCTGTCTTTTTTAAATATGCAATATCTGGCTTAAAAAGCAATTTTCCGGTTCCATAACAAATGCTTTTCTTTCCATTGAAAGTTGTAAAAAAATAATTTGAAAGAGCAATTTAAAGTCTTTCAATCAATTAAATTATATTTTTGAACAAGTCTATAAAACTGATCACTTTGGTGTTGCCTGTACCTATCAAACATTTGGTTAGGTATCCTACACTCATTACTTAGCCCAGTGTAACGGCGCCACTGACAAAATGGTAATGCTTACATGAACTAATTTGATTTCTCTACTAATCCGTAAAATTTAGCTTGATTGGAATGACGCATGTTAATGATGTGATGCGATCAGTGAAAACAAGAATCGATGTTAAAATATATCGCCTGTTATGGTAATAACTGAAATCAACTCTAATAATTAATTAATACGTCCACCTCACAAATAATGGCCAAAAGCCGTGGCGTCGCTATTAATAAATTTTCAATTTAATTTCCGTAGATGTAACCGAGCGTCTGAATAATAGCATATTGGTTAAAAAGTTACCAACCATATACATTTTAGATCATACGTTACATTTAAAAATTACCACCATAAAAATTTCTCCATTAGATTAGTTGAGCGACTCTATGTTTTCGATGTGTCCCAAAAGGTCCATGGGACTACTAAACATGGTAATAATGGCTGTTTGTGCGTTGTCAGTAATGAAGTATACCTACTGTTATGTGTGAGTGAAGAAATAGATTTCTCACAGATGGTCCTACGGCAAAAAAATAAAAAACCGAAACAAAGATCTGCAACATGCACGTAGGAAAATTCATAAGGTTCGCTGGTTCCGTTCCGTGGCTTAGTTGGCATAGCTTACGGCAGGGTTTGCTGCAAAACGTTGGTTCGAATACAGCCGTATCGAATGATTTTTTTCTAAGTGTTCGATCTTTGTATTAATAATTATAAAAAAAATGGATTTATAAATTTAACTTTTGCACACAAAAATGTAAAATTTCAAGTAACGAAATGTAATTCTCGACTGCCCTGGCAACACTACGGAAAAGTCTCGTTTTTATTTTGACTTTCAATTATTTTGTGAAATCTAGTTTAATGTGGAATAAGATAGTGCTATTGTGCCTTAATCGAAGATTAAAACACGAAATTATACGAATCTCGAACTAAAATACCCGTATCGGCCCGTTCTAAGGAATCCCGAGTCAGTCCAAGCACGCCGCCTCAAATTGCCTATTCTCTTTGTGGCGGCCATATTTACAGAAAAACTTATTTTTATGTTTTCGGCTGAAGGACTTTGTTTCCATGGCCAGAAATAAAAAAAAAATTATTGTAGGGATTCGCTCTGGGCCATATGGAGGGAAAAGTGTCGTTTTTATTGTGACTTTCAATTATTTTGTGAAATCTAGTTTAAAGTGGAATAGGATATTGCTATTGTGCCTTAATCGAAGATTAAAACGCGAAATTATACGAATCTCGAACTAAAATACCCGTATCGGCCCGTTCTAAGGAATCCCGAGTCAGTCCAAACACGCCGCCTCAAATTGCCTATCCTCTTTATGGCGGCCATATTTACAGAAACGTAATTAAACTTCATGTTTAGGCTGATGGCTTTGCCAAAGCCTTAACAAATTTGAAAAAAAATATTGTGGGACCTCCCAACACAAAATTTCTTCCGTCTAACGTAATTTCATTGCGATAAACATTGACTTACAATTATAAGTCAATGGCGATAAATTGTGAAAATAATCATGAATAAATGAGTAAATTTGCTCCAACAGTGATTTACAAACGATTTGTGCATTTCAGTTGAGTACCGTAATGGTTGGTAATTACGTAAATATGTAAAATAATACTTTTGTGATGTTTTATAAATATATAATTTGTAAGACGCCCGCCGCCACAAATTTACTTCGTCTTGCCGACCTGTCAGAATGATAATTTAGAACTAATCAAGCTAAATTTTATAGGCCATATTTACAGAAAAACTTATTTTTATGTTTTCGGCTGAAGGACTTTGTTTCCATGGCCAGAAATAAATTAAAAAAAAGTGATTGTAGGGATTCGCTCTGGGCCTTTTGGAGGGAAAAGTGTCGTTTTTATTGTGACTTTCAATTATTTTGTGAAATCTAGTTTAAAGTGGAATAGGATATTGCTATTGTGCCTTAATCGAAGATTAAAACGCGAAATTATACGAATCTCAAACTAAAATACGCGTATCGGCCCGTTTTACGGAATCCCGAGTCAATCCAAGCACGCCGCCTCAAATTGCCTATCCTCTTTGTGGTAGCCATATTTACAGAAATATAATTAAACGTTTATGTTTTCGGCTGAAGCACTTTGTTTCCATGGCCAGCAATAAATTAAAAAACAAAGTGATTGTGGGACCATTCGCTCTGGACCTTTTGGAGGGAAAAGTGTCGTTTTTATTTTGATTTTCAATTATTTTGTAAAATCTAGTTTAAAGTGGAATAGGATAGTGCTATTGTGCCTTAATCGAAGATTAAAACGCGAAATTATATGAATCTCGAACTAAAATACCCGTATCGGCCCGTTTTACGGAATCCCGAGTCAATCCAAGCACGCCGCCTCAAATTGCCTATCCTCTTTGTGGCGGCCATATTTACAGAAACGTAATTAAACTTCATGTTTAGGCTGATGGCTTTGCCAAAGCCTTAATAAATTTGAAAAAAAATATTGTGGGACCTCCCAACACAAAATTTCTTCCGTCTAACGTAATTTCATTGCGATAAACATTGACTTACAATTATAAGTCAATGGCGATAAATTGTGAAAATAATCATGAATAAATGAGTAAATTAGCTCCAACAGTGATTTACAAACGATTTGTGCATTTCAGTTGAGTACCGTAATGGTTGGTAATTACGTAAATATGTAAAATAATACTTTTGTGATGTTTTATAAATATATAATTTGTAAGACGCCGCCACAAATTTACTTCGTCTTGCCGACCTGTCAGAATGACAATTTAGAACTAATCAAGCTAAATTTTATAGAGTATAATTAAACTATGAAAAGATCTCTTCCTTCATAAGGTGTCGATGCTTCTAAATTTTAGGACTACATATATTGACAATAAAAGAGCATCTCAGGAAACGTATTGAAGCATTTGAAATGGCCTACAAAAGAATATTGCACTTATAATGGACTCAGAAAGTCAGCAATGACGAAGTTCTGCGACTAGTTTGACAGAAGTGTAAACTTTTGCCAACCATCAAACAGCGAAAATTGCATATCTGGGTTATGTACTTAGACATGACAGATACAAGCTTCTGCAACTGATAATGATGGGAAAATTCGCTGGTAAAAGGAACGATCTCCATGGAAAGGTGTAGGCCAGACTTCACACTTTTCCAAGGGTTGCGAACCTGCTCCCAACATGCAGGTTTCGTCACGTTATTTTCCTTGACTGTTAGCGAGAGGTGTTGCTACTAAACATTGACAAATACGTAACATAGAAATTATAGTCATAATATACATACTACCATCACAGAGACTCAAATTGTCAACCTCTCGATTGAGGAACAATCGTTCTCCCTCTAGACTACCACCGCAGTAATTAATAAGGAAGTACAAAACTTTATAAAACTTTAAAAATTTTGAAAATGCCGCCAACTAGTTATCAAAGTGGCAACGTAGCGTTCAAGATAAATCATTAATGGACACATTTCGTAACGTTCACATAAGCTGTCAAGGCAACCCTAAATCGTCAGTCGTCACATTTAGCGAATGTTTTGATTTGATTTTGACCGTGTATGCCAATGTACGCCTTGTAATCAATATGTTCGCAATGAATGTTTATGTTACACGATATACCATCCGACAACGTCAAAACATCGGACGTCATGTCGATTAACATCGGAGCTCAATATCGGGCTGACGATATGGTCGTCAATTAATGGGCTATTTAATGTTTCAGAAACACCAATTTATACTGTCAAACTAAAGCACCGCATTTATAAGGCGAATATATTAGCTGTGTTGGTAAAGCTAACCAATATGATTATAAGAATGCATAAGTTACCCGATATGTCAACAAACATACCGACATTTTACGTCAAAAATGTCGGATACATATCGATCAACACAAGCATTTATGGTGTACATGTTGGTCAACGCAGCTAACATGTTCGCTAATGAAAATAGGTCTCGAATATTAAATGTTAGAGATTCATCAATTTACACTGTATTGCAACAATAATTATTTGTCTACGGAACTTTTCTTTCCACTGAAGGTAGAACTTTGTAGTCTATGATATTATACTACCAATTACAAAAGCCTCCTGGTGCCTCTATTAAACATATAATTGATAAGCTTTTCAATTAGGTACTATAAATAACTAGATACACGACTCAACTCGCACACAAATAAAAATGGTGGTTCAATAGATATTTCTTCGAAGAAATTGATACAAATTGAAATAAGTTGCAGTAATTACTGGATTATAAAAAAACCGGAAGGGTTTTCTTCAGTTTTGTGACCATAAAACAACAGTTGGTGCGGTTACGCGGTGCGCTAGCGAGAGTTGTGTTTGACAAATAACAGGTTGTTCGAAGACACCGATTTCGCTACGTTTTGTTTAATTTATGTGTTATTTTTCTGTTTAATCCGTCTATTTAGTAGTTACTTTAGTGTACTTACTTAAGTGGATGTTAGATGAAATCTCGGTAAGGAACCAACAGCAGAAGGCTGACAAAACAACCGACATAAAGCAGGCTTGGTGGCTTCTATTGAATCAGCATGTGACCCAAATCGGAAATTTCTCTTCTTTATAAATAACTGGAAAGACTCTCTAATGTCTTAAATGCATCGCCAAAAGTGAAGAAACTTCCTGAGATTGGTGAATGGAGGAATATCCTGGCAGATGTTGACATTTTGTCATGGTTCAATTCAACCTGTATCTCCTGAATGATCAGGTGCCTAAAGCTCTCGCTGCACATTCAGCAAGTGAATAAATAGTACTACGATACTTTGTATCTGTTATAAAAGTAATAAAGTGCAGGAATGTTATGTTAGAATGTGAAAAATGTCCACCCAAAGGTTTTTCTATACATCTGATAGTTGTCAACTGCAGATTTGGAGCTAAAGATGACTGTGGAAGAGCAGAGTCCGTGTTACAGATGGAAGTAGGACAATGAAGCACAATGGCTCATGCTGAGAATCATAGATATATTGTGCAGGTGAGTTATCTCTAAAAACAATATGTATGGCTACCAGTCCTAAAAAAATCCATGCATTCCAAAATGTGTGAACTGTGTATATATTGACAAATGAGACTTGGCATATCTGTGTGTTGTTACAATATAAGTTATCTAGTTTCTAAACTGTTTGGTATTATTTAGTGAATAACCACAAAAATTTTAAACACCATTATTTCAAGGTATACATACATAAAAATTTACTTTCCTTGAAAGTTTAACTAATGCTTAATGTATAAGGGTTCATTTATTAATTAATACAAAATTTAAGATTTTTCTATAACATTTTTATATATAACATTTTAAATATTAGTACACAGCTTCCGCATACTCTGATAACAAAAATCCATGGTATTCAGGGTGCCTTGATCTATAATATTAGAAATAAATATTTTAAATGATAAATTGTTACAAAATGTTTATTTACAAAGAGCAACCCCCAGAATACTCATTGTCATTCTTCTTATGGCAGTCTGCGTTACTAAATAATACTAGACTTTATTCAATGTGGTGATTTTACTTACTTTTTATATAAAGATATATTTAAATTCAACATTTAATTAAAGAACCTTGTACCATAAAGGTGCATGTATAAAGCCATTCAATAGGATTAGTTTAAACTTATAAAAAACATAGTCTGTAGCTTCTCGATGAGAAGCTCAGCCATGAAACTATCTATTATTTAATGGGTAATTTTATAGATATGAACTTTCTAATATTGAAGTTGTAGTAAAGTTTTTCATGTTGTATCTGGCATTACAAACACATCACATTACAAATAGTTACCTATATAATTGTAATGTGATATAATTTAAAACAATTATCAAAAACTATAAAACATAATACCACATTAATTTAATCTTACCATTGACTTATGTAACATACTAATTGATATGAAGGCCAAGTTCCTTACTTTGATAATAGTTTCTTTATGTGTTTTCTATTTTGTTCATGATAGAGTTACATTAACATTTCCATTGTCAGAATTATACAACAGGGCCCTTTAAGGTCTGACATATTTTTGGCAGTGATTCTACTCTTGGTTTGAGTAGATATAAACATAATTATGTATGGACTTGCTGGTTTTTTTGTAATTTTAATGGGCCTGAGTTACTTAAAATTGTTTGTATTGTTGGGATGGGTGATTGATGGTTCTAACCATACTCTACAAATCTCTATAGCAGTTAGAATAACTCATTAGCATGTAATTAACAATTGTGGAATATTGTCTTCTCTTGGTATCATCTTGTAAAAATAAAGATCTTTAGAGGTCCTCTCATCTCAATAATCACTAAGGTCACGTTCCCACTATGTCGTCGGATGATTGTCGTGCCTAGCCTGTTCCCATATCACGACTATCTGTCGTGGACGATTTTTTATCGTTGAACGACTGTCGTGACTAGCTGTTCCTGTTAGATCGTGACGACAATTTATCGTTTCACGACAGCCTCCTTGCCCATCTCTGGCTACGACCTAACGCTACTGCAAAGCGAGCAGAGGGCGCGGGGTACGAGAGGGGAGGGCAGGGGGCAGAATACGTGCGGACAGCGATAAATAAAACGTGACGACAATTGGAGCTGCAACAATCTGTCCTGACATTTTTATCGTGACGTTTTTTTATCGTCTTACGACTGTCGTTCTAGCTGTTCCCACTGTGACGACAGTTTGTCGTTGGAACGATAAAAAATCGTGAACGACAGTTAATCGTGTCGTGCTATATGTGAACAACTTCATTTAAATATACAAGCCGCGACACTGTAAACTGCACGACAATCGGTCGTCACGACATAGTTGTAACGCGCCCTAAGTTGGAAAACACCACATTCCTTATAGACAACCACATGACTATTCAGTTTTTATGCAACATTTTCCTTTAATATTATGACAAACATGATTAAATTTTTATTCTGAGTGTATAGTGAAAACACATGAATGTACTTTGTGTAACAGAGGCTATGAATTTAGGGATTGATTTAGTTTCTTTTAGCAATTCACACTGCATCAAGCCTGCTTTAGCAGCCGGATTCTAATGTGTGGAGTTACAGTAAACTGCATTGTATTGTCACACAGAAAGAGTGGGAATTGATGAAGGGAGGTCTTTGTTAAGGTTGTAAATTTTCTGTTAGATTAGTAGAGGACTTAGTCTATCTATTTCATCATCTACTCCCCTATTTCAGAAGTTCAACCAGTGTTGGACCTTGGGTAAAGTAGCTTTTGAATTAGATGGATGATGTTATTGTTACACATTATTTTTGTGCTTAAAACTAACCAAACCTTTTTAAAATTCCATGTTGAGATAAGTAGATACCTTTACCCACCTTTCTAGATCGACACATTAATTAATTAAAAGGAAAACAAGGCAATATGTGTATCTCTGGTAATACACAAGTAAACTAACATGCCAAACATTTCTCATAGTACAAATTATCACATTATAATATTTAATATTAGTCAACATCACATATGTTGCTCCAATCCCAAAGTTATGTTTTTGGTATAATTTTAACAATATATTTAATGTTTACATTTGTTGTATAGGTGTTTGTGGGTGCACTGTCTGCTCAGTATGAGGCTCTCTCAGTTGAGGCCTCCAAACAAACCAGTTCTGAGGAGATTGTGTGCTGCATTGCCGATAAACTCAACTTGAATGATGGATCTGCAGGACCTTATGAACTGGCAGAGGTAAGTTACTGGATACATTACTTTTCTGTACTGTACCACCAATAAACCAGATAAATCCAGGAAACACTCTCTGTGTCATAGATTGCCATGTTACTCTGACTAACAAATTGTTAAGAGACTCTCAGTGATTGCGGCAAATCCTATTTTTCAAGAGAGTTCTTCGTAATTTTAATCATCTCTTTGTTTCTTTTTTGGTAATCTTCAAGATAGATTCTCACTTCATAATATTAGTAACACTATCTAGAAAACCCTTTGAATAGCTTTCATTGCCTTTCTTAGCATGTTTGTGTTTTTCAGAACTTGTATTTCCCACCAGTTGCATTGTGACTACAGTGGCGTCATAATTATTAAAAAGTCGCCCTTTAGTAGTAATTCTTGAAAACAAACTTGAACTGAACCTTTAAAATGTTATTTACCTACTTGTTATAGTATAACTGATACACTTGTAACCTTGACATATTACTCATGGCAGTACTTACATTTGTCATAATTTTTTTCTACACTGAATGATTCACCAGACAATTTCTTGATCTTTGATTTCCTGGCCACCTGTCTGGCCACTGTGCGATGAAGCTGCACAGTCATACAGTAGTTATTGTTTTCTTAGAATTATTTTATGCAACTAGACTTGTTTTTACACAACCAATTATGGGCATTTTAGCAGGATTTTAGGCTTTACTGTTACCTTTATGTTACCTTGGAACTCGTAATGGTAATAAAAAGTGTCATTTTTTTAAAAGGGACAATTACTTTTGTGTTATAGTTTTTAGATTCATTACGGCAACTATACCGATATTTAATTTCTTTTAACGTAAAATGCTGATGAAAATTTTTCGACTGAAAATCCACTACGAAAGGCGCGATTTCAAAGTAATTTTTTACTAATTATCTAATTGTGATCAAGTTTCTGTTAAGAGTAACGGCTTGGCAAAATGATTACTATTTGTAACATGAATTTTAACACAGTGCATTGTAAACAGGTGGTGGGAGACATGGTCAGCGGCGAGTGTAAAGAAAGGCGGTTGGGGCCCAACGAATCACCCGTCGCTGTCATGCTACTCTGGCCGAACAACAACTCTGGCCAGTATTACAGGTAAATCAATCTTCGACACATTATAGTGTTCAAAGTGAAACAAAGTTTTATTTATTATCACTTCTCACGCTATACAAGTGACTCACATTATATATAGACTTTGAATATCACAATCTTACAAGTTGCTGGCTTAATTAGTTTACAGGGCAAAAGTTATTTTTATTATAAAAAAACTCAACTATTCTGTTCATAAGAAAGAATTAGCTTTATCATTTATTAAACCATTTTTAGTACATGATCATAAAGTGCTCTTATCTTTTAGGCGTTATTATTAGGTCGCTGAGTTGTTTCTGATGTTATTACATAGTCAATGCGAAAATTGCATATATATTTAATATTGGATATAAATAGGAATGACAAAGCAAGTAAAACAACTGAGAGATTTATAATAAGTAGTAATAACATATTATGACGAAACTAAATGAAAGAATAGCCCAATTTTGCCGACTGTATTATGTTCAGGCTTAGTTTTAGGCATTAATAAATTTTAACAATGGCCTGTCTTTTGTCGATTTGGTATGACCTTCAAAGGTATTTTAAAGGTATTTTAAAGGTATTTTTCTGTATTTTAAAGTCAGGGTTTACAATTGTTAACTCTTTTGCAGATCATAAAGTGAACATTATATGTGACATATAATATTTATATTTAATTAATTACAAACAATTTATTATTCAATAACGTCGATTTACATTATAAATTACATTACGATACTATTATCGGCATTTTTCCGTTACACCTACGGCGTTCGGCCGCTTCGTATTACAATGCTAAATCCAGTTCTACTGTGTAATTATCTCGGTTACTACGATTACTATGAGTTCTAACCTTGAGTATATACAACCAATCGACTATTATTTGTAACTCTACATATTAACAATCCTGTCACCACAATGCAATTTTGTCGTATCCACGATCTACTAATGTTTATTTCATGAATCACTAATTAATTTACGTCTTAAATTACGTTCTATGGCAATTATTTAACAAGAATATCCTCAAGAGAACAGGAATATGTTGAATATATTATACAATGTACATGTGTAGGAGTTTCACTATGCCATTAGCATTTTCATTATTATGTATCAGTTGCATTTTGCTGTTGCTCGTTAGACATTCATCAACGTTTTAAATTATTCGTGGTAAATAAATATTATGTAACAAGTGGTACGCAAGAGTCGCATCAGTGATTGGGGATAATGTCCCTAATGGTTCGCGTGCGCGTGAGTCACCCTTCCTGCGGCATCGGCCTGATAACACTGAACCATCCTGCGAATGAAACTAAAACATTCCAGCGCGCCAACATGAGGGAGCGCCAAAAGTAAACCGCGTCGCGCAAATATTTATATTCCACCTTATAATGACGCAAAAGTAATCTCCTTGCCACATATTTATTTATAGTGATTTATTTATTTAACCTTTTATAAATCCGCCGAACTTTCCAGGTTCTATTTGCGCGAGAAAATACCAGATGAACCCTGGATGGAGAACTTTTCGGTGGATCCGCAGCTGATAAAGGATTACTTCCAGCGGTTCCTCTATCAACCAAAGGACCGGGAGTATCCAGATCTGTGCCAGCTACCAGAACTCAACGAGCAAACGCTGCTTGATAATCTCCGCGCAAGATTCGGGGCCGGATACATCTACACATATGTCGGCTCTATTTTAATAGCCCTCAATCCGTTCAAGTTCTATCCAATCTACAATCCAAAGTATGTGAAATTGTATCAGAACAAGAGAATAGGCTCAAGTTTGCCTCCGCATATTTTCGCCGTCGCAGACGCCGCTTACCATTGCATGTTGAGGGAAAGAACTAATCAATGCATTGTGATCAGTGGAGAAAGTGGATCTGGGAAGACTGAAAGCACGAATTTTCTTCTTCACCACCTCACAGCGCTGAGTCAGAAAGGATCGCACGGCAGCGGCGTAGAACAAACAATATTGAGCGCTGGGCCTGTTCTGGAAGCCTTTGGGAATGCGAAAACTGCTCACAACAACAATTCAAGTCGATTTGGGAAGTTCATACAAGTGAACTACAAGGAAAATGGCATGGTACACGGTGCGGTTGTACAAAAATACTTACTGGAAAAATCGCGAATTTGTAGTCAGGGCCGTAACGAGAGGAACTATCATGTGTTTTATTATTTGTTGGCCGGTGCTTCGGAGCAGGAAAAGGCTCAGTTGCATTTGTTGACTGTGGACAAATATAATTATTTATCAAGGACTGGGTGTAGTGTAGTGCCAGGTGTGGATGAGCAGTATGAATTCTCAAGACTTAAGCAGTCAATGGAGATGGTGGGATTCACCATGGACAAGCAACGGAGACTGTTTGCTGTTCTGTCTGCTGTGCTACTTTTAGGTAAAATCTTATTAAATTATTATTATTCAAATATATTTCATTGAACCTTGAAGGAAACTGTTTGTTTGGAGAATTATGAAATAGATATTCGTTATTTTGTGTAATGAAAAGTTCTTATCAAAAATTTAATTATCTGTGATAAAAAAATTCAATGTTTTGATAATGGATTTCAGAAATATCAGCTGACAAATTGTAAAAGCATCAAGTAACAAACATGCAGACTTGATAATGAAATACTATTGAGTTTAACCACCCCAATTTCTCGAATTTCGGCGATATCTGTTTTATACATAAAAACATCGGGTCATAAACATGCAAAGTTGATAACAAACTATGCCAACTTCTGGAATTTAGTTTTAAAAATTTATACTTTTAAAATATATGCTATGTAATGTTTAGCATGTTTCAAGAAAAAATATACTTAATATATTTATGAGCAGAGTCTGAAGACAAAAGTTACTTACTTCTACAAACTGTTAATTTTCTCTCGAAACTATGTCGCATTGGGCTATCTCTACACGCGCGAGCATGATCGTTACGAGATATTGTCAAGTGAAGAGAATTGGAAAAACTCCATGGCTTGATCCCACATTTTGATAGTTTTATCAAATTTTTGTAGTAATATCTGCGGCCTTTGATCAGTTGACAGAATGGTTATTGTGGTTATTTTTTCAGTATTTCACCATTGGCGAATTATATACATGCAGCCATCACAATATTATTTGTGTTATATCAAATTTTAATATAAACTTAAGTGTTAGTGGCTTTAGAACGGTTACCATGCCGGACTGCCACGCAGAGGTCCCAGGTTCGATTCCCGGGCCGGGAGAAATATTTGTATGGCCTACATTTATTTCTCTCGTGAGTTTGGGTGTAATTTGTGGTTGTCTATGTGTGTGTCCTTGCCACCCGCGACACAGGGTTTCCCTAGTGCGGGGCTATGTTGATTGTGAGCGTTATTATTATTAATTTCGACTGTGAACTGGCAACCGGTACTATTTCAATTTTGACAACTTTACATAATGAAAAAAATGTTTGCGTCATTTATATTGCATCTGGTTTATTAGATAAAAATGCGTAGTGTATGTGTAATAAAAACATTTAAAAACTACGTATTTTTATTTAATAAATCAGATCGATAAATGACACAAACAATTTTTTCTTTATCATGTAAATTTGTCAAAATAGAGTTGGTACTGTTTGCCAGTTCACAGTTGATTTGCCAAATTCAAGGAAGTTTCTATCTACAGACGATGATACTAAATTGTTATAAGAACATAATTGCTGTGTGATATCCAAATGTGCTTTTGCGTCAATAAACTTATTACATACATACTACACGCCCTTTTCCCATCGGGGTAGGCAGAGACAACTTCCACTTGCTATGAACGTGACACACATTTTTCGTCTAATCGATTATTTAAATTTGTAGTGTCGTTAAAGACAGTTACAAATCATCTTGTCTTTCATTTTCTTTGATTTAATATTTCCCAGGAACCATTATGAAAAAGGGAACGGCGAAAATGAGTTAGCGGATCTAACGCTTTACCCCTTTATACCATTACCAACTTGTTGTAACCATAATGAAATATAATAAGCAATGGTAATGACAATTATTCTATAACTACATAGAGTCTACACTATACAAGATAAAGGTGTATCTACGCGCGCGAGTTATGTCAAGTTTCGTCACATGTTAATTTATTTATGTTTAGTTATCAGATATATTTAGTTATTAGAGCACCTTTAACTATCGTGAGTTTTTTTTTAATAGGCACATACTTCAGCCCCGCATTAGGGAAACCCTGTGTCGTGGGTGCCCTGAATACACACATAGTCAACCACAAATTATCCCCAAACTCTGATTGATACAAGTTTGACGCCAGCGCCCTGTCAAGCTACTATGTGTATCTGAAGGACTTCAAACCGTTGATCATATAGAATAACACTGATAATTTATCCCTATCGGCAATACCTGTCAATCAGTTACTTGGCATCTTGACCTATAGTCTTATGACCTATCAGCTAATTATCACTTATTAAATATTTACAGGCAATGTGGAGTTTCAGCCACAGCGAAAATCATACCATCACGATGAAGCGGTAGGGGTTAAAAACCCTGAAGTGGTTTCACTAATATCCTCGCTGTTACGAGTGAAGCAGGAGACACTGCTGGCTGCACTCACTTCTAAGAGAGCACGAGCTTCCGGCGAAACGCTTGTTATTAATTACAGGTAATCTTGTATACACTTTAACTACTACTTAACTTACTTTAACTTTCGCGTTTAATTATACTAACATTTAAAACAGAAATAAACGCCATAAAAAAAAATTAATAGGTATTTGCACACCTACCGACATTTATCGGGAAGATGGTTTTAATCTGCAGCATGGAATCCGGAATTTGCAATCCTTTGGCTACCAGAATAAGGCTTAGGTGCGGAATAGGGAGTTGTTCGTCCCGTCACTTGATATTACAGGAAAAAAATTGGATACTGTTAATGTTATATGTGGAGGTATTTTGAAAAATGTAGTGAGGGTGGATGAAGATTCCACTGCCAAGACGGAGATGTAATATCAGCTCGTGACAACTACCAGTGCAACCTGGTCATTACGTCTGGATAATAGGTATTAAACCTGTTAAATTATTTAATCGCGTTTATTCCCGTTTTCAAATATTAATAGTTTACACACATACGTGAGCAATGTGCAATCATAATTTGAGCATGGTCCAAGCACTTTATGTATGTGAGAGACACGTCATTTATATGCCACTGTTAGGCGCTGATATTATCTTAGAAGATATGAACTGTAGTTCACCAAACAGACCCAATGCGAGTTTCACATATTTTCAAAGCTTTTTTTATGAAAACTAAAACTTGTTCACATTACATTTTGGTTATTATATTAATTGTAGATATATCTAAGTGTTTTGAATAAATAAATGATAAATAAATATTTGTGTTTTCCATCCGTTACTCTCATCTCTGGACTGTATTCGCACTTTCCATCAGGCGCGGTGCAGTCATTTTGCCGAGTCACAATAAAAAAAAAAAAAAAAAAAAAAAAACATTAATTGAAATACATAATTAAATTATTTGTAACTCAGATTGCCGGAGGCCATAGCGACGCGCGACGCGATGGCTAAGTGCCTGTACGGCGCGCTGTTCGACTGGATCGTGATGCAGGTGAACCACGCACTGCTCTCCAAGAAGGATACTTTGAGAGAACATCAGGGGCATAGTATAGGTAAGCACAAGATGTTCCAGGGCACATGACACATTCCGTTATGTTGAAAATGCGGCTGAAATTTAAGTTCAACAGCAACTCTTGGAAAATTTCTAAATCTTTTAGTGCTCGTTACTCTAGAGCAGGGATGCACAGACTTATTAAGACTAGGGGCCACTCGGGCAAATCATGAATTGATGGCGGGCCGTCAGAAGTATAGGTAATTAAAGACAATAAAGAATTCATTATTCTGGAATAGAATTCAATATTTTTCGAATGTACGAGAGTATTATTTTGCTGTCGGCGCGCCACCAATATTTCACCGGCGCGGGCCGCGGTCTGTGCATCCCTGCTCTAGAGTAACGAGATTCGAGACCTTGTATTAACAAGGTAACAGTTCCCTCAACTGAATATACATTCTAGATATATTATTAGCAAAACCTTGGCCTTGATTTTATGAACCTTTTTTTTATCTCAGCGTTTAATCGAAGCGTTGTAAATAGATCTTCTCGATCTCAAGTAAAATTTTCTTTGAGAATATTAAGCTCTGTTCAATTTGTTGTAATGTATTGGTTATTTTCGATAAACAAATAATAATAATTTTTAAATAAAAGGTGCCTCAAGGGCTGCAATAAATCATTAAATAGATCTATTTATTTTGTGTCAAAATATCATTATTTGCAGTTGTGTTAATGAAACATAAAAAAGTGGAATTATAATCGGTTGTCTTAAAATAAGTTAGGTACCTATTAGTGTTCAGTTAAAAGCACATAAAATTTTACAGTTTTGAGTGTTCCTATCCCGAGCATCATAGGGCTGACTTTCAACGTCGCGCTTGACATACACTTGACTATGTTGTACCTTTTCGATTAGTATAAAAATGCTTTTAAGTTCAACATACACATGGAAAATCAGAGCAATTTAAACAAGCGATTATCAAGAAGTAAAAAAATTATATTTGATTGTTATTGACTGTTTGAACAAAATTATTTATTATATTAGTATAACATTAATCTGTCACATCCGGCACAGGTGTCCTCGACATATTCGGCTTCGAAGATTTCGGTCCGAACAACAGCTTCGAGCAGTTATGCATAAACTATGCGAATGAACACCTGCAATACTATTTCAACCAACACGTTTTCAAGTATGAGCAAGAAGAGTACAGACGCGAAGGCATTCGGTGGACAGATATTGGCTTCTCGGACAATACTGGGTGCTTGCAACTCATTGAGGGGAAGCCTGGTGGACTGTTATGTGTGTTGGATGATCAGTGCAAGTAAGTAACATATGAAATTACCATTACGGTCCGTTCCAGTAAAGCGATTAATGAGTTCATTGAATATTCCTTCCATCACTGGCACTTGTGTTGTCATTTTACTGTTATCGATTCTACTCAAATTTAAATAACAACGAATTACTTTATAAACTGCTTTTTTATTTATGCTAACATTACACAGCAATAACAAACACACTTTGTGGTTTAAGAGTTTGTTTTTTCAAAAAAATTATACATGTACTTAAATGAGAAACTTAAATATTATGTAGTGACGGGGCCAAAATGAGGTAGGGTGAACGCACTGACTGACCTTGAGTTGTTCCCTCGATAGATGTGTCGGTCGCTGGTGTTTATGCGTATGCCCAGGTGTTAAGGGGTTGTCGCGCCGCCCACTCTGGTCTCTCACAGACAGATGAGATGCTAAGATGATTTTCCGTTAAGCTGATTTTCCGTATTGCCGTTGGACAACTGCTACGGTGATATCGCGTCAAAAGCGACCGTTCGCTAGCGCAGCGTAGTTGCAACAGGGCAAAACGTCAAAACGGGGAATATCCTACCCTCAAATCAATGCGTTTTTTAGGATAGGAATAGAGAGGAGGCGAGTTCATTTGTGCATTTGCGAAGATGCCTACGTATCAAATCTGCCATGTAGTAACATTGTGTAAGCAATAAACATATTATGTTGCACGATATGCGCCATATCCATAAAAATGATACAAATGTGACGAGGTAGTGAAGAGGTAGGTAGTTTTGCCTTAACCAACATAACATACTGAGCAAGAGTGTTGTGCTTTAACCGTAGTCTACACAGATCGGCAATGACTAGATGTGTCAAGCTGTAGAAGTACATTACAGGGATAGGACGAAATAATATATGCATCGAAATTAACTACTTTCACTTACCTGCTCTGACACAGAAAATTCTAAACAGATCATCAATAATACGGTATTACAAGTAATCCTCCAACACTACTCGGAGATACAGTAAAAAGAAAATTATGTATTTTTGCATTGATTTGAAGATTTTCATATCTGGAGATGTCTTCTGTTGTCGAACAAAGCAAGGCTACGGTGCTACGTCAGGTGCATGTCAGAGAGTTCATCAGTAAGTTAGGTTAGGTTTTGTATAGTGATTAAATTCGATAAATTTCAGTTTCCCATGGGCAACAAACGAGACGCTACTACAGAAATTCAACTCCGTACACGAAGATAACCCGTTCTACGAAAAGCCGCAACGACGGGAACCAGCTTTCGTCGTTCGGCACTACGCTGGCAGAGTTAAATATCAGGTATAATTTTGATGATTTGTTTTACGGAAATGGTTCATCTTCGTACATATTGTAATTTGATAATTCTGTATAATGATAATTATTTTGTAAAGTGTCTTAATCAAGCGACATTTTCATCATATCAGTCGTCCACGAAGTATGTTGCTATCACTTTTATGATGATTATGCTAATACGCCCCCGGTCTCATATCGGTCCTCCCAGTTTTAATTAGTGGGATCTTCTTCTTTCACTTCATTAAGCCCTCCTCAATATTACTCTAAATATAGTTTAGTAGCAGTAGAGCTCCTTGTAATAATACGCCCCCGGTCTCATATCGGTCCTCCCAGTTTTAATTAGTGGGATCTTCTTTTTTCACTTCATTAAGCCCTCCTCAATATTACTCTAAATATAGTTTAGTAGCAGTAGAGCTCCTTGTGAAAGCGTTCGTTCAGTGAAGTATTGATGCTCCAATTTCTGCCGCCAAGCAGTAATGAGAGCATTACTGTGATTCACTTTTGAAGGGTAAAGGAAAAATATAGGCACATAGGACTAGCGAACTTCTATCTCAATGTGACGGGCGCGAAGTGCAGTGCCCCTCAGATCTTTGTGATTTAATACTCAGAGTATCGCTACAACTGTTATGTGACGGGCATGTTCCGTCACTTCGTATCATAAAAATAAGGTCGTGATACTTTATCTTTAGGCCATTACGACAACCCATACTGAATCTGAGTTAACATTTAACTGTCTCGGTGGCCGAACGATTACCATGCTGGACTGCCACGCAGAGATCTCAGGTGCGATTCCCGGGCCGGGAGAAATATTTGTATGGCCTACATTTATTTCTCTCGTGAATATGGGTGTAACTTGTGGTTGTCTATGTGTTTGTCCATGGCACCCGTGATACAGGGTTTCCCTAGTGCTGGGCTTTGTTTAGTGTATGCGTAATATGTAAACTCACCAACCCCTAGCGGACATGTGTCTTCAGATCTTCGACGTCTGACCGATCGGACTAGTATACTTCTCTTGGACAACGTAACAGACCATGTTTCTTAATGCTAAATATTACTAAACTAGAACTAAATCGTGATTGATTTCGCGTCACATATCATTTGATAAATTAGCTTATTTTATATAAATAAACCTTTTTTATTACTATGATTCTTTATTTTTACATTGTTTTAAGTTTGCAACAAATAAAAGCATACCTGTGTCAAGTCCAAAAAAAGAATAATAACCATATAATAACTTAATTTGTTAGAAGCATACAATAAAATTTATATCGTTTTGTTGCAGGTGACAATGATGCGTGAGAAGAACCTAGACTTGATGCGGCAGGACATCGTCAGCGTGTTGAAGAATTCGTCACTGGCGTTCGTCAGGGAGCTTGTGGGTGTCGACCCCGTTGCTGTATTCCGGTGGGCCATTGTGCGGGCCTTTTTCAGGTACTTGTCAATGCAGCATACTACGTGTTTTGTCATAAAACGCATCACTAAAGTAAACTTATTGTACAGTATTGCAAAATTGGACCCTGCGTGTCCCGTAACTTTTAATTTTCAACGGAAAAATACACAATTTGTTTTATGGCGGCTCTACACTCTTGCCAAACCATGGCAAGGGCGCGCAGGCACAAATGTGTGTTTGGGTTGGCTTGCGCGAGCTTTCATGTGTTTGTAGCGGATCCGGTCAATTGTCGGTTTTTGTGCAGAAATCAAAGGAAGCTTTCGGCAAGCCCTTGCATGTATCCACAGATTTGTGGTAGTATAGTATTGTTTGAGAACTGTCGACATTATAGATGTTTCTTTTCTGCTACGTTGGGTTGATGGTTACGCCGTATAATATTAAAAAAAAATGACACTGTACAGTCTTTATAGACATGGCTAATATGGTTGTAAACCTTTGCCTTTTCCTTAGCGGAAAGAATTTAAAAACAATTATTATAATATAAGAGTGATAGCTTTCCATGGCTATAAATTTGGAAAATGGGTGACTACTCAAACGTGCCTATTTTATTCTTTCTGGAGTGCTACCAAACAGAACCCTGCATTTGGAATCCACAGCATAAGGACCATAAAGACCGAACGCAATAAACTAATTCGACGTCCGCCATGCTTACTTCTCTTAAGCACCCTGCGCACTCGCAAACGTGTGGATGGAAACGTTTGTCTCACCTAAATTTCCAAGCATTTGCAAACCTATGGGGCTTGTGGCAAATGGCAAGCGCGTGAAGATGGTGAAGTAATTCTTAAGTGGTATTACAAAATAGCTGAATTTAACTTGCTATTGGCTGAATGATATCGTTTTGTTACATCAGAGGTTCCCAAACTTTTTTGTCTGGTAGACTATGTGCCAATTTTTTCAGTTTGCGTAGACCCCCTACCTTTCCAATATAATGTCCTTGTCTTTCTAATGTAGTCCCCCTGCCTTTCTAATGTTGTTTTTTTTTTACAAATTCATCATCTTCAAGTGTGTGTTTGACAACTGACGAGCACTGACTCGTGAGAAAATTTATTAAAAAAAGTTGATGTTAAATTTGATACAGATATAAATGCTTTTTTATATTTTCTCATTGTTAATGTATTTTTTGTCTGTATTGTTCCTTTCTGTTTATCTATTTTAGCTAGTTTTCCTTAAATTATAATTTTATATTGTTTCACTTTGAGCCCGATTTTCCCACTACTCCTCAACAATCATGTTACATGATAGACACAAAACCGCTAAGCTTGAATTTGCAGAGGTTATTTCGCGTTCATGGAAGCAGGACGCCGGCACCGCGTGAATCGCGTCGACGGAGCCTCAAGGATCCCTCGTGCTTCCATACACTGTCCCAATGACAGTATTATCAGGTCAGTTGTATTCTATTGATCTAGTATCACCCTATTATGCTATGTCGTTGTACCAGACCCAAAAAACAAATTATTAATATATATATTATAATATTATATAATTTGTTTTGGAAAACCTAGAACACAGCTCGATAAGAAATTATATATCGACCAGAATTACATGACAAACCATCAATTTGACCCTTTAGCTCACTATGCATAATATATTTACTACGTTAATATTGGCTGCATTACAAGTAAACAACTATTTATCCATCATAACAAGTCTGCAATACCGTTAACATGCATATCATATTTTATTGTGTATGAAATGTATACCTAATGTTATTCTTAAGTTGTTGTGTTGAAATACGTAATTTGACTAAAACAATACCGTTATCAATAAATGTTATTTGACGTTGAATTTATTGTATACGTTTTTCAGTATAATCAATAAAATTATCAAAATATCTAGATATTGATCTAGTAATTTTGCAAAAGTTAAATAAAAAGTTCATAATGTGATTTCTGTGTACAAAAGTTATGAACCCACTTTTACACCTATCAATATTTAAGTCTGTCAAAAACTGCTTTCAAAATGGAAATGACGCTATTAATTTTTTATTTAACTCTAGACTGACTTGTCTGAACGCTTATGCGATCCGTAATGTGACGTAATGAATTGTCCTTGCTCAGCCAACTGGTGACTGTGTCGTCAATCAATCTCGCAATCAACCGAATTGCGTAAGTTGCCGCGCCGTATAACGCATGCTTCGTTCTATGTGCACCTAACGCATGGACCACCATGTTTATTTATCACCATTTGTTTACATCTCTGTCTCTTTTATTTGTTATAAAGGCTGTGTTTCGATTATAAACTCTTTAGTGTATAACATAGAGGTATTTTGGGGTGATATAGCAGAAAATGCAAAGCAGCTATGAAAGACTTTTTTGTCCCTCACGGTATAACTTCCCATACTAACCAGGATGATCACGTACGCTGTTAATATGGGTATTGATAGTTCAAGCTGTCAAATTGAATGGACATAAAAGTTCGTTGTTGTTGTAAGTTTAATAGAGGGATAATAGCACAAAACAAAAGCTAAACACAGTCTAACTAAACCGCCCACCATTCTCCGCTCTGAACATCTTGCTATTAGACAATCAGCGTTTTATTTATAGCTATTAGTTTTCTACTACACGCGGGCACACGAACATGCATGCGTCACTGTAAATTATTTTGATTTTATTGAGTTTCTTTAATTAATTTTTGTTATCCTCATTTCCTTTCTCACCCGTTACGGGAAAAGATCTCCGCATAGAGCCCCGTGCAAGGCTGTGACTCCGCGGGGCGATAGTAAGCAACGGCCAGAAACTGGGGGGCCTCGCGTGGGTGGGAAAGGGGGGAAGCATTACAGGATTGCGGAGACGCGCGTGCGGCGAGTCGATCGCGAGCGCGACGAGCGCAACTTCGATGATACGGACGTGATGCAGCGCGCCAGCCAGATCGTCATGTACGTCGCCACTCGCACGGCCCACACGGGCTCGCCCGGCCTCGCTGTCTGTTTCTGTCTTTCTCGCACTTTCTTGTTTCATCAAACAATCTCTATTTGTTAACTAACGTGGGAGGCTCGATCGGTAAATTGACTAACTGTAAGCTTTTTTAATTTTTAGTATGTTGTTTTTATTTACAATTTTAATTGCCGTTTATCAAAGATTTTGTTTGATGATATTTCGTGTTTCGGTTGGGGGACTCTTGACTCTCTGGTGTTGGCTATTGGGTTTAATTTTCCGTGCATTTTGTTGTGTTAATTATGTTGTCTTTCACGTCAACAATAATTTTATTTTATCAAATTGTTTATGTGTTATGTAAATATTGTTTATATATTGGTGTAAGCATTGATTATAGATATGTAGAAAATATAATTATTATAGGTGTAAAGAGAATTAGTTAAGCTGAAGCCTTGTTTTTTATTTATGTAAATGAACTATATACTTTCCATGGCATTGTAAATTTAATTTGAACACTTTATTCAGTGTCGGCTTATGTAAATCGGATATATTCAGTTCGCATGTAAGACACTCTTTGATTCTAATTTTTTCGGTGGTTGGCGTTTAACCCTTCACTGCATCACTTTAAAACATACAATCGGCTTTAACAGGAAGAACAAGTCATTCAGACCTCGAGAACGGGCGAAGAAAGGGTTAAAGAATCTTCAGACGGTCAAAACGTTGGCTGGTAGGACTGCTGCGCCGACTGGCAAACGGAAACAACCCTTGACTGTCGCTGCGCAATTTCAGCATTCCTTGGCTGCGCTTATGGAGACTTTAAATCAAGCAAATCCATTCTTTATCAGGTACCATGTTTTGTGCAAATGCTTGTATTAAAAAATAAACTTTTATGGCCACATTTTCGGCTGTAACCATGTTATGTTCCCTTACTATTGGTAAACTATGCAGTACCTACAGTTGAAAATATACTTTAGATCCTATATTTTAGTAATGTACATTCTCTTTGTTTTTAGAGACACAGCTGTTATACCATAATAAAATGAGAGAAAATAAAAGTAACTGAGCGACTTGTATTTGTGCGCCGTGTACGGATGCATGCGCATAAAAAATGAAAGGCGTGTTAGGAGGACCAGTGTTACGTAACGCAAGTGCATCGCGAGATTATGCGAATGTGTGCGTCCGTACACGGCGCGCCTACATACAAGCCGCGTTGCTACGTTTGTACGGAGTTACTATACTGGTTTTATTATGTGATTATATTGTCTTAAAAATTATGGCTACCCTCACCCACATTTGCCGTTGGTTGAAATTTTAAAACAGGTTTCTCATTTGCATTTCTTTTGTTTCTTAGCAATATTTTTTTATCCGTCGTAATATTTCCCTATCCTATCAGATGCATAAAGTCGAACAGCGAAAAAGTACCCAACGTGTTTGACGAAGAAACCGTGCAACGTCAACTCCGATACACGGGCATGCTCGAGACCGTCCGTATACGACAGGCAGGATACAACGTTCGACTGACATACGATGAGTTCATACAGTTGTATAGAATACTTTTGCCGAAAGGACTGTTGA
Organism: Hyposmocoma kahamanoa; assembly: GCF_003589595.1. Lineage (NCBI taxonomy): Eukaryota > Metazoa > Arthropoda > Insecta > Lepidoptera > Cosmopterigidae > Hyposmocoma > Hyposmocoma kahamanoa. The sequence goes on from NW_020654289.1 coordinate 18,223,964, forward strand.
GTTCGCAAACTGACGTACGGCATTTCCTCGCGACTTTGAATTTGGATCGAGATAACTATCAATTAGGTAAGTTTCATGCTATTATTTCAAATTTGTTGACCTGTTTAGATCACACAGGACCAGAGGTTCCCAATTTTTTTTGTCTCGTAGATCACATATCATTTTTTCAGTTTTGCGTAGACCCTCTGCCTTTCTAATATGGATTATTTTACAAATTCGTCAATTTCAAATGTGTTTTTAACAGCTGACATAGTGCCAGCTGTATAAGTTCTGATAACTCACTCTCTTTCATTTTCAATTTCGGTCACTTTGACGAGTTTAACGACCTAGTGAGAAACATTAAAAAAAAACACTTTCGGTTAAAGAAATGTATAAAACTTTTTATACATTTTTATATCTGAATCTGAATATCTTGTTTGTTGTGAAATGTTTACTTCGTAGGTAATTTATATATCTTTGTAAGAAAGTATTATGAATATGCATAGGTAATATCTATGTAATGTGGATTATCCCAATTATGGAAAGTTGAAATTTTGGTCACAACCTGCCTATATGGATTCTATTCTCGTGGACCCCCAATCGTTACGCTGGACGGATAACGCCTGTAGTTTAAGTCTGGCTCACTGGTGCTTAACAAAGAACCTCAAATGTTAGAGGAACTGTTTTTTGATAGGACACATGTCCACAACACAGCACATACGATAGTATCGCTTCAAAATCAACCCTATTGAAATGACGGCGACAAACCTGTACGAAATGCGTACCGCACTAAAATCGACTTAACAAACCACATGACAGAATTAGCGACAATACACACAGTCGGACTGTTTAGATCTTCTCTCAAAATGGAATATTCTGCAATTGAACTTGATATTGTTAACGTATAAAAAGCTCTGTAAACCTCTCTGCGCCGTCGCGTCGATGTTTTCTTTACGTATTCTCTTTTTCCCAACGTTGTATACATATATTGAGGACACCAAATTACCACATTCAACTCATTGAGTTTAAACAACTTTTGTATCTCTCGTATAGGTGCTACAAAAATCTTCATGCGCGAAAGCGAGCAAACGAAACTGGAGTATAGATTACACCAGCAGATTATGGCCTCCATCATCACAATCCAGCGCTGGTTCAGAGCCGTGCTCGAGCGACGCCGCTTTCTTGCACTTAGACGCGCCTCGGTCATCATACAGGGCTATTGCAGGTAACCTTTTACCATAGAATAAAGTTTAGATAATACGCCACATTCGACGACCACGACTTTAAGTTTAAGGTGCTGGTGAAATTACAGGCATATGAGACTTGTCAACTTATGTCTCAGGGTGACAGGCGCACTGCTAGTGCCCATTTAACCTTTGCGATTTAAAGTTCTTGGTGCACTGGAACTGTTATAGGCAGGCGTGTAGCTTCCATCAGGCACACGACTTGTTCGTCTCGTCACTTGATGTTATAAAAAAAAGTTTTCGTACACTTCTATTTCGGATACCTTTACTTTGACTTTTTTTAAAGGACATCTATAGTCTAATGGCTCATGTTCCCACATTACATGGAATAATAAGGGTATAACGACAATTGGTATATATAGTGTACAGAATTCACTGAAGTGTGATGAAAACTGAGGATTGTTCTTTAGATTGTTGATTGCAGATATGCCTGACACATCTAAATTGTCTACTACCTACATTACAGTATTATTGTTAAAGTTGCAATACTTTACTTTTACTTAACAGATTTTTTTTAGTTCCACAAAATACTATGCTCCAAGAAGACCCTCGTGACATCAGCTACCGCGTCACGATCACGAGGAAACTTACCGTAGGACAGAGACACTATTCTGCCCTTACACAATACATTGTAGCTTTCGCCTCGATTTCATTTTATTGGCGTACAGCACTCACAATCATGATACACTCATAGTCATGCGATGTACTACACCAATGTGATTTTTTTCTTCTCTTCCAGAAACTGGCTTGCTGCGCGACAAGAAGCAGCTACAAAACTGCAAGCTTGGTTCCGTGGCAGTCGCACGCGGCGATGGTACATTCGACTACGCGACGCAGTTACTACATTCCAAGCCGCTGCAAAAGGTTATCTGCTTAGGAAAACTCTACCTGAGTTGAGAAGGCGACTGCCGCTTTCGAAGACGCGAACTGAGGTGGGCATTTTCTTCTCACGGGATTAAGTTTGATTGTTTGTTTGTTTCTGTACTTGATGTTTGTTTTGAAGCCATTTGAACAAGGAAATAAATAATAGTAAATAAATAACGCACACACTCATAGCTCCACACTAGAGAAACCCTGTATCGTGGGTGCCATGGACACATAGACAACCACAAATTACATCCAACTCACGAGAGAAATAAATGTAAACCTTACAAATATTTCTATCGGCGTGGGAAACGAACCCGGGACCTCTGCGTGGCAGACAAGCATGGTAACTGTTCGGCCATATGTACATATAATTGTTGTTGAAGGTCTTTGGAATTAAAATTATGTGGTTCAAAATGATGTGGTTACGTAACTAACAATTGATAACTAAACTCAAACTGTGATAAGATTCACAATGTATGTAGCATGTGTGTGGTTAACAATGTATTCCATTGACAGCATGACGGCAAGACGGGCGACTGCGACGCTTTCAAGGCGCATGCGACGAGTTCGATGCTAGGTAGCATCGAACAGTTGCAGAACATATTTGATATACAACTGTAAGTAATCATTAGTGCATATTTGTCATTTAATTGATGCTGATATATTTCCGGGCAGGTGTCCTCTATTTCTCCGTTTCCTTCACTTATTTCTGTTACGGACTTTTTTTTTTTTTTTTTTTTTTATACCTGACAGGCAAATGACTCCACTCCACTTTCTACAAAGCCTACACTTTTCTTTGTCAAAAGTATCTCGATAACACAGAATACCTAATGGTTTTAAATATTTTGCATAGAAAGTCCACTCGACTCTTGCAAGCATTGCATCCATTACATTTGACCTAAGTCGAGTACATTTTTTTTATGATATAAAGTGACAGGCCAAACAAATCGTGAGGCTGGTGATAAACGACACGCCTTAAATCACAAAGATATGAGAGGCATTGCCACTGCACCCGTCGCCCTGAGACAATAAGTTGAACAGTCCCATGTGCCTGTATTTTCACCTCCGCCCTTGCCCTTCAAAACCGAAATGCAGTAATGCTCACGTTACTGCTTCATCATCATCATCAGCTTACACACATCCACTGCTGGTCATAAGCCACCCCTTGAGCACGCCAACTCTCCCGGATTTGTGCCACGCGCATCTAGCCGCTGCCGGCCACCACATTACTGCTTGGCGGCAGAAATTGGCAAGGTAGCAGTACTTCCCTGGACGAACCCTTTCAAAAGGAGCACTACTGCTACTACACATTTACCGCAAGCTCCTGAATTATCTGTATAGATCAGACGCTTGCGGTAAATGTAAGCAATGGCGACGAACAGAAAAAGATAGGTTTACAATACAGGGACTATATCAATATAGTTTTACTCACCCGGTGTTTCTGTCATTCTATTTATGAGACTAGCGTTTTATAAGTTTTGGTTTCAGACGAATGTCACTAAAGTATATCATATACTGTAGTTGTGGCTCTAGTGAAAAGGGGTACAAGTGGAAAAAGCCAACTTTACAAGGCGACGCGAAATCAGTTAAAGCTGTTTTTGTATATATATAATGTCAAATGACGGCGTGCGCCTGATGGTAAGCTACACGCCTGTCCGAAACAGTTGCAGTGCCACTCAGAGCTTGAAATCGTAAAAATCGGAGGGGCACTGCCACTGCGCCCGTCACCCTGAGATATAAGTTGACAAGTCCCATGTGCCTGTAATTTCACCAGCACCTTTACCCTTCAAAACTGGAACACAGTAATGCTGACATTACTGCTTGGCGGCAGAAATAGGTAAAGTAGCAGAATTACCCTGGACGAACTCTTTCACAAGGAGCTCTACTACTACTAAATATGATATTAAGCGTTAACGCTTGTTGTGTTTTTTAATACAGTTGCTCAAAACATGGTATTTTTCGTACTACAAATCATGCCGAAAGTTGGATTTTTCGCACTAGTGCTTTTTACTTTTCCATTTTTTTTTACTGTTGTTTCAAATCTTAAACATAGAACTAAAGAAGTTGTATATTTATTTAATATTTATGTGCTTTGTGACGTAAGTCATTCGTCATTAAAACTTCTATTTACTTCCAAACATCTTATTTGGTTAAATTGCATACATGTTTATAAAAGAACAGGTTACATTTAAAAAATACCAAAATATTTTCCATAAAGATGGCTGATTGAGTATTAACAATGACCGGAGGTGAGTATTACGCGAGACCGCTGCGCGCCGCGCCACTAAAATAGTAATTATAATGTTATACATTAAATACAGTTGCCATTACTCTAAATTTTTATCAGACAGAAATAAATTGAGTTTTTTTTTAATACTGTTTTATTTTACTTTCAATGTAGTTTTTTCGCAAATGTATTACAAAACGTCGTTTGATACACGTGAAGATTTGTCATTTTCACTTATCTCGAGTCATGACCCCTCGCCTCTGGCTCGAGCCAAGAAGACTCGTGAATAATGACTAACTTTCCGCACTTGTATCAAAAATAACTATTTCGTGTTTACTTGTAAAGTTGAGTTTTTTAATTATAGCTCTTTTCACTAGAGCCACAGATATACTTGTCAGTTTTCGCACCTGACCATAATATGTTTATGGCTATTTCAGGAATATGTTAATCCAAGACGAGGCGGAAAAAACGCGACAGTTACGAGCAACGCAGTCCCTACCCATCGCCAGGTAATTTGTCACATACAATTTAATTTATCAATTGAATGTACCTTCATCAATATTATAATATCTAAATCATAAACTAACATAACTAACTCATTTCCTTATCTATATGCCAAGTTAAAATGGCGGTCTTATTCCAATAAATCACGCAGAGTTATTAGTTTTTTTATTGGTAACGCCATTCCATAAAACAAGAGCCTTTCCAGTATCAGGCATCTAAATGCTGGAATAATCTTCCTCCTCCACTTGACAGCCCATCTCAAAATTCGCATTTAGAAAAGTATGAAAAATCTATTGATAGAAAACTAGCGTATGCTCTGATGCCGGATATACCTAACTCTTGTCTTCTAACTTATTTATATTTATGTATATTTACTTATAGCTCTGTATGTATACATGTATCACACATGTATTGTAAATGTGTAGTGTGGCACAAAGCAGAGGATGCACAGAGCATTTACCATTTCCTTAGGTCTCAGCCGACGCTGAAACAGGAACGACTGAAAATCAGCGTCTGTCTCGCCCGAGATAGACATATTGCTAAGTCGTATCCTTTTCTTCTTTTGCGCCACTATACACACTTACTAATTTAAAATCACGCAGCAATTTGTTGTTTTAGTGTTACGTATTAGATTTAAGTGCGTATAGTGACTCAATTTGATGAATAAACGTTTTTCTTTCTTTCTTTAACCACGTACTGTATTTTTTACTATTTATAAATGTATGCCCAAAACATCTTTATGTTATTAATGTACATGTCACTTTGCAGAACGTAATACGTTTTAGTAATAAGTAATGAACATCACAAATTTAACGTGGTTGTAAAACGGATCTTCTTTTGCAGTTTGGAAAAGAAACGCGAGAACATAATATTGGAAAGCTCCACTCAGTCTTACGGCAAGAGGAGAGTAACGAAGACACAGAACATTACCGAATTGCCTTTAAAACAATCTACTGCCAAGTAAGCACCGCACAGTAGCATTTTCCAAAGTCCCATGTTTCGGATTTATTTAGTCAGCAGCAGAGAAACTTTAGCACTATTAATCCCCACGATGCCATGCGCAAGCAAAAATTGCGGCTTAGAGATTAACAATTTAGGTCTAGACGTAGAGGACTCGGGCTTGATGAGGGCCAGTGTTACAAGCGGACTTTTCGAAATTGCCCTTGATGGTGTGTGTACCAAATGAAGTTTTGGTAACAGTAGAGCTCCTTGTGAAAGAGTTCGTCCAGGGTAGTACTGCCACCTTACCCATTTCTGCCGCTAAGCAGTGATTATTACTGCAGCAGCAAGGTAAGGGTGCTGATGAAATTACAAGCACATGGGACTTGTCAACTTATTTAAAATATCGTTAAATATATCGTTTTCAATAATAGGAACAATTTTTATTTCAGTCTAATCCACCAAGAAGTGAACGAAACGTCACCCGACGACACCTGGAGCAACTCAGTCAAGTACTCACAGTCGGGAGTGGCGGTGCCAAACAAGATCACCACAGACGACCTGGCCAATGAACTTCTATGGTTACGTTTGGACCAGAATTACCTCATGGCCGAGAAGAACAAGGTAACATACCTTTCTGTTCACTCACTCGTACATAAGTAGGCAAGAACTATCTGTGGAACAAAATGATCGATTTTAATTTTTAATATATTGATTATTATAAAGCAATATAACGTCATCTATGTGGAGGTCAAGTTCCGCTGAAGACATGCTGAAGTGAGCTAATAAAAGAAATTAAGTTAAAGAATGAAATTGTTTCCTCATTGTACAGTATCATGATCATGAACACTATAGAAAATTGAAATAATTTTATTATTGAATATCATGATATTTTGTACTCCGTTGGTAAGATCTGTGACCACGGTGTAGCTATAGACGTTGGTTCGAATCCAGTCAGATCAAAGGAATTTTTCCTTGTGTTGCTCAATCTTTGTATAAATAACTATAGAAATATACTTAATGTTCTAAAGATTCGTGAGGAAAAGGAACGAGAGTTAGCAGAATCAATAGCGAGTAGTAGCGAGGAGTATCTGCGCCAGGTTGGCGACTGGAATCCTTCAGACAGCGTCGACAATCGGAATAATTCCAGGTATAATAACAACGAATTGCTAAACATAAAAATATAACAGCGGGTTAAAACTAAATTAGAACTGGCAACACTGGGTTGTTATGTCATTACTAACAAGTTTTGCCAGCTTTGGTGTTCTGCCAACCTAGATACAAAAACGTTTAGAACAAGTATGAATTTAGTAAATTCCAACAATTTCGATTATCGATTGGTATAGGTATAATTATCACTCATTTATGAGTTGTCGTGGTATTTATTATATTACATATGGAAAGTAGGTACAGTTATCGTTAAGATGATATAAACTGAAAGCTCCTCAACTGATTAAAAGTGAAATTCGTCTTCTAGTGATTGACAGTGAATACTTGATGAGTTTGCGTATTTTTCGGCCGGTGTCAGTGGTGACGAATTCCGCAGTAGCAGACGCGGCTCCCCAGCGGTGTACCAGCGCAGCCTGTCCAGCACGACGCTGGAGCCCACGCGGCCGGCCGGCCTGCACAGCCTGCCGCCCGTGCGCCGCGACCCGCGCCACCACGCGCCCACACACCCCTCACCCGCCGCTCTGGCCGTCGAACCTGCGCCAGGTCAGTGTACCCCTCTGTAATACAGGGTTTCCCACGGATACGCGACACGGAGGGAAAGTACTTTAAATATTGTAGATAGTCTTTATTTTTAAAAGAAAGTAATATTGCATTCGAAGACAAAAGTTGCTTGACTCTTTTGGGAATCGAACCGACCAAATATGTATAAACTAGCGATTTTGCAATAAGGCCGATCTTTGCGATTATAAACTCTGAGCGGCACTGCAACTGTTATGGACAGGCGTGTTGTTTACCACCAGGCGCACGACTTGTTCGGCCTGTTACTTAGTATCATAAATATTCTCATTAGAGAGTACTAAAAACCGACCTCATAAGTCATTCATTCCCTAGTTTGCCACCCTAATGCTCAGGCCACACATCAGGATTTTTGTAAATCGCACGGCGGCTGCGCGTTTCAGGCGAACTCCTATATTATAGAAATTCGCAATTATAAGAACGCTTCCGCGGAAGCCTCTGTATGGCCAGAGCATAAGAGTGGGAATATTTTCTTAAAATTTAAATGGGAATACTCTTTCCAACAAAAAAAATCATAAAAATCGCTTTACAAATGAGTTATCGCGTAACGTACGTACAAAAAAACATACAGTCGAATTGAGAAACTCATCCTTTTTTATTGAAATCGGTTAAAAAAGGATGTGCATTACGCAACAAAACAATATAACAATAGTTTCAATTCTATTCAGAATAAAATATTGAGACTGACTTAGTTAACATTCTACGATTCACTCCACCGATTTAAATGCGAAAACAATTCCTCTTTCCATTAATCGCTCAACAAATAAAGGCCCTAATTAGTGCCACAAATCTCTTCTAAAAAGAGCTATTATCCGTCTAATGAACACCGATTTTGTCACGAAAATGCACATAACAACTAGAGTAATTAACTAATTATATTTTTCAAGTCATATTTATTTCTATTTCTCATTTGCTACATTCGTGATGATTTTAGTACAGTGAATATGTTCATACGAATTGTGTGTGTTATAAAAAGTTCGCGAGAAGTGTTCACGTATTTTGTTGTATTTGCACTTATTTTGTTTCTAATGGGATACTTTAACGTGTGTATCAAATTAATGTTCTATTACTATGGTAAGAATTGTTCTGAACTGGTTTTGGCCTAGGTGTTCTGGGTAATGCCGCGGAGTGTATTCCGTAACTCTTGGTCGCGGGTTCGTTTCCCGGTAGAACCAATTTGGGAAATGAACTTTTCTAAAATGGCTTTAGCCTAGGGGGTCTGGATAGCGCCGCGGAGTGTATTCCGTAACTCTTGGTCCCGGGTTCGATTCCCGGTAGAACCAATTTGGGAAATGAACTTTTCTAAAATGGTTTTGGCCTAGATTTTCTGGGTAGTGCCGCCGAGTGTATTCCGTAATTCTTGGTCGCGGGTTGGATTCCCGGCAGAATCAATTTGGGAAATGAACTTTTCTAAAATAGTTTTGGCCCAGGTGTTTTTGGTAGTGCCGCGGAGTGAATCCGTACATCTTGATCCCCGTCGATCAATTCCCGGTAGAACCAGTTTCGAAAACGAATTTTCCTAAAATGGTTTTTTGCTACTAGGTGTTCTGGGTAATACCGCGTAGTGTATTCCGTAGCTCTTGGTCCCGGGTTCATTTCTCGGTGGAATCAATTTGGGAAATGTACTTTTGTCTGTTCTGTTGAGTACTCCTTATGAGTGCCAGAGAAACTGAATCCAAGCATAGGCTTTACCAGAAACCCAGACCAGACCCAAGTTCAGGAAGTTCATTTAAAAAATTTGTTGTACCGGAAATCAAACCCGAGAGCAAGGGCAACGGAATTCACTCCGTTGCACTACCCAGAACGCCTAGGCCTTCTCTTCCAGAACACCTAAACCTTCTCATCCAGTGCCATATTATTTGCATGTATATTGTACAAGTTCCATACTTCACCTTAGATTTTTTTTTTCGGCATATCTATATTGTCTAGTCTTTGTTAGTTATTAAAAAAGATGCAATGTAAATATAACGAAATAACTAATTTATAAAATCTAAAATATAAAAACAAAGCCAAATATACAAATTAAATTTAACACAAAGACAGGTGAAATTAATTAAAAACAGCAACTTTTTGTGGCATAAACCCACTCAAAAACAGACGCGCAGTCTACCCGTCGCAAAGCCTGAAAGGCGACTGAGCGTAGTACTGCGCAGAACTGGCGAGTGGGAAGGAATTATTATTTTTCAAATAATAACACTTATCTTATGAACTATATAAGTTTAAAAAAGTGAACAATACATTCTGTTTGAAATTAAATTACCTAGTTTTTTGTCTAAATTTTATAAACAACGGATGTTTGCATGTGAAGAGAAATTGCTTTTTATTCAATTTGAAGGATGTAACTGTAAATTTTATTTCGTGAAACGAGCTTAATAAATTGTAATTTTGCTCAATACATTCAATTATTTAAGGACTACTAGCAATCATATATTTTTTTGTGATTATTGGATTATTATTATTATCAGGAATTTAATTTAAAAAGAGTCTAATTCGTCAATCTGACATTTGTTCCAGCCTTAAGTGAAATATAAGACTATTTTGCAATGACATTGAGATAGCTGGAATCTTATAACCATCATCATCGCATCATATACACATTTTGTTATTCAGTGCAATAAAATCCCTTCATTATATTAACGATCGGGTTGGCTAGAAGTAATCTGTTTTAGAGATAAGCCCTGAGTTGTACATGGACCATGACTGTGTTTTGTGTTATGTAACATTGTAAAAAATTCTATATTACATCTAGGGCGGGAAAAAAAAGTCAGAATCGTTGAGCTTCCTTGCCATGTAAGAAAACAATAAAGTAACCGACGCAAAAGAAAAACCGAGAAGATAGTAATAGAAGCATTTATTTATATGCTCCTACTTTTATTTAACTCGAGCAAACTGACAGAAAGTTGTGTTGGTATTTTCATACATTGACAGTCATTAACTGCTTAGTAATTGATACAGTCAAGAGCACGTCAAGCTTGACACTTTGTACTTTGACCGTTCTTACCGTAAGCGGCATAGAGTTGAATTTAAAACTTAACTGTCAAGCTTGACGTACTCTTGACCCTGTACCATTGATTCATTGCCTTGAGTCACCATCAAGACAAACCACTAATTACAATTCTGTTTCGTCCACCATAGCTTGCCTAGCAGCACAGCGCACAGTAGAAGCGCCCCCCTCGGCTCCCCCGGCACCGCCCGCGCGCTCGCTGCGACGCTCCCCCCGACGGCTGCAGCGGCCAGAGCGGGCCGATGCACCTGCGCACATCGTCGACCAGCATGACATTAAACGGTGGGTATAGTAGTGTGGTGTAGTGCCTACATATTTGCTCGATTTTTTTTTTTCTATTGTTCTGATTAACACGTGTGATCAAACAAAACGACTAAATGTGTAAGCGACAATGATCGACATCGTATTTTTTGTCGATCGGTACGTGTGATCATATAAAATTGAGTGATTAGACAAAATCGAGTAAATGTATAAGCAACAAAAGATCTAAATCGTATTTTTTGTCGATTATTTGCCTACAAATTAGTTCGATTTGATATTTATCGATCAGTAACAGCCGACACTAACGACCTTCAAGAGTCGAGCAAATCTGTAGACACCATAAGCCAACAATGTCACGGCGTTTATTAAAAATGTGGACTTATTTAAAATAAAAAATATAATTAAAAAGTACCTAACGTTATCGATAATGTTGACACAGAGTGACCTCAGAGTTAATGGCGCCACTGGAAGTTGTGGCCCCGCTGGCGCGGCCCGCGGTGGCGGGTGTGAGCGCTGAGGCGCTGCGGCGCCGCAACTCCGACCCCGCCCCCGCGCCCTGCATGCCCGCGCCGCGCGCGCCCGACCCGCGCTCCACAGATTACATCGGACAGACCACCAACGGGCTCTTTCGGATCGCTGGGCACAGGTGCCGTACACTTGCAATCCGAGTTGGGAACTAACTTTGCTTCTTCGCACAGTACAATACAAAAACATTCGTTTAACTGTCCAAAACGTAATATTGTGATACATAGGTAACCACACTAGGCTAGGCGTCGCTACAAAACACGCCGCTCGTCAGTGCCTAGAGCAAACATCAATTCTTACCATTTTCTGTGGTTATAATATTCAGTGCTTTAAAAGAAAAATTAAGCTATCACAAAAATAACTTGATTGTCGGTATTTTTTTTAACCTAATTCAAACTCGCTTCGCAGGTTTCGCAAAGGCACTCGTTTCGCAAAGGGCGACAAATGCATTTATTGCCACCAAGCGATCGACGCGTTTGTCACACAGGGCCAGCGTTGCATCGACTGCAAACAACTCTACCACACGAAATGCATACAAAATAAAGGCGTAATTACAATGCCTTGTTCGAGTCCCTTCGAGCCAGTCACGTTAAGAGGCAGGCACAAAAAACGAATCATATTAAAAGATTCTACGCTAAACCTCATCCCGGACCATTCCAAGAGTTCAGTGACGTCGAACTTCAGTCTCACAGGGACGTCCGAGTTTATGGACAGGACGGACAAGATAATATCAGACGCTACCGAGTTGCAGGCCATGCAGAATTTTATAACAAACAAAATTTATCAAATTGAATCGACTGAGAACGAAAAGAAACAATCCGAGGTAACTTGTCAAATTATTTAAAGCCCACTTTTATAAATCCGCCTCAAATACAGGATGGATAATAAGATTCATCCTGTAAAGTTGTCAAAATTGAGATAGTACCGATTGCCAGTAAACAGTCGATAAGACATTTGTCTTCGATCATAAGTTTCGCTTAAGTGTACATCGACGATTACTCATAGATAACGCATCATTTGAGAATTATCAACATTTCCGCTTATTAATAAACGTCACTCAGCACTTAAGTTACGGCTCAAAATCGTGATAAGTCCTTATCAATATAATAATAATAACGCACACACTCAACATAGCCCCGCACTAGGGAAACCCTGTGTCGCG
>NW_020654289.1:18236431-18308273 GCF_003589595.1 Hyposmocoma kahamanoa
CGGGGACCTCTGCGTGGCAGTCCGGTATGGTAACCGTTCGGCCACGAGGGGTGTTAATCTAGTGCAGGATATTGGTTACTTGAAATGATATCATCCAAAATACCGATTATTATAATCTCTTAATATATGAAACGCACGCTTGAGATGCGCCTCGAAACCCGAGTGACTTTTCAGCCGATACGTGGATAAAACCGGATTAGGGGCCTGTTCATTGTTACGGGCCTAAATTTACCAGACATTAGGCGAGATCTGGTGTTTCCGGCTAATCTAGGATACGAATGTTCTTAAATTGCTTTTGATCTGGGTATTCCATGGCGATTGTTACTCTTTCACAGGTGGACCGTGTGTTCAAGCACGCCTTACGCGAATTCAAAGACAACTTAGTAGCGACATACAGCGTGGTCGAAACAAGAGGGTCAGCCCTCAAATACAAAGATCTTATCGGGAACTTTCTTCACGTCATGGAGACAGTGTGTGCTAGGGAGGGCTCGACCCTCTCAATTACTATGGGAGTGAATGCTTTTAGAGGGTTCATGGACGAGTTTATGAGTCAACATGAAACAGATAAAGCCAGGACAAAGAGGAAAAAGGATAAGAAACGAAAAGTGAGTTATGTTGCTGCCACTTACAAATTTAGTAATCTTTATGACTTTTTTAAAAGCTTTTTATTAAGTTGTACGGCGCAGATTATATAAAAAACAATTATTTAAAATTATTGTTATTAATTTTGGTGACACTTATCGTCAAAATTAGTAACAAATTTTTTTGAGGTTCAGCATTATATATAGAACTAAGAAAAACAATTCTTTTTGAAGGTTGACGACCCAATTCAATTCAAAAATCACACATTCATCCTGTCGATGATTAATATCCCGACCGAGTGCGAGGTCTGCAAGACCTTCTTCATGTGGCCCATCGAGCGCTCGCTCATCTGTCAATCCTGCAAGCTTGTATCGCACAAGAAATGTTATACAAAGGTATGTTTATAATTATTACATCTGCACTACAATTTTATCAAATTACTTTTTTTTACAATATCAAGTAACGAGACGAACAAGTAGTGCGCCTGATGGTAAACTACACGCCTGTACATAAAAGTATCAGTCTCACTCAGAGCTTTAAATCGCAAAGATCTGAGGGGCACTGCCAATGCGCCTGTCATCCTGAGATATAAGTTGACAAGTCCCATGTGCCTGTACTTTCACCAGATGCTGATATTAGTGCTTGGCGACATAAATAGGTAAGATGGCAGTACTTTCCTGTACGAACTCCACAAGAGGCTCTACTGCAACTAGGTCCCATGTGGCCGAGCGGCCTAGACGCCTGAGTCGTTGTCGCTAGCGAGCGCGTGAAATGTTATTTCTTGTTGTGACATCTATTGGTACTATTAATAATTTGCCATACAAAATTGTTATAATCTGATTTTTTTTAAGATGGAGTGAAATGACAGGTCGTTGCGCAAAAGTGTTGCCCGCTTGCAAGTAGCTAGACATCGCAATCGATAAATATTCTATCGACTTCGACTGAGTATTGGTTACATTTATGCAATAAATAGCCAAACTTGTGACATTTGAATCATCATCGGCCTATTAGTCGTCTAACTGCTGGGCACGTGTTCATTTGAATTGTCAATTACATACATACACTGCATTTAGAACTAAGTCTATTAAAAAAATACAAAGAAGAGACATATTTTCAGTTTTATCTTAATTCATTATACATTCAGCCTGTTCTTAATAAAATATATATGAATAAAAATTTATTTCCATACTAGTGGGCCAAAATAAGAACAATGAAGGCAATGACGCAATTAGTAGTCATTGGAATGGTTCATTCATTCATTCACAATTCAGACATTTTTGGCAAAAGTTTACCTTCTTTCACAATCTATTGATAAAACTGTCGACAACACGTATATGACTATTTAAATTTTTATTAATACTGAGAACCCTGCAAATGTCACTTTACTCCGTCTTCAAAAACGGCATTACTACATGACATTGGCGAAATTCTACAAGAGAAGCCAGAAACTTAAAAATTGAAATGACTTTAAATATACAACTGTCACTTTAAATTCAATGAATAAGGTCCTGGTAAACCAGTCTGATACTTAAAACCGGAGTAAATCAAAATAATAACATTTTGCTCAATTCTCCTACATTCCTAATCTGTAAATGCTTATGACACGTATTTCGTTCTCTAGAAGCTCACCGCCTGTAAGTGTCCTTCGATCGTCTAGATAATGTCTGTTGCTCCTCTTTTAAGGTGGCAACTCAATGCAGAAAGGACAGCTCGCGACCAGCAGCGGCTATTGTAGGCGTAGTGGATGCTGGAGGCCGAGAAGAGATCGGCGTCGTTAACCGAGGACAAGTAAGAGGACATTTCTATAAAGATATAATTAATTAGCCGCATATTGAGATAGCTTGAAAAAACAATGCACAAGGCAATGTCGGATTCTGCTCCACCATTAAAATTTGTAATTAATGTACGAATGTAACTTAAATCTTATTCAAAGTTCTGATTTTTTTCAAATGTGTTTTAAATTATCAGGTTTTCGGCGTTCCGCTAAGCGAGCTACCTACAGGAGACAGCAATATTCCTATTGTGGTAGACCGTCTTATAACTACGATAGAAATGACTGGGCTGTATACAGAGGGATTGTACAGGAAAAGTGGACTTAGTTCAAAGGTAAATCGCCTTAAAATATCCTCTGTTCATATACTGGTGTTAGGTCGACTTCTGGTAGGATTAATTTAGGAAACAAAGAAATAATAACAATGTGCCAGACAACTACGCCAATGGCCTGGTCTCAAACTAGGGAAGTCCCTGTATTTTGAGTACCAGAGCAAAGGAATTCACTCTGGAGCACATACCAGAGCAAAGCTCATTTCCTACATTGGTCCTATCGGGAACCCAACCCCGGACCTCCGCATCCAATGCCCACAGTATGAACCGTTAGGCTACCGGGGTCGTCGCTCTAAAATTCCTTCTGGGTTTTCTGAATAGTGTCCCCGAAGTTACTCTGGTGCTCATATTACTGGGAATTTCCTAGTTTGACCAAGTCACTTGTGTGATTGACTGCTACTTTGTTATTTAGAAGAATTGTAAACCATTCACGAAGTCAACGACAAACAGGTGCGTGAACTTCGGCGCCTACTAGACGAGCGACCGGAAGAAGGCGTGGAGCGCCTCGACTCGTACGCAGTGCACGTGAGAGCTTCCGTACTGAAAGGATTTTTCCGCGAACTGCCCGAGCCACTGCTCACGTTTGACCTTTACGACGACTTCATTCTGGCTGCGGAAATCACGGATCCACAGGTATTTTGTTAACTAGTCAGTGTATATAAAACCACCTAGGTGGGTGTCACTGACGGATATCCATCGCAAAGCAGCACTGTGTTCCAAATTGAAGCACAGGGAGAGCCAATGCAATCACAGGAACAGGAGACTACAAATCTTAGGTCTGTCTCATTAACAGTGATCGGAATTGTGGGAGTTCATCCATATACGAACGTTTTCTTAGTAAGGACATACCCATTTCGTTATCAATGCGTATAAAAATTTATTTTTTACTGTTTATTTTATTATGTTTATTTTCTAAACAGTCCAAAGTATAGGTTGTCGCATGTTTCATTTTTAAATGGCTAACGTATTTAAATACATAAGTACCTATAGAAACACAACTACAATATTATATTTTTGAGACAATAATTTGTCACCAATTGTACTCAAATTTCAATAAATAATACGCATCAAATATCAGTTCCGAGAAGTCCCGGGATTTTTAGAAGGAAATGTCCACGTTATCTTTAGTGTAGCTAAATTAACTCCTTCCGATCACTGGCCATTACGGAAACTTCTCTATGTATCAGAAATATGTAATAATAATATAGGTGGTGGTTACCAGTTCGCACAAAGTTAACCATAGACATGTCGGTTTAAATACCCCACAAAGGACTCGTTTCTTAATCTAAGTTACTGATCCCGCCCCACTTGTTCTTGTTCTGATTAACGTGTATAATAAAGTTATATACTATGAGTAATCCAAGCAAAATTAACCAAAAACGTAATGTAATAAGCAATGGTCGGAATGTTCCAAATGAATAGATAAATGTCTACATGATTATAGATACAAGTAGTGATTAAAATCACCAAATGTTAATTAATAACTTTATTCGAATTCCGGATTTCCTGAAATAGTTTTACTGCATCGTAAGATAAAACTATTCATTTAAAAAACTGAAGTTGGATTTTAAAATAATTCTAGTGGCACATTAGTTGAAACAAGCTTTTGCTTATAGCTCATAATAATGTTTACTTTTGTGAAACATGTTTTTTTACAATTACTTTAAGATCCAACTTCAGATTCCTAGGTCAGTAGTTTTATCTTACAATACAGTAAAACTATTTCTGAAGAATCATAATTAATTAATGGTTTTAATCACTCTTTGTCACTCCTTATAAACGTTTATCTACTTATTTGGAACTCCCTATTCCAACCATGTAATAAAATAATAACAAACACCTACATGGCATACACAATAGAGGTATCAAATTGTCAACATCCGAAATTAAAATGGCTTAATACTAACTGGATATTTCATTTCTGCAGGAAAGAGTATCGAGCATATTCACTATTCTCAAGAAGCTGCCTAAGCCAAACTTCGATCTAGTCGAAAGACTCATATTCCATCTTGCCAGAGTCGCGCTCGGGGAAGACCACAACAGGTAACAAGTTATCATTTAAGACAAGTAAATTGATTTTATCTCGTAGATTTCTGCATCGCAGTTTTGTGTGTCGACCCTTACTCTATTAATTTTAGGGAGTTTACCGTTTGATCTTGTTCACCCATATTCGTGTTCGAAAATACGTAACAAGTTGTTGTTAATAGGATGGGCCCGAATGCATTGGCGATCGTGTTCGCGCCGTGCATCCTGCGCACGCACAAAGTGCAGCCCGCACAGGATTCGCTGCACGACATCGCGCGACAGACCGCCTGTCTCGAGGCCATCCTAGTCGACAAGATGCGCACGGTAAAATATCACTTCATTTAACACAAAATACCGAATGGTACTCCTTACAGAATTTTCCGCACCAATTCATTTCCTCTCTCTACGCTGAACCGCAAGTATCTCTCTTAGCTTCTCTGTTCCCATCCCTCTCCAATAAAACCGCGCTGTTCAATCTTTCATTTGATTGATCTCACGCGTTGACGACGTGCGTTACATATTATTTATTAATATAATAATTATTATGTTTATATATATAATAGGTGCGCGGCATGCTGCAAGACATTGCGACCTTGGAAAGCGCATGTCACAGCGCCAGCAGCCGGCTGGTGTCCTTACGCTCATCACAGGCGCCACAGCCCGAGGAGCAGACGTTGCAGAGTCATCTGGTAGTCTTGCAAAGGGAGAAGGCCGCGCTCACCTGTAACCTGCCTTCGCTCATCAGGTAACACGTTTGCTCAATCGAACATCATTATCACGTGTGTAACAGCAAAATCTTTTCTCCCAAACATCGAGTATGTAACCAGAAATAGAGACGAAATAAGGGCCATACATTCTTGGTAACTCATCAGTGATACATGACTTATAAACTGACATGTGTGTACGTCTCCGTGTATTCCAAAAAATATTCTGTATTTATTGTAATAAAGATAATATCTCTAACAATGGCGTGCTGTTCAATTCGGTGGTGTGGGAAAAACAGCACCACATCTAATTACAAAACAAACGGAATTACATTTCATCGGTAATTAAATATTAATATGTAATTTTTAAATTTTCGCCATTATAGCATAGCTCAAGTATAACATAGTGAAGACACCCATCAATTATTATTCCAAAATATTTATGCGTCATGCTTCCAGCTAATGCAATTCCCATTACGTCATCTCATTCTATTTTTTTTTGTTTTGTTACTAGTGTTGCACAGAAAAAAACCATATTATGTATCGATATTTGCAAGTATAATTATTACTGTATAGTGATTTATGTTGTGTATTTATTCTATGTTGAGTGTGTGCGTTATTTAAACAATCGTAAAGTAAAAAGAAATCTACATTTAACGTCGTCGTAGTTAAATATTGAGCCATGAGTATAATGTATCGATTTTATAAGTATGTCAGATTATG
Organism: Hyposmocoma kahamanoa; assembly: GCF_003589595.1. Lineage (NCBI taxonomy): Eukaryota > Metazoa > Arthropoda > Insecta > Lepidoptera > Cosmopterigidae > Hyposmocoma > Hyposmocoma kahamanoa. The sequence goes on from NW_020654289.1 coordinate 18,242,569, forward strand.
CACAAGAAACACTTACTATTACGTAACAGATTGTAAAATTGTAGGAATGATTTCGCAGATGACAGAGTTTATAGAGAATCGTTCATTGTTATTGCTCAGGAAAATTGTTTTTGTTTGAGAGTACATTTATATATTGTGCAATCTTCATAAAGCTATTCAATTAAATCTTAAAACTAATAGTGTAGTTGCGATACCTAAATTAATTAAATATGTACCTGTATTTTTAGGTATCTAGTTTTTGCATATTAAATGTCGTTTAGCCTTTAAACGATTGTTTAACTAAACATGGCAGCTTTTCCCTTGTCCCTCACCTGGCTCAAATCTATTTTAGTTATTTTTATTTCATTGCATAATAAAATCGAAATAAAAAAAAATAAATTAAAAAACACGGCTGCCCTGTGCTCTTACAAAGGAAACTATAAATTTATTATTATTTATATATTTTTTTGTTTGCTGTCATTACAAAATTGTGTGTTTTGACATTTTTTGATACCCAATGCCACGCTCACTCGGAATGACTATGGATTCTAACAATACTACACAATTCGAAATCGGTTAAAACATTCAGAAGTTACAGAGGAATCAATAAACGATATTTCCTTACATATATTCACCATGAAAACATTACGCTCCTTTGTTCTTTTTCGTTTCTTTTTTGTTTTGTGTGCACATTCGTGTCAAAAGCAGGTAAGGTATAACCCTTACCTGCTTTTGACACTTTTTTATAATGCCATATAGATATGTATATATACTATATATATATATATGTATATATATATATATATTATAATGTTTCTTGACTGTCGATGTCGATAATATAATATTTGCTTTGCCCAACTCTAATGTATATTTCGAATTCCGGCTGGCCAATCGGAGCGCAGTTGCTGCAATATCTAGAAAACTTTAGATGATCCGTCCAAGGAACCTACTTGTCCTTAAAATCTCAAGATGTCATCATGTGTATGTTTGTTTTATTTAAATAATATCATCATTGCCTTTGCCTAATACATAGTTTCCCCAAGTGGGCGCTGAAGAGTCCAAGGGGGACGGTAGGGGTACCCTCGGAAGCAATTGGCGGACGTTGACGCTGTCCAGGGCATGCTACCGCATATAAATTATTTTCGTTGTTTTTTTTAACTTATTATCAAAAATACGTGTTTGTTTTTCCTGGTGGCGGGCGTTGAAATTTTTATGGCCTAATATCACTTTTTACCAAAAAAAGTATCCATTTTCAATTTGTGCTTAGGGCAACATCGGACGACGACCTCCTATCAACAACGGATCACGACGGCGAATTCGGTAGTCAAGACGACCTCAGCGCCGGCGCAGCCTCGCTGCGCTCACAGCGGCTATTGCAAAGACAGCTATCCTCCGACGACCCCATCATGGTCTAACACCGCGACGCTGTAGATATATATGGTCATTGTTACCCATCGAAAGCGAAATAACTCCGCTGATGCTCTGGTGAATGACTTTGACGTCTCTACAGCACTAGTTTTATTACAACACAGATGCAATAAAACACTACACATAATAAATACAAAAGGTACATCAAATCTATGAATATTTATATCAGCACTGGTAGCACATTGGCAGCGAATGACAAGTTTAATACTATACTGATTTGAATTAATGAGCACGACCTGTCATTTTTTTAACAACAAATAATATTTAAAGAAATTTAGAGACGTTGATCGCGTACCAACGGCTTTGTGACTACTAGTGCTGTATGTGAAAATGGAAAATTGTCCTAGAGGATACCTATTATGCCAAAAATGATAGATCTAATCGTTAAAAACGTAAATACTGATAGATCTAAGCCTGGATATACTTCTTGCCATTATAAATTATATGCGAGAACCCGGATGTACTAAATGAGATTATTTTTTATTATTAAGGACATCTATGAATTATGTCACACGCGGTTGTGTAAGCTTGTAGGAGACAAAAAAAAAACCCAAAATTTTGAGACAGTACTTATTTGTTGTTCAAATTTAAAAAATGTTTAATTGGAATGTACAAACACTAAAAGTTCATTTTCAAAGGACGTAAATAGCAAAAAGTTTTTAGATATTACAGGAGTATCGTCTTCTCAAATCTTCTCGTGTGCCTTTAAAAGGTATAAAATTGTGACCTAAATCGTAGATGGTTCCCGAAGTTAATCAGTAACAGATTGTAATCTTCAGTGCTGTTATATTGTCGTACTTAGAGTTAGTAATGAGCTTATTCCATAGTGTACTGAGCCCTCACGCCCCAAGAAAGTACCTATCGGTCTTTGTGTCCAAATACTTAAGTGTATAATGAATGAACAAGACCAGGGTTTCACGACGTTTTATGCTAGATCAGATTCCCAAAATGATTTAAACGAATTTTGTTGATAGTGATGTTCGAGTCTTAACAGTTCCTCACATTTATATTTTATTTTGGAATCGAATAACATTACGATTAGACAAAGATATTTTATTAGATAGAGATATTTTATGCCAGTTTTCTAACATCGCTGATTCTAAGCTGGCGCGTAGTGGAATGCAGCCTGACCGGTGTTGAATTGGCGTCGTGAAGTCCGAGCCTTATTGATAAAATATTTTTCGTACATGGGATTTATATCACCCACGCACTGACATTATATTTTATGACATATTTTCTCTCTGTACATATGTAAATCTTGTGATTATTATTAGCTGTATGATTTCTTTAAGGTTACTGTTTTACTATGTGTTCCAAGTTGCCTTTTCGTTGACGAATTGTACACGTTATAAAATGACATGGCGATTGTGATTTTTTATTTTCGACATAGGTAGTAAGCATTAAAAGATTTTATTGGAGTCACTAAATTGTTAATGAATTGGATCATTCCAAAAGCATTTTATTAGTAAAATAATTACCATTTTTATTGATAATTTTTGTATAATTTTTTCTTACCTATAAGTTGCGTTTTAAAAAACCTATTATACGATATTTAATTAGTGTTTATTATCAAAACTTTTCACTAAACAGAAGCATCATCCTATTTACTTCGTATTTTATAGTTTGTAAAATAATTTAAACCTTGCTTTTTATGCACCAATGACTATTTTTTTTATTTATATATATTATAAGCTCACAACTTTTCCATAATACATGTAATTACCATGACACAAAATTTTAGTTTTCCATCCGGTTTTCAATCCGGTTGCCATACAATTAATATCAAAGCAATATTTTAATAAAACTTTCCTATATTTGCTTTCATATTCTCAAAGACTGTCTATTGATAAGCTATTGAATTTATTGTTAAGTCACAAATCTTTTTCTCCGCTTTATAGTTTTTAATGATTTACTATTCAGACAACGAATATCTCTGTGAAATCTTATTTAATGACGTTTGTACAGCGCAGAAAGCAGATTTTTTACATTTACAGCTCAATTTATTTAAGTTCTTGGTTTTTATCGAACTACATTTTATTTACAAAATAAACGTTAAGCCAGAAAACAATGTTTGAATCTCACAAGGAATGCTATTGCAAATAGTGGCTATTTTTCGTCTAACTTTTTAAAAGATGATGTTCCTTTATTCTTATGAAATTAATAACTTATTGGGAAATAAAATGCGCATCGAGGTGCCGAACAAATCCAATGTCTATATCTATGTACTTATAGAACACTGTTGACTTCTCTTTCATTGGGGTTGTGTCGCAGTATAGGTAGCGACAAATACCTTGACCATAGTAGATACGGAGCGAGTTTGAATAAAAGTAAACGCAAATTATTTTGCATTGTTCCTGCCGAAAATTATTAGGTAAGGCATTGCGAGCGCGCTCCACATAGACGAATTTTAATTCTGTTATGGAACTAATGAATCAAACTCGAATGACATTTTGTACATACAATCTATTATAGAAACTTATGTCTAGGGTGTGATTTGTTAGGTTAGTTGTAAGTAAAGTCTCACAATTAAAAGGGCTTAAATATCTCTTAATTTTAGGCAACGAAAGTGTCCCAACTTTAAGCTAGTTTTCAAAACAAACTCGTGAGACAATTACATGCTACCCCGCGTATACAGTTTCTGCAATACAAATACGAAGATGCTGATGATTTTATTCGACTCCCCGTAGGCTTAGTCGCAATAGAGCCACTGAACTCGCTCCTTATTTATCTGTCGTCAAGTCATTTGCCGCAACCAACAATCTACTGTATTTTCTGTGCCTTCAAATAGTTTGCTTTCAGCAGTCCATGTCTATGAAAGTTTAGATGTTACTGTTGTCGTTTACATATGTTAGAACCTTATTATATTATTGTTAGAGTCAAACACATAATATTTAGACTACGAAACGTGTTTTCGAAGTTGTTTTGTATAGTTACTATAGTACTATGTATACTGTTTCTATGCCCCATCAGTAAACATACTCATAATCATAACTTTAGTTCTATGTAAAGAGTAATTGTGCAATGTGGCTACATGTAGGATGTAACGACACTTTAGAAGTGTATGTAGATAACCGCGAGTTCCATTTAAGTACGATTATGTAAATAATTTAGTTATACAATTTTAGCCGATATCCCATATTGCGTTTATGTATTAAGAACGCTTTTAATCTGTGAGTAGTCCCTATGTTGACAATTCCCTTTTGGTGCCTCTATGTGAATTTAAAATTTGTATTGTTTGTTTTATAAAATCTAAACTTGATTTTCTTTTCTTAAGATTTAAGATTTAGTAAATTCTTGTCGATGTAGTAAAGGCCATACAGTCCTATGCAAAGCTTTTTCTTTGATCTATCTTTATCTAAAGTGGCCTTTTTATTCTTTTATCTTCTATAAAATAGCAAACTTTTATAGATGTGTACTTAAAATTATTCTAAATTCACTGTTAGCGTTGTTTACACGTGTTTATTTTGATGACATAGCCAGTTTTTTACCATGTCAGTGGAGAGTACTTCTAGTTGAACATTGTAAGCTTAAGTTAACATGATATTACTGGGATATTTCCAATATTGTTTGTCAAACTTGTAGTTATATTCTCTAAGGACCAACACTATGTCGTTTACATTTATATTCCTGTATGTTATTTGACTGTGAAGTTTCTCCTACATGTTAATCATTAATGAATCTTGTAATATATTAATAACATGTATATTGTTCAACTTATTTTTAGGACTCCTATATTGTGTCAATATAATGAAATGTAACCAAAACATTATACTGTATACAAACTATAAAAAAAATAAACAATTGCTGTGGAAATTTACTTTGTTTTATTAATGAAATGCATATCAATTTTACAAACGACACCAATGCTTTGTAGTAGGCCTAACATGGTTGGCATAATCAAGTGTCAGTCTGTGTATCCTCATTAGACTTTTGCTGCCAAGGTAGAAGACCAAGTGGGCAAGTAGACCAGTTGAAAGTATTTGATGCCAACTGCCAAATACCGTGTGCTATTCGTCCAGTATTGTTATCGCCATTTATTTCAATGTCCTCATATATCTGACAGTCTGAATCATTGTCATCATCTATTGAATGCTCTTGTGCCTTTTTCAAATCATCAACTGTATAAATTTTGGAAGCCACTGAAGAAAGAGTCTTTGGACTAGAAATCAATTTAGCAAGTTTACATATTTTTTCTGTTGTAACTTTTGGCAAATGTGGCTCAATTAAATTAAGAAGCTCTCTGACAAAATATATTAAATTTAAATTATAACGGGATATAATAGGCCTTATAAAATTCAAGTCCATTAGTTCCCTAGGAACAGGTTTTTGTAAATCAAGTAACAGGCCATTAACTTTCTCATTTGGAAACCAGTGGTGGAACAATAGCTTAAGATCCTTTCTCTTCTTGCTTTCAAAGTCGTTTTTGTTTATTCTGAAAAATAAAACTTATGTAATTAAAATAAATGTTTCATTCAGACATATGGTCAATAAAGCTATTGCTAAAAATATTCTTTTGAATGTTGTATATTTTGATTATGACCTATGACAAAAAGTTTAAATAGTCAAATAATACTGACTTTTTAATTTTATCTATAAAATATTTGGATTTTCTCAATGCTGCTAAAATCTCAGACACCCAGAGGGCAGCCAGACGACTTCTATCTTTGTCAGAATTGGAATATTCAGATATCTTGATTAGCTCCATTAGGAAATCTAACAACAGATCATTTGAATGCAGAAATGTCAACATAAACTCAAAGCATTGCACATATGGCCTATTCAACTGATTCTTGTGATAGAATTCATTGTTGCCCATTGCATTTAGTAATTCCATAGAAAGAAATAAAGAATCTTCTCCAAGCAGTGCTTTATTCACATATGTCACAGCATTTGCAGTTCTTAACATCTTTTTTGACTGCAAATTGATTGCGTTAACTAAGGACATAATAGACACAGTCTTTAAGTTGGACAGATCTATTTTATCCCCAAATAGATCTCTTACATCATTCACAATAGATTCCCTCATTGTGACATCAGGTATTTCTGATAAATTCTTTATTTTACATCGTGAATGTGTGCAAATGCTTAGAGAGATGCAGTAGTTCATCAATACAGCAATTTTATTTTCGTCATTGACATTCGTTTCTTTTTGTCCTGCTACATAGTCTTTTATGCACATTTTGTGTTTCTCCCAGTAAAATTTTTGTAGCCAATCCAGACTAATTGAACAGGCATCTCTGAGGATCTCAATGGATGGTAGATTACTACTATGGGCCGTGTTATGTCTCATATCAATTATCCAGTCGGGAACACCCAAGTTTTTCGCTGCCTGATACAAACTGGAGCCCCGCGCGGTTTCTGTATCAAGCATGTGATTTACAAAACGCATAATCGCTGACGAATACGCCAAACGGAGTAACTGCTCGTTGATAGCATCGCCGGAAATTTTCGCGTCTTGAATATATACTTCTAGTAAAGTTAACGTAGATTCTACGCCCGAAGGTAATGATGGACATCTAGCTTTCCATACCAATAACTGCTTTAGCGCCTCTTGTTTAGTTTCGAAGGTCGAATTTGGTGAATAAATTAATTCATATACTTTGAGCCACTCCGCGCTGTTGAACCAAGGAACTATGTGATAATATTCACTCATTTCTAACAGGTTTTTTGAGAAATAAAACAAAACACCGTCATCTAAACATAACCTCTCCAAGTCTCCACTGAGTCTCCACGTTCTGTTAATTGAGTTAATTCTGTTTGATTCACGTTTGATTGATAGGATTGACAGTGACAGTGACATATATATTTTTTAATATTAGTGGCTTTGCATTCGCATTTAGCTATTGAAAGGGTTTTGAAAGCAGAATTTCAGTTTATGGAAGAGGTATGGAATTTGGATGAAAAAGGATTGGGAAGGTGGGTAGCTATCGATATACATATTAAAGCTTGATATTATTATTTTCAGTAAGGGATAAACTCTTGAATCAAGCGGTAGACTGTTGGATTCATAGCTTTATGGGTACCTATATACTAATTCCATGATTGAATTAATTTTCCGAAAAATTTCATATAATATTTAGTCGAAATTTTTCATTTTGTAAAGATATTTTTTAGAAAAATAAATATTTTTCCGAATGTTTTTCCTATATTTACCCGTATTTGACAATTGACATCTGTCAAAGGTTGAAGAACAAAAACAATGGAGCGTTAGAAATATCTATTTGCCTAAAAGTTGGTAGTGTTGAAAAAAGATAGAAAATAAATAAAGAAGTGTGAAAAAAAGATTTCGAAAATCATCTATAATATCGATATCCCTATTAATAGTATCGATACTATCGATAGTATATAGCATAAAAATAGCGATAATATTGAATACTTGCAATACTATCGATAGTATTGATAATGACTATCGCATAAATAATCGACATTATCGATAATATCGATACTATCGATCATGACTATCGCATAAATAATCAATACTATTGATATTATCGATATGGCTTTGCGCAATCGAAAGTCGTGTATAACGCAATAATATTGTTTATACATATATTTATAGGCTACGTACTCTGTAACTGGTACTATGTACTGTACTACTATACCGAGGTAGTGACGACAGAATTATTGATTTTTTTTTACATGTACTTAAATACAGCTATATGTCGCTTACACGAACAGAACAGTCCAAAGTACAAAGTGCCAAGCTTGATGTTCTCTTGACTGTACCTACTTTTTGCTGTCGTTAATTTAGTAATATTAAAGTAGAAAATTCAAAAGCTTACTTTCGAACTACCACAACACTGCGGAAAATTGAATTACAATTTCAACATAATTTCACAAGACAATGTTAGCTATTATGCGTTTATAATGTACTTGATGTTGCCGGACTGCCGCTCAGAGGTCCCAATTTCGATTCCCGGGCTGCGAGAAATATTTGTATGGCCTACATTTATTTCTCACATGAGTTTGGATGTAATTTGTGGTTGTCTATGTGTGTGTGTCCTTGGCACCCGCGATACTGGGTTTCCCTAGTGTTGTTGAGTTATACATTATTATTATTATTATCGGTAGCCGGTTGGGGGGCCGGCTGGGGGACCGGTTGTGGAGCCGGTTGGGGGGCCCAGATTGAAAATTGATTAATTGTAGATATACACGATTAACGATTGATCAATTGTTAGTTGCGAGAACCGCAATTCTGTTTCGCAATTGACAATTAATTAATTGTCAATCTTTAATTGTCCGAACAATTAAATTTTGCCTAACACTGGGGTTGGGTAATTTTCCGCGAAAAATTTCAATTATTGGAAATTTTCCACATTTTTTTAAAAAAATTGGAAAAATATATTTCGAAGGCTCATATTATGTTCTACGTTTAGTATAGTCTACGACTATCTTTTGAAATTTTATTTGGCGTGAATTATATTAATCCTAAGCTAAGAGCTGTGGTTCTCGAGATTTAAAAATGGTGCCGCCGGAATAAGCTTATTTTAGCGTGGACAGTGAAACACCTTAATACCTTCAAAATGGCGTAACGACTAAATCTAGTTTTTTACGACTAGAACCGACTAAATCACGACTTTTTTAGTGTAATCAGATCTAAGCTAGGTGTTGTGGTTCTCGAAATTGACAAATGGTGCCGCTAAAATAAGCTTATTCCAACGTGGACAGTGAAACACCCTATAAGTTATAAAACTTTTGAACGGCGGACCGACTAAATCTAGTTTTTTTCCTCTAGAACCGACTAAATAGGGACTTTTTTCTGGCTAGTCAAATTTCCAAAACTCGATCAGGTCACGCTGGAATAAGGCACACAAACTTAAGAGTTATACTCTTGTCGGTGGAGCGTCTTCCAGTATCTCTCTTATAAGCCAGCTTGACCTTATATGACACGACACCGGCCTTTTCCTTTATTCGGTCTATGTAACTGCGCCTAGGTCGACCTCTTTATTTTTTCAACTGAGGATAAATATATATAGCCAATGCTATGGCTATAAGGAGTGGCGAGCGAAGCAAACTCCAAAAATTATGTCCACTTTTAACAGTACGGGAACGGCCACTGCCTATAACATGATGAAAAACAGTTGCTATGATAATGTGAGCCAGGGAAGCAAGTCTGGACATCAGTCGTTTTAAAGAATACTAAATAACAAGAATACAATTTAAATTATATTTATTGATTGAAGTGTTACAAATAAACTATGAAATATTCATAGGGAAATTAAATTATAGTGAGCCTATTTACTACATAGTCAACTATTAAAATTTTCGTTTGTTGATTGGCGTTGGCTCGAGCCCTGAAGCCGCCTCTGAGGGGAGCCAGCAAATCGCACAGGAAAAGGGTAGATGGAGGTAATTAAAAAAGTTGATATAAGAATTACATTTTTATTAAAAAATGATTCCAAAGCAGGTTCTTAATATAGTTCGCAAACAATCAAACCACCAGTGACCTTGTAAGCAAAGAAATTACAAGAGCGAACATGTAAATAGTTGAAACTAATTGATGCAAGAAGTTACTGGAATTGGCGATGTGACTTCGACCGATATATCAGGGAATGTAAAATGTGATTTAGCAAATTTCAGCCAGAAAGTAAAAATAACTTAAGTTTGGTTCAAGTAAGCAAGTAATATTGTTGTAACATAGAGGTGGCAATGTCGTGTACCCACCCATCCAGATAGTTTTTATTTGTATAGAAAAAGATGCGAAACGTCTACAATATGTCGAAAGGAGAAAACAGATTTGCTCAATTTTTGATGTTGAGGGTGTGCCTTATTTAATAATAATATTATATAATATAACAATTTATATTATAATAAATATGAATATAAATTCCACACACACAATTCCACCCACAAAAAATACGTTGTCGATCGTCTGTCGCTTACACGTTTACTCGATTTTCCAAAATATCGAGTAAATCTATAGGCACCTTAAAATGATTGGAGCGGATGTCCCTTACCATAAGGTGATGAAAATTGCTCTCTAACTAAAATTTCCTGTTATGTTTCTTATTGTATTATTTTGAAATTCGAGATCATCGAGTTCAACTGTCATACATTCCACATATTACAGTAATTTGCAAATGATACGACCTTTAGCCGTTACCTTTGGCATTGATGCAATTACAGAATATTTTTTTTAATGTAGGGCATGACCACATTCCCACCTGATATTAAGCGACATGTGGCAGACGTCCTTTGTTATGCGTTTATCTGTCTACATGCCTATTCACTCTAGCCTTAAACAGATTTAAATTGTAGTTTTCGGAAAAACCAAAAACTGGCGGCAGTGTATTCAATTTTTTTGAGGAAGGATGAAAAAATATTGAGTTCTTAGGTTATACACATAGGTAATGACACAATTTTTTCAGATCTAAATAGCGCAGATTTGCTTTTTCAAACAAACCAATATTTCGGGCTCTTTACAGGTCCCATGGTCACGGCTTTACTCCATATCCCACGCACCGAAACTTCGACCGAAAACCCAATTTAGATCCGAAAAAATTGCCTTATGCTAGAAAAAATATTTAAAAAAAAAGATATGACGCAAAGTGCTTCATGAAATATCGTTTATTCCAACTATTATCTGTACCATACTAAACAAAAATCAAGTGCAAAATTATAGTGAACTATTCGAGAGCAAAATACGACATTCCTACAAGCCTCGCATTCAGTATGGTCAAGATAAAATTGCGACACGTAAACGCAATTCAACTGCTTGCGAACCACACAATCAAGTTTAAATGCACATTTTAACTAGGGCCTCGGACACAGACGACAATCAAAAAGCAAGTAAAAACACAGTTTAAAAGAGTAACCAAAATAAGAAATAACAATATGATCATGGGCGGATCGGAATTAGAAGCTTTAAGTCATGATTTCGGTAACAAATTGAAGTTTTGATTTTCATCAATACTGTAATCTCTTTTTCCAAGTGAGTGATACAATATCGTCTTCAACTAAAACAGTACCAAACGGCAGTGCTCTCGTGTAACGGAACTACTTTGTCACTACACATGTAAAGGAACATTACGAAATAACTACGCTTTCCGATATAAAAGAGTAATCTTAGTATGTACCATAATAAATATCTATCAATATATATTCTCGATCAACAAATATAATTTAATATAGGCAATAATACGAATTTTTAAATCTATTAACATTATCACATTATGAGTTTCCGACGACATTATGCCGTCTTTAATAAATTTATGGTTCGTTTGTAATTCTTTAAGTATTTACAAACTCGATCTTATATTGTACAATTCGTCTTTTTAAGAAAGATAACTACGATAATGGAGATGCAGTCCGTTTGTTCACAGAGCGGTCGGGCCGGCGGGGCGCGGCTACTCTACAAGTCTTAGGAATAAGTACAAAAGCGAGAGGGTCCGCCGACTGGGCCGATTGGGCTGGGGCCTCAATCGCGGCGGACCCAGAGATCGTGGTCGCCAACCGCACGGCCCGAACGCCCAGACGTGCATCACTTACAACGTAAACCGTATACCAACGGGTACTGGACGACGGCTCGAACACCATTAGGGTGCAACGTCAATGCAGACGCGGCAGTGCCTGTGTTTGCGCCGTAGCGACATCCAACCGAAAGGAGACCGACGCTGCTCATAATTCCACGGAACCCAGGTCCTGCTTTGGGGCTCGTGGCGACGGAGGCGAAGGCGGTGATGGCGGCGAGGTTTCGAACGCTGGAGGCGTAGCAGGCCGCTGTTGGAATTTTCCCGGCAGAGCTGCCAGTGCGGAGACTGCCGCGTCCATATGCGGGATACGTTTCATGATCTTGCCCGAGGTAATCAGCCGGCCGAAGCCCTCCTGGTGCGCGAATGCATAACCGGACCGCACCGACCTGCTGGGGAACAAAATGCTTTATTCAAGCACCGTTAAATACCACCACCAAATTATGAAACTAACACAAATTATTGCTAAAATACTAGAATGGAATATATGCAATTGTAAGTGACATGCGATCCGAAAACCATAGCGTCATTACCAATTGCGAAAACCTAAGAATATATTCCATATAATATAATATGGCACAGGTTTTGTTTTCTTTTCGTAGCTTGACCGTCATAAACTCGACAATTATTCTCGTTCACGGGCTAGGTGCATGGTCATCAAAAAGCACCCGCAACCCGCAACCAAAGCGGCACAGCCGGAGGGTACGCACCGTCGCGCGCGCTTGGTGGAGGGCGTGCGCGGCTGCGGGTGCGCGGCGCGGCGGCGCAGCGACGCGCGCAGGCGCTCGGCCAGCGTCGGCCGCATCCACGAACACGCCAGCCGCCACGACACCACCGGCAGCATCAGGATTATCATCTGCGTGCATTCAATGATTCTTGTCATTAGGGCACCTAGTAGCAGTGGAGTTTGTGACAGAACTCGTCCAGGGAATTACTGCGTTTCGGTATTGAACTAAGGGTACTGGTGAAATCACACACACAAGGGACTTGTCAACTTGTCCCAGAGTGACGGATTTAGCGACAGTGCCCCTCAGATCTTTGCGAATTAAAGCTCGGACTGGAACTGCTATGGACAGGCGTGTCGCTTACCACCAGGTCCTTGCCATTACAAAAAAAAAACCTAACTTGAATGAGCCAATAGTAATTATAGGATTCACTTGGTGCCGTCTAATCTCTTTCTGACGACATTTACCAACTATTGAGTAACATTAATCTTCTTTTGAATGGCTAATAATATTTATCTATACTCTGTGACTGCTAATTCACGTAATACAAAGTCTTATCGAGTGACAATATAGGAAAATACTAACCGTGAGCACAGCAGTAAACCAAAACGTAGCCTGCGTAAGCGCAACTGTGAGCGATCCGACATAGGGGCCGCCGATCACGTAGTTATAGAAGTAATCTAACACGAAGTAGGAAACGAGGGAGCCCCAGATCGTGATATGGTTGAACACCGTCCAGTACGTCGTGTCGAGTGCAATCTGAACGCAGAGAAAAGCAAAATAAGAATTAGTCAGCAGCAGATCGTGGTAAATTCAACAAGTATTGAATCAAAGTTAAAGACGATGTGGTGTCTAGGATAGAATTGGGAATGTTGCGAATTTGGTCATATGGAAAGAATGGATGTTATGAATATCACATGACACAAATCAATAAAGCGGACACAGATAAAAAGTCAAGAAAAGGTCGACCTCGTTGTACAACATCCTCAGCCAGATTTAAGTTGTATTTATAAAAGGATTTTCAAAAGTACTAAGAATAAAAGGGCGTGTATTGCAAGATTTTTCGTGAATAAAAAAATCTTATGATTATGAATACAAAGATCAAATACACAGAACAATTTTCATCGACGTGGGAATTGAACCGAGGTCCATGCTGCACCGTAGCATTGCTTGAGATTGCTTGACCAAGTCGTCGAAATTCTCTTATGTGTTGTCGCCACTAGCGGCATCTAGTGAGAGATTTTTGAATGACCTTTTCACCGCAGCCGATACCTTTACCATAATCATAACAAGACTAGTGGAGTTATTTAACAAAAAATACGCCCTTCCCATCGGTGTAGGCTGAGAAACACAGCTTTCCACTTGCTACGATCCTCATATCTTTCACCTCATCAACATGCATCAATGTCTAAATCAGGAAATAAAGCAGCTAATACTCACTTGTGTAGTATTGTCAATAATTAGTATAGTAGCAACTACGCTGCCTAATAGCATGTGGTCGGACAGGATCTTGCCGTCCGGCGCCAGACCATCTTTGTAAGTACCTGTCAATACACAATAAAGATTCATTCAGAATTATTCTTGTAATCACAATATCAAACCGAAACAGTGTAAGTACGTTTACGTTACGCTTAAAATTAGTTCATAAAACTGATAAAGTATAATCGTTTTTCTTTAAGAATAATAGATCAGCAATTGTAAGTTTGTCAAGTTTTAATCATGACACTTTTTTATTTGTTTTTATTTTATGCACTTTAGGAAAATTCACGGTCTAATTATACAATTATAGATATACTTAAATGTGAGTAATTAAATACGCATTTCCACATTTAGCAAACAACATAAAATGTTTACACAATTGCTTACAATACTAAAGAGAAAAAAAATATTTAAAAAATGCAATTACGCATTAGTACGCAGAGAGTTGACCCTAATTCTAATCACACTAAGAATTAATATGTCATTCTACAGGCTGCAGCAAAGAAATGCGAGTATATTTTATTGATATTTGAGTAATTTGTGGAGCTATTTTTTTTTAATTATCTTAAAAAATAAATGGCTCCACATGCTAAATGTCTGAAATCTAACAAAAATTTGTATGTGGAAGGAATACTTTATTTCGTCATGAATACTTTATTATTCCTGAACGAAGGACTACTTTTCTCAGTAGGTAACATCACCTCTATACGAATAGATGTAGCATATAATTTTGGTGGAAAAAAATTAGTAAAAAAATTTAGAAAAATAATGTTGCGAAATGGTGTGAATAATTTGTGTTGTAGGTGTACATATATAGTCGGGTCTTTGTGTTACTTTGACTTACCATATGGTATAAGGAACAGCACGAGTGACGTAAAACATCCATGCAAAGTGGACTTAATGAACTCGGTCTTATTGAAGAGCTGGCTTGTGTGTCCCGGGGCGTACAGCTTCGGGAATTGCAATGACGTCGCGTCGGACACGTCCTGCTCGAACACGCCGAGGGCGAGGACCGGCAGAGACGTGTAGAACAGGTTGTACACCGAGATAAACATCTCGTCGAATACCGTCTGAAAATCGAAATTAAGTATGAAGAAAAAGTTCATTTTAGTAAATTAATATTTTCAATAAATTTAAAAAATCATAAGAGTTTTACTGCGGTAAAAGTTGGGTATAAAATTTGCTGACGTCATGGGTTTTACTGCAATTATACAAGTTACCATTATTAAACGGAAAACTACCGTGAGAATGACTCTCATTAACTCTCGTTAACTAAACTGCCTGATAACTCACGTATTCAAGTCGAATTATTGACCCTGACAGCCCGATCATTCAGTACGGGTGTGTAGGATTACACACTGCTCAGCAAATGCTGTATATACTCAGAAATACTAAACACTTCGCAATTCGGTAAATTCACCCTCAGTTACGGTAGTTGTATACGGGAGTTGTCTGGTAGTTTAGAAAGTTATCATTATTTTATTTTATTGCTATTGCTAACCGTTTTTATCAAATAAGTAAAAACATTAGAAACGACAGAAGAAGTATTAAACAGTTTGTCCGACATTGGACATGATTTTGGTCAACCTGCATTAATTAGTACAGATTAAACAATCAACTGTAAAAGAAAATGTAAAAAAGATTACACCCACCTGTGCACTAAATCCACAGAAGAACGCGAACCAAAAATGGCAGACGGTAAAAGCGAAGTTCTTATAGAAGAAGTATCGCAGGAATTTGCACATGCGGTAGTAGGACCACCGGCCGTGGACAAGTAGCAACCGCTGTAGGAACCGGAATTGTGCTATCGAGTAGTCCGATGATAGTACTGCTTGCATGCCTTCTTGCCCTGATATACCTACGCCTATGTGTGCCGCTGGAAAAATTACAGTTACATATTAGAGCCGTTTTCTTGCCAAGCAGATTTTACGTAGTTATTTTATACAGAGTGAATATTGCAATATTTATTCATTGAATATCATGACGTTTTACTACCATTATATTGATATATTTTTAGTGCATATTCTCTCTCTTAGACGGTTACTTCATTTCTTTCCTATTGCCACGAAAATTGCGCTTGCCCAAACTCTTCTTCTTCCAATTCTGGATTATGCTGATGGCTGCTATCTGGATTTAACCGAAGAACAGGTCAACAAGCTCGAACGTCTACAAGACTTTTGCATCCGTTTCATTTATGGTTTGAGGAAATTTGATCATGTTTCCATTTACCGCAAGGAGCTGAAGTGGTTACCCATTAGATTTCGCCGGAATGCACATATTCTTAATCTCCTTTACTGCATCTTATTCATTCCTCACACATCACCTTATCTTAAGGAGTGATTTGAATTCGCCCATCAATATAACCCCCGACTTCTGCGCTCATCTTCAACTCTCCAACTTAAGATGCCATTGCTTACCTCCCAGTATTACGACAAGTCCTTTACTGTTCAGGGTATTCGTTAGTGGAACACTTTACCTTTGTTTATTCAACAAGCGAAATCATTGAATATATTAAAAAATATGGTAAAAGAACACTACCTAACTTTAGTGTGACTTGAACTGCTTATGTATTTTTATGTTTTGAAATTATGTTTTAGAAATTTTATATCTATGGGTGTAAGAATATATAGTAGTCTACGATATATATATTGGTTTTATTATTTATAAATATATCGCACATGACGACTAACATAGTATTATCTCAAAAAATGGCTTTATGTTATATTAATATTACCTATTTAGTTTCAAAGCGACAGTGTTGGTCTGTCACTTTGAAATTAAATCGTGTATGAATGACACGTCATTATAGTGAAATTTTGCAGATAAATTATTAATATAACGCAATTTGAGGTAAAATATAATATAACGCAATTTTTGAGATAATACTATGTTAGTTGTCAAGTGCGATATGTATATTTGCATTTAATTATTGATTTTTATCTATTGATTAGTAATTCATCATATTCCGTCTTTTTCCTGTGAATTATATAATTACTTCCATCCATAGGTTGTCTGGCAGAAATCGCTTAAAGCGATAAGACCGCTCATTGTAACACAGCTTATTTTTAATTTAATTGTACTTGTTTCCTTTTTTGGTGTACAATAAAGAATTTTTGTAATGTATTGTATTTTTCATTAGTTATTATTGTTGTACATAAGTTTAACAACACAAAAAAACACCTTCGATCTGAATAAGCTCGAACCAGCGTCTCTTGCCATGCCGGGGCCACCGAATTGTAAGAATTTACCAGCTGAGTACAACTGAGAGTCTCGATCGATTTCTCTGTGTTATTCGATCTTTGTGATTATCAATAATAATAACCAAACAGAGAGAATATTTTTTATTACAAGATCATTTAAGTAGTTGTAGTAAGTGACATCCATGATTATTTTATACCAACCTGGATCCATCCGCCATGACAATAAGAAAACATACAAAATCTGCGACGCAGTTGCGGTCGATAACAAGCAAGTCGAGTCAAAAACGCGGGTGAAACACTTGTCTTACCAGAAAAATGACCTACCATTAACCAGGAGGAATAAATTTCTTATGGTTAATGAATTTAACGATAGTGATACACTTATAGTATATTTCAAAGCATGACGTTAATAAACTTTTCCAAACTGGTTTAATTTGTAGCTCAATATACCGTAATCTGGTAATCATAGTAAAGACGTTGTATAACGTGAGGTTAGCTTATCGATGTAAGGATGGTGGTATTGCCTAGTCTGTCTTTTTTGAAGACGGAGTAAAATGAAAGTTCATTGCGTAAAAGTGTTGCGAGCAACTAGTGATTGTAGTCTATAAAATATTCTATCGACTATCAACTGAATATTGGTCACACGTATAACGCGCACACGCGCACACACTCATAGCCCCGCACTAGGTAAACTCTGAGGCGCGGGTGCCATGGACACACATAGACAACGACAAATTACACCCAAACTCACGAGAGAAATAAATGTAGGCCATACAAATATTTTTCCTGACCCGGGAATCGAACCCAGGACCTCTGGATGGCAGTCCGGCATGGCAACCGTTCGGCCAGAGGCAGTATGGAATAAAAACCCAAACTTGTTTCATTTCCTCGACCCAATATTCACCAAATTACTGAGCACAAGTTCATTTGAATTAATTGTCAATTTTTGTATGTTCATACATAACATATACACTGTATTTAGAACATGTTTAAGAAAAATACAACGAGGAGATATATTTTAAAGTTTTTCATTTTAATTCAATATAGATAATCAAATCCGGCTATTCTGGTTAAAATGTAAATGAACAAAAGTTGATCTCGCTACTATTAGGCCAACTGCCAAAATAAGATTAAAGAGGGCAATAACGCAATTAGTAATCATTAGTTTTTCATTTCAGTCATTTTTGACAAAATCTTATCTTCTTTTATAATGTATCGATAAAACTATCGACAACAACTACATAATAATTTTATGAAAACTGCAACCCTACAAATTTTACTCCGTGTTCAAGAGACAGACTATAGCTTATCCCCTATAATCATTTGTACTATAGAATCTCACCCTTAATCATCGAGACATCATTAGCTCCGTCGCCGATGGCCAGAGTGACGGCCTTCCGGCTCTTCTTTATGAGTTCTACCACCATCGCTTTTTGCAACGGCGTCACGCGACAGCAGATTACCGACCGGCACTGCAGCACCACGTCTAAGAACCTGAGAACATTGCATCATAGGTTCTTGTAAGAGTACGTGAACGTATTTTATTCTCATCCTCAAATCGCAAAGACCTGAGGGGCACTGCCACTACATCCGTCACTCAGTAACGTAAGTTGAAAAGTTCCGTCCGCATGTAATTTCATCAGCGCTTTTATCCTTCAAAACTGAAACGTAGCAATGCTCAGATTACTGCTTGGCGACAAAAATAGGTAGGGTGGCAGGCAGTATTTCTCTCGAACTCTTTCACAAGAAGCTCTAGTACTACTAAAAAAATTTGTAACATCAACAAGTATCTTACATATTTAAAGCACTTCCCTCCATGTTACATGGCCGTGAGACAGCCTGTATGACATAGCCTATATAGGTACATTGTCGCGTGTCGGCGTGTTGGTGTATTTGACAGTTAAGGTTTAATTCAAAGATGATGATTGGATGAGTTGGAATATCGAGACTTGCAGTAAAAGAAACCATAGTTAAGAAACTTTTGTACGTTATTCAATGACATCAATGTTTCATATACTCACTTTTCCTCAAGTTTCGGATGCAAGCAGTGCACAAGCGAATGTCCATTGACGACTATAGCAAATCCATTAGAATCGTCGTTGGTGTGTTCGTGAGACTCCGCCGAGTACGGTCCACCGCCTGACACGTACTCATTGCTGCAAAATCAATCGCACTCTAGACGCTCGTATTAACTTCTTTTGAGTTCGTTTATGTTTAAGATTATCAAAATCTTCAAAAAGTCGAATTCTTTTTCTTTGTTGTTTACCTCTATTGAGTTAAAACGCATTACAATCAATGTCAAATGGCACTGAAGCAAGCACAGCAGCAACCAACTGACATTCAGCCACACCTCGTCAATGTAAGCTAAAGTAATTGTTTTCAAAAAATTCAATTATTTATGAAATTAGTCATAAGGGAAATAATTTTTCTTTAACTCAAATTTATATTCAGGAAGCAAAAGATACTCGCTAATAAAAGGCGATCTACACCTTCCGCGCCATTTGCAGAAGCGTTTACTGCGTACTTTACTCATTTGAGTGATATTGTAGTTTGTTCGAATAGCACGGGCTACAGTTTCTAAGCTTTGGTTTGTGTATCGTCAGTTTAAAGCCAACACTCACTTAAAAGCCAAACAGACTAATGGATGTAATTAAGATTCTGTGTTTTACTTGCAAAGGGATTATAATGTGATATGCACACTTTTTTCAAAATGCGCTTTTATAACGAAAGACACTACGCACTTACTAAAATTGTCTTGTTGATTTTCTTCCCAATGAAACAAAAATAGAAAAGCCCCTTATTGATCAAAGCGGGACTTTGTGAGTTTTACCTTTTTATCGACTTAGTATGTGCTTAGGGCTGTCAGTTGAATATTCCGATTTTTTTCAATAATATGAACATTACCGGACAATTGCTTTTTATTTATGCAAATTCATCCGATAATCACGAGATCAAATGGGGTCAGAAAGGTGTAGATCGTGTTTTAACTAGTATGATGACTATGGCAAGTCCCACCAGTTTTACAGATAGAACAATCAAAGCTGAGGCTATCTCTTTCACACAGGCATTTGCGTTCCTCAGCTTTCTTGCACAACCTGCATGGTAGGGACGACGTGCCGTATAAGATCTTTGGTATTAGCATTGTGTATGAATGCCTATAGGGGCTATTCTAGGTATCGGGTTAATTATTACAGGTTAGAGAGAAAAAGAGCACTCGGGCTGTGTACAAACAAATATGAGGGTGCTGGAAACACACTGTGGAGTTAGTAGAAGAAGTAAGTGTAAAGAACTTCAGTCTTTAGATCACGAGTTCCTTATAAAGGAAGGTATCCACTGTTTTAATATCATAACATCGTCAACAACAACAATTAAAGTTGTTTATAGACAATTTTCTTATCAAAATAAATACAACTTTAATTTTATTGACAGGGATTTTTACCTGTAACAATAATATTACCGTGACCGTTAGTTTAGGAATACAGAAACAACACAAACAATGAAAATAAGTTTTTGACAGAAAACCAATTAAGAATTTTGCTTAGCTGTTTAGCTATTAATTTTGAATAAACGTGATGTGGCAACTACGGAATAGCGAAAAAATTTATAACCCATAAGCAACGGATACCGACAACTGAAGTTGGCTACACTGGCATAAGCAAATAATTACACACGCTTCATGGAGATAAAATGATCTACATAACACAACCTTAGAGTTACGAGTCAGCGCAGACCGAGTGCAACGCAGAGTAAATAATTGAATTTATTACCATTCAATAAAGTCAACGCAAACAATCTCCTCACGTACAGGGTCAAGAGCACGTCAAGCTTGACACTTAAGATTTAAATCCAACTCTATGCCGCTTACGATAAGAACGGCCCAAAGTACAAAGCGTCAAGCTTGACGTGCTCTTGCCAGTCGTGCATATCTCGAACGCCGAAAGACTCAAGTTTTTTTATTTTTTTCTAAATATTAAGCGACGGGACGCACAAGTCGTGCGCCTGATGGTAAGCTACACACCTGTCTATAAGAGTTGCAGTGCCACTCAGAGCTTTAAATCGCAAAGACCTTAGAGACACTGCTGCTGCGCCCGTCACCCTGAGACATTAGTTGACAAGTCCCATGTGCCTGTAATTTCACCAGCACCTAATACCCTTCTAAACCGGAACGCAGTAATTAAAAGTACTGATTGGCGGCAGAAATAGGCAAGGTGGCAGTACCTCCCTGGACGAACTCTTTCACAAGGAGCTCTATTGCTACTAAAAAACGGAGTTAATGCAGAAGAGAAGTCGCGCGCAGGGCACGTTTTCTGTGTAGACGCAGATCATCATCACCACTATCATCAACTTTATTATACGTCTCGCTGCTGGGCACGGGTACTATTCTTCTTAAGGGGGAACGAATTATGGCATAAACTCCCACGCTGCCACAATGCAAATTGCACACTCACATGTTTTTTCCAACAGCTATGAGCTGTCGTCGAGATACATGTTCCTTCACCATTAGCGTAAGAATATCTCTAAACTTTCAGGAACATACGCAACTTAAAAATCAGTCATAGGTATATCCCGCCATAGGGATTCAAGAGACGATCCCTCCATAGAGAATAATAATTATAACGCACACAGTCATAGCCCCGCACTAGGGAAACCCTGTAGCGCGGGTGCCATGTGTCGCGAATTATTTCGCGATTTAGTATTAGTTTTGTAATATCAAGCATTAATAAATTTAGTCTGTTATGATACCTAAGAGTAGGGAACTAACACGGCAGTACAGGCATCTATCAGGCGTCTGCTGGTTGGCCGGCAATACAGTTGGTAAGTTTGCACAATGTTTATTACTAACTTAGATACAGTATTTGTTGACTAGACAGCCTGAAGATAGAGTATGACGAATCAGTAACAAAATTGCAATGAGACCGCCACTTGTACTAAAGGTATAAGGGGGCGTGAAGCGGTGGCAGATGAAGGTATGTGTTAGATAAAGATGTGTCATTATGATTCAAAGTGTATTCCGTAGCATTTGAGTTTATTTGAAAAGATTAATCGCTATAGTAGTTTCTTGCTCGTTCTTCTCGGGAAGGTCAGAGCAGTGAACGAGCAGTAGCTTAAAAATGACGTTTTCAAGTGTAAAAATTTTACCTATGGAATTAATAAAAATGATAAAAGTTTTTACTAAAATACCAATTATAATTGCATCTGAATTATAGTTGTGTGTTTTATGCTTTCAATATAAATTTAAAACACTTCACACATTTATATAATACGAATACATCAGAAAAATAAAACTATAAGAGAGAACCTATGCTTGAAAAATCAAATACACTAAAAATCTATCAACTTTACCTTATGCCTATGACAAACGTCAAATGAAGTGAAGGGATCATCCTTGTTTGTCTTTAGTATAGCGATAACTATCTCTGTAAACTCTTGGTAGAGGCACAGATGTTAGAGACTGCATACATAAGATGCAGTGTGGGTGTGAAATTGGCGCGGTTGTATATAATATGTAGATAATTTATCTGATTTCCTATTAATATAAGGGAGGTCCACCAACTAAGTTCAAAATGCACATGCACATGTATTTTGCCCTTTAGGTATGACCCGACAATCGATACGTCACAATCACGATTTCGTACACAACAGAGGACTGCAATGAAGCGCATGTAAACATTTGTAGACAAGTACACAGTTCACAGTACAGATGGAAGAGCATGATTGATATAGTGTATAGCTCTTTGTCTCTCTACCTGTGGTGCATTGTGTTATTTTCCCACCTAAATGTGACGACCGATACCGCGGGCGCATTGAGTTTCACGTTTGCAGATCGGCCGGGCGATGGTCGCGTGACGACGCTGCCGCCGTTCGCAGTGTCGTTTTGTGGCTTCGGGTCCGAATGACCTGATGAAAAAGTAGTTAATAGTGGTCGGATAATCGAATACTTATTACATTTACCTATAGTCTGTATTTTTGAAAATGGAGTAAAATTACAGTTCATTGCGACAAAGTGTTCGCACTTGCAAGCATCTAGTGATTGCAGTCGATAAATATTTTGTCGCCTATAGATTGAATATTGGTTACGGTTATGAAAAAAATAGCCGAACTTGTCTCATTTGATTCATCATCGGCCCATTATACGTCCAACTGTTGGGCACAGGTTGTTGTTGTTGTTTGTTGCAAAATTGTACCTACTTTCACAATCTATCGATTAAGTTGTCGACAATTACTACATGACTATTTAAATTTTACAAAATCTGGTAACTCTGCAAATGTCATTTTACTCCATCTTAAAAACAAACAGATTATTCTTTTCGGTTGCTTGCTGACGTACAATGCGCTTTTGTATCGGAAACATTCCGCAACCCTGGGATTG
The DNA here is from genome assembly GCF_003589595.1 of Hyposmocoma kahamanoa. NCBI lineage: Eukaryota > Metazoa > Arthropoda > Insecta > Lepidoptera > Cosmopterigidae > Hyposmocoma > Hyposmocoma kahamanoa. Next base: position 18,266,219 of record NW_020654289.1, read on the forward strand.
ACAAATTATTTAGTTTGAATTATTTTGGTATAAAATGAAGGAACATAAACGTTTAAAACGTTATTATTTTGTAATTTTATATAATTGGTAATAAAAATAAAAAATTTCGGACATCAAGAAGAAACTATTGAAATTTTTATAATCGATTTTTTTAAATTGACGACTTACCAACACAATATTGTAAGAAAAAATGTTGATAATTTACTGCTAATGCAATTACTGCCGAATGACGCCTGAACTAAACAATTTTTTAAATAACTATTTAGCTATGTCATCACTAGTGCAGTTATTTACCATGCGGCAAAAACGTGTTGACGACTCTTATACCGTCGCGGCACTTGCTGAGCTGGCTGTCAACGTCGTCGTACGAGGTGCCGTCAATCACGAACACCTCGGCCATATCGTCTGTTAGCAGCTGACACGAGTAGCCAATGTTTATTGCTGTTTCTGTTAATTAAAAGAAAATACGTTAATTTGCATCGGGTTATTCAATATGGACATTTTCAATATAACAATTTTGCATTTCAATAAAACGCAGAATAATTGAGATATTGAACTAAAATGTATTCCAGGTGCAGTACACATGTTACATTTGAGAAAGGAATCCGATCTCGTATAAATGACCACCGCGAACACGTTTGCAATTAGTCAAACAATCGATCTTTTAAAGAGGAAGTTCGATAATCGTGTAATCTCATGTAATGGGCCGGTTCAATGGCCACCTCGCTCATGCGATCTAACGTCGTTGGATTGCTTTTGCGACGTAACCCCATAGGGTTAATCGTTGGTTTAAACCAACAACGTTAAATGAACAAACAGGAACAATATCAGACGCAAAATATCAAACGAAATGTTCGCAACATTTCGTTCGATATGTGTGGTAGAGTGGTGGAAAATCAGCTACAAAGAATTGAACGCTGCAAAAGTGCCGCCGCAAGCACTGATATGAACGAGATCAAATTCCATTCTTAAATGTAACGTTATGTAGTGCACCAAGAATAAATTTCAACTCGATATCTCAATTATTCCGTGTTTTATTGAAACACAAAATTGTTATGTCCCTATTGAAATATTTCCTTCAGGCGCTTTTCGTCATCTTTTATTATGCGCACAGTAAAGGCACGGAACAGTGCTTCCGAGCACATACAACCCGAGTACTTAAGGTGCGAGTAAAAAAAATACATTCTGTGCAAGCTCGTGGGTATACGATGGAATGAGCTACCGAACTATCTTTGCTCCAGGGCTAGGTAGTGATGAAGAACAAATCCAGAAACAGAGTCGATTAGGAGTAAAAAGTTTTTGATCAATTTTATTCATTTTTATGGACAACTCACGCTTGACCTAAAACTTGACTAAGTCAAAATTCAGTCAACCGTGACCATGGGACCTGTAAAGGGCCCGAAACGTCGGTTTGTTTGAAAAAACAAATATACGCGATTTAAATCCGGAAAAATAGTTTCATTCCTAAGTCAAAATTGTTTTCACAAAAAAAGATTTAATGGTTCCTAAGACAGATTCCTTGTATCTTCTATGGTTTCGAGTTTTCCCATACTGTCCCATTAAAAAAAAATACTCTGTATATATAGTCCCACTACTGGGCACAGGCCTCTCATCGTGAGAGCGCTTGGGCTGTATTTCGCACGTGGAAATGCGAACCGAGAACTTCACACACATCATTCAATTGCTTTGCAGATGTGGACAGGATTATTCCTCGCGATATTTTCCCTCACCGAAAAGCTCTTGGTAAATTTCACACATGAATTCCAAAAAACTCAAGACGCAAACCCGAATTCGAACGATCTTCTGTTTGAGAATCAAAGCTACCGCGACTTTTTAAGTCCATTTACTGTACAAAAAGACACAAAAAAATTGGCTAGACAAACACAGCAATCACCTGGTAACTAAACCACAGATTACTTAATAGTTACACGTAACAGATGCATCGCTCTCATACAAAATCGAAAATTCCTACGCTAAAATAGCTTACTAAACCTGACTAATGACACTGGGCGCTCACTACGAAGAAAAAGGAACCTAAGCAAGCGCGCAGAGGTGAAAATAACGTTGCCCGCCGTGAGCAGTCGTGCGGAGGCCAATGCTCATAAATGAAAGACGGCCTCAGTGGTAGAGTGGCTTGCACACCGGTTTTCATGGTTTCGCCATCTCTGAGGTCCCGGGTTCGATCCCCGGCCGCGTCAGTGTAGAAACAAACTTTTAACTATATTGTCTCGGGTCTGGGTGTTTGTGGTACCACCGTTGTTTCTGATTTCCATAACACAAGTGCTTTAGGTACTTACTTTGGGATCAGAACATTGTATGTGATGTTGTCTAATAAATAATAATTGTATGAGCGCTTGTGCCGACGTCAGTGCACTCAGCAGTAGGCACCTATCGCGTAACCTTGAGTGACTGACGCAGCCCTGCTCAAACTAAGAATTTCCTCTTGCTATGAGAACTAAAGCAACGCAATTACCACTCAAGGGCACTACCCAGAACACCCAGACCCAAATTCCCAAATTTGTCTTACTGGGAATCGAAACTGGGACATCATCATCATCACCGCTATATGACCGTCTTTATGACTGAAATACGTATTTTTATAGATCATAATTTTTGTAAAGTAGTAAAGCGTACCAATATTTCAATATTTAAAAGGTATTTTGCATCTCGTTTTGTTCTTTGATGTGGAAGTTAAACAGAACTTTTGTTAAGCTGCTATGTAAAAAATGAGTCAAAACTCTTCAAATTACCTTGTTTGTCACCTGTCAGAACCCAGATCTTAATTCCTGCCATACTAAGGTTTGCTATGGTTTCCGGCACTCCATCTTGTAATTTGTCTTCTATCGCTGTTACACCTGTAACGAACAAGTTATTCGATTATCACTAAATAATACTTAGATTTAATTGTTTTGAAATTAAGTTCTTTGACAATTGACCACTTCGAAAAGCTTTGTCTGCATTGTTGTTGTGTGTTCGGCTGGTTGAAATATTTTGTTTTCCGAGTTTATGGAACATTTTTATATTTTTGCTTGCTTGGGGTACATGTGAATACTTTAAAGAAAAAAAAAAAAAAGTAAAACTATAAAGTTTGCAAAGGCGAGCGAAAATCTGTAAAGATAAATGTTTTACGTTGTTGTATTATGATACATTTTTTTAGCTATTTATACGTCAAAATTTCATATTTTATTTGCTAAAGTAGCAGTAGAGCTCCTTGTGAAAGAGATCGTCAAGCAGTAATGTGAGCATTACTGCGTTCCGGTTTGGACGGGTAAAGGTGCTGGTGAAATTACAGGCACAGGGACTTGTCAACATATGTCTCAGGGAGACGATCTTTGCGATTTAAAGCTCTGAGTGGCACTGCAACTGTTACGGACAGGGGTGTCGCTCACCACAAGGCACTTGTTCGTCCCGTCACTTAGTATTATTAAAAATAATATTATGACGATAAATATTTCTTCGGCGACACAGACAGAATTACATCAATATACCATTTTGATAAAATTGGCTTTTAAGACGTTTCTTTTCTGCCCCGAAGTATTGATATGTACATACATACATATATTAGTACGGCATATACCTTTAAAACAAAACAATATGTCTATAACACACATTTACTTTAATCAGGTATAGATTGCCTCAAAAAACGTAAAACTTTTGAAAAAAAGGCCTTTCGCCCGCACTTCCCTATCGCTTTTTTTAAAACCCCACCAATATCTTTTAGTGTTGTTCATTTTGTTTTTTAATTGATTATACCCAAAAGAAATCCGTAACTTATCTTGTATAAACGTGATAGTTATTGCAAGTGATGAGTAATATACACATTAAAGTATAAAAAATATTATATAGCTTTCGTTAACACACATAAGATAGAACTAAGGGAATTATACATGATACAAAGAAGTTTTCTAACCTAGGAGCAGCAAGTCCTTCTCGATCTCCTCATAGATGGCATCCAGCTTCTCATCGCGGTCGTCCATAGAAAGCGCGGCCTGTTGGTGCCGCCGTTTCCACTCCGTGAAACCTCGCTCGTCAAGCGGCCGCCACGCCAGCGCCAATGTGCGAAGGCCTTCGCCCGCAAATTTCTGAACGGAAATACCGATTTTAGATAAGTATTATTATTATTAACACGTTCACTGTCCCAAATATCAGAGTGTATACGAAAACGGTTCTCCAAGTGTCCATGTATCCAAAAGGTGTGAATTGTATTAAGATACGTTTATTTCCATTATCTAGCAAAATCCCATTAAATAACTAAAAATAATCGTAAACCATATCTGTTTTAATTAAACAATCAAGTTCTTATTATTAATAATAATAAAAAATTGGATACAAGGAGATAGATTTTGTAACATATATGGAAATTTATGAATTTTGTCAGAAAGGGTAGATAAAAGTATTTTTATTTGTCACCACAGTACAATTCGACAGTGGAAATTTTAAATGTCGTAATATTTTGTCGTAATGGAAAATGTTCCTTACTACAAATTGTCGCTTACGACATTTCAAAATTCGATACATTTACATCGAATGTCCTAAGAGACATTTTGCCCTAAGGTCATTTTCCCTTATGATAAAATGTCTCTTACGACATTTCTAATTTCCAGCATCGATATAACAGAAAAGTATAATAAACTATGGTAATATTGTGGGGGAGAGTATACTATGTTCACGTCCTGTATTTCAGGACACTTTTACGTGGGGATAACATTTTCATAGAAAGTATCGTAGTTATTAAAATTTTTACTAAACTTGACTAAATAAAAAAGTGAAAAAGACAAATTGATAATGTCTAAAATTCTTCAATTTACTCGTGTGAAGATTTCAGTAAATCATGAGGAGTGTAAATCTACTATTTTCTATACATTTTAATTAAATTACAGTGTTACTTACATTTAAATGCTCCTGCGTCTTAGATCTGATATCCGCCTGGTTTCCAGGTTTTAATCTGTCGTATATTACATTATCAGCACCTTTTGTATATAACCTAATTTCACCATCCTTCCTCAATATCACGGACATTCTTTTCCTAACATTATTAAAATCTAATATACATAACAACTCATACTCCTGAAACAAAGGAAAGTCATGTTCAAATTAACTACATATGTTTGTGAAGTACAATAAACGATACTCTGAATTAACCATTCAATTGTTAATATAATATATAAGACTTACCTCCTTTTCTCCCATAACTTCTATAGTAATACTATTAGGCGACCGTCCTCTGAACACAAAGCCGAAGTTTCTGGCGGCCGATACCAGTGCAGACTCATCAGGAGACTGCGCCTGTAGGCAAATACACCGTTATAAATACACACACACACAAGCAGACATCAATCTAAACTAGACAAGAAGTGATCTGTTTATAATGTGTCAGCGCAGTAACACAAATAAAGAAAAATATGGGTTCGTCATTAAATTAATAATAATAACAATTTATTTTATAAAGAAAAACAATGTCAACAAGGCGCATGAGAACAAAAAACGATAGCTTTACAAGAGAAGAAAGGCCATTTAAAAGTGATCCTTTATGGGATTAATTAGTTAAGTGGAGGGTTAAGAGCTTTTCAAGCTTAAGAGTTAAATTCAACTCTATGACGCTTGTGATAAGGACAGTCCAACTTGACGTGCTTTTCATTGTAGTAGGTTGTTTATATACTAATAATAATACTTGACTTCCGTAAATGCGTTTCAAACCAGCTAACAAGCCGAGAAGAATAAAGCAAATAATAATAATAATAATAATAATAATAATAATAATAACGCACACACTCAACATAGCCCCGCACTAGGGAAAACCTGTGTCGCGGGTGCTATGGACACACACATAGACAACCACAAATTACATATATATAGAGCACATATTGACCAGTTTAGATTCAATTCTCGATATTGTAGACTTATTCACAAGAAATCCCAAAGACACAGATAAATGTACATTGGTTTTTCATTAAAACTCGCGCATAGTCAGTAGTCAACCTGTAAGGCTAGCACAACGGGACGCGACATGCGCGAGATATCTTAGTGCAAGTATAGCTGTATCTCGCGTTTTATGTCGCTCTCGCGCATGTCGCGCCCCGTTGTGCTAGCCCCACTGATGTTTTTATATCGTAGTTACTGTCGCCTGTAGACATTTGCGATAGTAATCCTGTTTCAATAGATCAAATCGTGAGATATTAATATTTTAAGTCTCCTTTGCGCTGATTTTCCACTACTCTCTAATCTGAAACACAGCTTTGCAGTTGTGCGGTAGACAGTAAGATGGGTGGTTACCCAATGAGGTTCTGCACAGAAACTCTACCACCTGTAAAATCGGCAACTGTATAGATACCTGGTACTCTAGCCGTCCATTCTTCTGCTCAGGCATGACGGTGTGACAGAGTGCGAGCAACCGAAAGAAGTCGTGAACCTCCTGGTCTCCCCTCTTCACCGCAGCAAGCAATGATCCGTCGAAGAACTTGAATTCTGGCTCATACTCAGGGTTGAACGAGAAGTCAAGCGGCTCTGTGCTCTGTTGATGTTGTATTATAGGTTCAGAGAAAAACTTGAGACGTGGTTCAAGAATCTTTGTTAAACATAGTCCGTGTAGTAGCATAAAAGTGCCCAAATATAAAAGTAAAATTCATTTAAATTTTTTTATTAGCTCTCCAATAAACTCACAACAAACAAAGTAAATATATTAGGTTCAAAGACAGTTTTTTATTATTATTTGGTAGTCGACCTCATTTAATCAATAATGTACCAATAGATTTTACATTTTGCAACATTTCGCTTCACTGGTTACAAAAATACTGTTACAGTCATTAGTTACAGTACCTATATTAGATACTATGTTTAACATAGATGTATACACATTATAATGATTTTACACGTGTTATTGGTGTTAAAAGCAAACTACCCAGAAGAAACAAACACGATGCAAAGCAACATGCGACACGTCAAAACACAAACCAAAGATTAGACACAAAATAAACACAACACCAAGAAATTTTATTAAAATGACATAAATAATTTACAATATATACGGGTGTCACTTCCATTACACGGAATTGTTAGTCCAATAATAATTTGACATGTATGAAATATTGCTATCTCAACGTGACAACGTTGATGATATGGTGTCTGCGTTCTCGAGTCGTATTACTCTATTATTTGATGTACATGCACCTACTCGAACCATCACTATACGTGACCGACCAACCCCATGGATCACTAGCAATATCCGCTATCAAATGCAGATACGAGATGAGGCTAGGGAGAGGTATTGTGTGACTGGCATAGTTGAGCACGATAAATATTACAGAGAGTTAAAAAAAAATGTTAACATTTGCCTTTTTGCTGAGCGAAAAGCCTATTTTGAGCAATTTGTCAACAAAAATATTAAAATGCCTAAAGTTCTCTGGAGGAACCTAAAAAGCACAGTTCTACCTAATTCCAAAACCTATCAAGAGCTGCCACAACATCTTCTTGACCCACAAAAAATCAACTCGCATTTCATGAATGTATCAGGTACTAATAATGTTGTATCGTCTGATATTTTGTACTTTAAATCCCATAGACATGGTTCTTCTGTATTTCATATAGAACCAGTTACGGAGAATACAGTGGGTAAGGTCATTCTTAGTATTAAGTCCAACGCTCAAGGAGCTGACCGCCTCAGTAGGGATATGCTATTGCTCACATTGCCTCACTCTCTGCCAATTATCACTTGCATGATCAATAAATCCATTGTTACTGGCAAATTCCCGGCTGCATGGAAAACTGCCCTCGTAAAACCAATCCCTAAAGTTGCTAACCCTAGCGAATTAAAAGATTTACGCCCCATTAGTCTACTTCCTTATCTATCAAAAATTCTGGAAAAGGTTGTTTTTGATCAACTTTCAAAATATTGTGAATCTCATGACATCTTACCTGAATTACAGTCTGGTTTTAGAAAGGGACGTAGTACGGCGACGGCATTGCTTGATGTTGTTGACAACATACTCTCTAATCAAGATAAAGGCAAAGCAACTATCCTCCTTTTACTGGACTACTCAAGGGCATTTGATTGCATTGATCACCAACTTCTTCTTTCCAAAATGGCGTTCTACGGGTTTGATGATTCTACAATAGCATGGTTTGGCTCGTATTTGGGGGATCGTGCGCAACGTGTTGAGATCTGTGCTGCTGACGGTTCTACCTTAGTTTCGCAGGAGGCGCGTGTAAGCAGAGGAGTGCCTCAGGGATCTATATTGGGTCCTCTTCTGTTTATACTCTACACTTCCGATATAACAAGTTCTATCAAACACTCTCAGTATCACTTATACGCAGATGATCTTCAGGTTTATATACCCGTAGGTACCCATGATTTCAGCGAGACAATTAAGGCACTGAATGAAGATCTTGCGAGTATCGTAGCGTGGTCTTCGAGAAATTGTTTGGTGCTTAATCCTCAAAAAACAAAATACATCGTTTTGGGCTCGTGTAAACAAATTGCAAGGATTGTTGATCTAAATCCCACTATAAATATATCAGGTGTAAATATTGAACGGGTGGAGGAGGCTCGTAATTTGGGTATTTTGATGGATGGTGGGCTGCGTTTCCAACATTATTTGCTAGAGACGGTGCGTAACTGCTTTTATCGTCTTAAAGTATTATACAGAATTCGAGATCTCATAAATTTGGATTTGAGGGTGATGCTTTGTGATGCACTAGTACTATCTAAACTAAATTACTGCATCACCGTGTATGGGTCCTGCGTTACAAAAAAATCCCAAAAATTGATTCAGCGTGTGCAAAATGCCTGTGCAAGATACTGTTTTAGAATACCACCACGTACCCATGTCGCGCCATATCTTCAATCTTTTAAAGTTCTAAACATGAGCGAACGTCAAAAACTATACACTGCGACTCTGCTATTTGGAATCATAAAGAACCAAGTACCATCTTACCTTTATAAAAAACTAAAATGGCGTTCAAATAGACAAGTCATGCCGTTTAGAACGTGCGTCCCGCCGCTCATTGTTCCCACCCATAAAACGGCTGCTTTCCGTGGTTGTTTCAAATACAATGCGACCAAAATATGGAATGACATACCACCCCCCATTAGAAATCTTACCTCAATCTACTCTTTTAAATTTTCATTAAAAAAATATATTCTACAAAATAATTTCGCGAGTATTTGAAACAGACGCCATAAGTTCAAATGAAATAAAATCAAATAAAATAAATAAATAAAAAATAAAATATGTTATGTTATTTTAAATAGAGTTATAAAAATGAAATTAATATAGTAGGCCGTATCTAGCATTGGCAGCGAGCGTAGTTAGCGAATACATCTGCGGTAGCGCATATAGTTGTTCACATTAGATTGTATTCCGTTTTGTTATTTTTTGGATGACGGTAGAATTTTATTTGTTTGTTTTTATTTGTTTTTTTATATGTGTATTGTATGTGTGTTGTGCATGTGTATACGTATATTTTATTTTGTATTATATTATATTTCATATACAGTTAATATCATAATTATAATTATATTCATACACACTGACACAGTTTCAATTCGTTAATATGAATCTTCTCTTCTTTTTACCGGCTCATTTAGGACCTAGCAGAATCACCAGCGTCGTAGTTCTACTGAGCTGCGACATAATGCTGAGTTGGGTCCTTTTTGCTGGCACAGTACACGCAAATCTACACTCCACACAATATAACACTCCACATCAAGTATAGACTAGTTTGTTTTTCTTTTTTATTATTATTTTTTAATTCTACTATTGTACCTTTGTTGTAAGTTTGTTTTTGTAATGTACTGTGTTTCGGCAAATAAACGAATTATCTATCTATCTATCTAAATTAAATTGAAGCGCGTTAGATCGCGGTACGCAAGGGGAAGTTTGTTTCAGGTGTTTTTATCTCGCGTGCGTAAAACGAATAAATGACAAACATTTCTCAAAATGCCAAGCAGAGAAATGTCAAAATAAAGATAGCATTGATTGTTTGAACACCATGTTTTCCCCTTTTGCTTCTCTGACATTTTTGTTGTAACTGTTAAAAACGTATGATCTTTCTCAGCTTGCAAAAGCGAACATTCTACACTAATCGTTGTATAAAAATGGATGTAAATTACTTTGCTACTTTGTGAACCAGTGACGGTTAAACCGTGCAAAACAGCTGCGTTTGGGTTGAGTATTTTATATACTATCTACGCGACTACAAACACCAACACCACCAAAAAAATATACTCGACCTCTTGATTCACCTCTCTACTACTCTTTTCTTCGAGGCATACCCAAGAGTTGTTGATTCTTCGACGCGGTCGAACGAATTTTTGATGGTGGTGTTTGTGACTGTAGTTGCGTTTGTGTTATTTATTTGATTATTTTTATGCAAAGAGAAAGTGGGACACAAGCACAGCTATTTTACCACTATGTACCATCAGTGATAGTTCGCGGAGCAGTAAAGAAATTTACTTCGATTTACATTAATATGGATTTCCGCATTTAAGACACGAATCTACAAATTAGTCATCGTCGTATGTCCACTTTTTTATACAGGGTTATTTATAAAATACTAATAACCTCTCAGGACCATATTACTAACATCATAAACAACAACTTTTCTTCCATGACATTTAATAATTCAACAAATTTTACTTTCGTACAAAAATAAAATTATTTAAATAGATCGCTCTAAACGTTGATAAGGCCCAGGGCCTTACCATGAACTTGAAATTGCCTAGTTACGACATTGGACAGTAGAGGAACGACATGATCCAATATGCGAATAACCTTACTCAATGAGCCTTTAATGATGTGTGAACAGGATAGCGTTATTTGACTGTCAAATTAAATCAGATTAGGTACAGGCAGTAGATATTACGTAATGTTTAGTTTAGACTACTACATAGCCGACGGGTTTATTAGCCAATGTTATGTGTGTTTATTGATATACGTGTGCAGTGTAAATAAATAAAGTTAAATCTTTTAACAAATTTTAGGTATTTAATAAGTTAATTATGTTAAAAATATTTTATTTTAGAATTATAGAAGTTTCCATTATACATCTAGCGAAATACAAAGTACCATAGGACGAAATATAAAAGGATTATATGTTTCAAGGTTTTAATTTAGCCTTTGTTATTTTAATCAAAAAGACCACTGAAAGCTGGAATTCATAGTATGAATCCTTGTTGACGATTCTGTTGCAGGTACTTTTACCTACATATCATAAGTACCTTTATAGTTCTTTTTGACATTTCATACCTATTTTAAGTTAGTTTTCAATATATTATACATACTATTAATTTCCATTGGCGTTCACTAAGTAATGAAATGCTTTTGTTGTAGGGATTCATACTTTGAAACATTTTTATTTCAACTAAGTAAATAGCGACAGTTTGAGGAAGGAACAGACAGAGAAGTTGGGAAGTATTTTGTAAATACATTTATCCGTTTCCGTTCTGATTGTACTGCCTCGATATTACCCCGACATGAGTACAGTAACGAGTTTGTAACGTAGAATTGCATGCTATGCAATAATTATTAACAACTTGTAAAAATAGTCTATTAGACTTCCATTATCGACAGTTGGCACAAATTAATACAATGATTTGAGCAGTTCGCCTAGGAAGATACACAAGCCCTGCTTTGGAGTTCGCACTGCACTAATGACGAGTGTAAGAGCAAAAGAACGGATGCGAATAAACGTGGCAGGGTGTCGTGATTAAGTCGTACAGTGGAGTGTTCTCTGGGCCGGCGTGCGCCTGGCGTGGAGCGTCCCTGCTCGTGCTCCAGCTCCAGCAGCCGTGCACGGGCCCCTCGGCCCGCCGGGGTGGTGGTGACCGCGACCGGCGCCGCTGCGGTCGCGGCGGAGCTGCCCGCGCGCGACCGCCCCGCCCGACCCGCGCGCTGCCACCAGCCAATACGTCACACATACCTCCTACCACCCACTCCGTGATATCGTCCCGTTTCATTTAGACACTGTCTTACTATCTTTGACGTTATACATCTCGCTCTTACTGTAACTGAGGTAACACTGTCCCTTACAATATTAATAATTGATATCCGTGACTATAGTAAGATACGTACATTCGTGCTAAAGGGGCGACATATGTATGTCGATGAATATAGACTGTCGAGTCAAAATTGTGTATAGTCACTATCAATTATTATAATTTTTTTAATCAACATTAATAAAATAGTAGCATACGAAATTTGTTTCGTAGGATTTGTAATAAATACTTTTTCATCATTGTTTATTTTAATACAAACACAATTATTGTTAGAGTCTATGGTAACATTTATAAGCTATAATTTTATTGAATATTATGTATGACGTTTCACTACCACATTCATTTATTTTTTGTGAAATTACTCCACTATAGTCTGTCTTTTTTGATGATGGAGTCAGTCAGTGGAGTGTGTACGTTACGTATACTACATTTAGAACTATGTCCATTAAAAATACAAATAGAAGATATATTTTTAAGTTTTTCATTTTAAATTTATACAGATAATCAAAATCGCCTGCACACAGCATGAGTACGGTGACGTTCGATATTTCAAGTTTCTAGAGACGTAGTAAGTAATGTAAAATCGAATGAAAAAAATCGATTTAAATGTCTTATCGAGATAGTTTGTAACGAAGAGATAATCTATTTAGAGAAGAGTTTAAAAACAAAAAATAAAAAAAAAAAAAAAAAAAGATTAAATTATTATGTTATTAAGATACGAAAAAACTCCACAACATAAAAAAAACACCAATAACCAAACAAAAAGTCAACAAAAAATCAACAGCTACGAAACGAAATTTGAATAATTACTTCAAAAACATCACACAAAGCTAGAAACAAAAGAAAACGACCCATATACAAGATGTATTGACGCAAGATACATTCATCATATATCATACATTCGATTTATCGATTCTATGATGTAAATCTCTATGGATAAATATTTAGTTTTGCAGTTTAACTATGAAGAAGTTGGGGTAATTTATATTTATTTATACATTTATATTAACATTTCAGTTTCTATCTACTTTATAAACTGTAATTTATATAAAATTACAATTGAAACAAATATTGTTTGTTTTTTGGTCTATTTATAATTATAACAAATTTACTATTTACTTTTTGTAATCTCACTGTGAGAATAATCAATAATAGTATGCATGCAACATAAAAATTTGAAATGTCACAGTACTCATCCCATAAGAAATGGACTAAGTAATCATTAGGACGTCGTAACAATCACAATCCAGCCATTTTTGGCAAAATTGTGCCTTCTTTCACAATCTACCGATAAAATAACAACTACATGCCTATTCAGTATTTTATGAAAACTGGCAATACTGCAAATGTCATTTTACGCGGTCTTCAAAAAGACAGACTATAGTTTGTAATAATTTCGTAACAAAACCTTAACTACGTTCATATAAAGGTTAATCTTTAATTACAGCTAGACAAACTTATACGTCTTTATTTTAGATTACTTTTGAAATATCTATTGAAATTATCTAACAATTCACACCAAACCATGAAACAATTAAATTTGTAGTGATAGCGAAGACATTTCAAAAATGTGTTGTGTCAAAGTAATTTGCAGTGTGTTTACATGCAAATAAGGTATAAAATATCTAAAAGTGAGTGGTGGGTGGTAGATTGTCGTATGAAATAAAACATGAACATTTATACATACATTGGTGCACGAGTAACATAAATGTATATAAAAATTGTGTGATGCTCGTAAATAGTAATTCAACACATGCACAATCTTATACATGACACACACAAAGTCCCCTAAAGCGAGGGCAAACGAGGACAAAAACATGAAAATATCTTAAATGTTTCTTATTTTCAAAATACACTAAATGGTTGAATTCTTATAAAATTTTAAACTCAAGAATTCCATGCAAAATTAAGAAATAATGTGGGTTGCGTGTCTCGACATATCCGTGACTTGTTGAAACTAATGCATCCTACATGCATCAAAAACATGGTCTTAAGAAATTTTCTATTGCAGTGCTTTTACTATTAATCTTTGCAGAATAATACTTGAGACTTGGTGAAATGATTTAACAAAGTGATATCCGCCTGTCTGTTTATATTCGTATCGATACCTCGGAGTAGAAAGGGCGTAAAAGCCAAACAACAAAATATGTGCGTAAAACAAAAATTTATAAAGTTTCAGTTAGTATCTTTTTTTATTAAAATTTGCATATTAAAAAGCCATTTTTTGGCAATTAACAAAAGTTTAAGTCGACAACTCAAAAGAGCAAGAAAATTTTAACCAACTACATCGACAACTCATTTTTAATACAATTGGCCTTTACGTACGGGAAAGAAAGGGTCTTTCCCGAAGTACCGATATCGTCAAAAAACATACAATTACTATCGCAAAGGTATGGGAATATTGCAGTGAGATATACGAAACTATAAGAAACTCCTGCTATGACAGTGACGTGGTTTGATAGCCATAATTTAGTGGCGTCACTTTATAAAACCATAGTCCACAGTCCCTTTTGTTTATGCAATCATTAAAAAATTGTCTCAACAATATCCTAGGGTTCATACGTGAGCAACTTACGTCAGTGAGTTCGATGGTTTCGCCCGTGTTCTCGTCTACGACATCGCCGTAGGACACGCCCGCTATCGAGCATTTGTTGAAAGTCATAATGTTCTGTGTTAACGTGCCCGTTTTGTCCGAGAATATGTACTGGATTTGACCTGGAAACAACGCATTGTTAAAATTCTAAAAATGAAGATTTAATTAAAAAGAATTTCTGGACTACATGAGACGCACATAATCTATGGATTAGGATATCTGTCTTAACTGTGAACAATTAGCCGTAAATATGTTAAAGTTAGTCTAACACATGTAATGTTAGAGATTTCCTCTCAAATATATGAACTACAAATGTTGTTACTTTGGATACTAGTACAGGAAAATACTGAATAATTTTATTGCTATCAATGTAATAACTACTAAGGTAATTTGTGTCTCAATCATTTTAAATACCTTTATGGACACGACAATAATTGAGAGGTAATATTTCCTCATTGAATATCATATGATTTACTACCATGATATTCTTATATTTTTTATGAAAATACTCCACTAGTTTGTTATTATTAACATGGAGTATCAATTCATACAACTTAACTTTAGTACATGTTAAAAGTTGTAGATGGCGACAATTGGATAAAACAAAAAATATAAAGTATTGAATGTTGAAAACTAGAGGTATGTCATACTGTACAAGTATAAAATATTTAAAAAAAATCAAAACTAAACAACATTTACGGAATGTTCATTTACAATAATACTATCAGGTGAAAATAATAAACTGTTATTGAAAAGATATTAGTTTGCAATAAATGGTACAGACGCCATTTCATTGCATTTATTCTCGAAATTAAGTAACGTTTTAGCACTGATTTTTACTTTAAAATATTACAAGTATAAACTGTTTACGATTTTATAATGTGTTATTGTATTATATATAATATAATCAACGCCTGAACAAGACGAATAACCTTGACAAAAATGTAATGGCTGCCACCTGTTGGTCTTTTCGAATTACAAATCGTATCGTGGGTTTACCTGGCATCTATTGATCAGCGTTAAGAATGAAAATGAGCGTCCGAATAAGCGGAGTTACGAGTGCGACATTTCTTTGTATAAGATTGGGTCTCATACAAAAAAATCTGTACTATAGTGTGAATCATATTACATTTCACATTTTAAAAGGTTATTTCGCTATTTTTAACAGTAGTAAACGATTAGAACTCGTTTCAAACTGTAATCCGATTAAACCTAAACTATTCACAATTAGCAACATTTTACTTTACTTAATTTCGTTTAATGCAATAATTATAATAAAAGACTATGGTTAAGATACTAAATCATTTTATAACACTGGTAACACAATCGGGATCAAAAACATTTTTTGTGCCGCCATTTTGTCATGTCATAGATGTAATTCGAGCTTCGTTTCTCGAACTCGAATGTTTTCTTGTCTCCGTAATGATTTTTTAAATTATTGTGTTTGTTTGTTTAGTGTTATATTTTGTAATACATAATTAAAATTGTAGAAAATGAGAACCTCATCCTCTTCCAATTCCATTAAATATAGAAGGCACACCGCGTTCACATTTTGACAATGACACATTTTGACAATGACATTTCATGACATTTCTTTGTTTACATTTTGGACATCTAATTATGATTAGTATAGTATTATATTATCTGTGTTGTTATTGCCACAAAGATCGAACAACACAATGCAAAATTCCTTCGATCTAACCGGACTAGAACCAGTGCCAACCGAGCTACAGAATGAGTTCGTACATCTTACGAACATCTCTATGTGATTGTTACAGACCTTTGTATTGGGTTTAAACTGCTTTTCAGCGCCACCTGTGTTAATTTACATTTCCTGTATTGAAACGAACTATATTTAAATTATATGTTATCATAAAGGAACGTACCTAGTTCCTCATTCAACGTGGTTGTCCTCGCTTTAGCGGCAGTACCAGTCTTTTCGTAATACATCTTCTCGTCCCAGTTTATGAGGAAACTCTGCGCAAATCTTATTACCTATAAGAAAAACACAATATTTAGTCAAACAATTAAAAGAACCCTTAATTATTAAGAATTGGCGGAATAACACTACGGAAAGAAATTATTCTTGTGTGATACCACACACAAAATGCTAGGAATACTTTTGATTTTTTTTTAAATTTATTTAAAAAGGAACTTGTGAGGAGTTTAGTTTCTGGGAAACCTAAGAAAATATGGTAATATCACTCCACTTAAAGCACTATTTTATTTTGATATTGTAATATTTGCAACGAGTATTGTGTACTTACTTCAACAGAGACATAAAGCGATATAGGCACAACAGTGTTCATAACGATGGCGTAGGAAAAGAAGACGAGAAAGGCGATCACGATGGCGCCAGGTACGGGCTCGCTGGGCACCAGCGTGTCCCACGGCAGGTAGCTCTGGAAGTACTGGCCCACGAGCCACTCCCACACGCCACACGCCACAGTGCAGAACACGCACATCGACAGCAGGAAAAATACTATCTGTAAAGTAGAATTCAACATTTACAGTATAATATAACACGTTATCAGAAATACGTGTCTGTCTACATATATACTAGGGTTTCTTCGACTTGAGGAATTCCGGGAAATCTGGCTAACTTCGAGACGAGAAAAATATTCTCGAGAACTCGAGAAATCGAGAAAACAAATTACGTTTTTAAATTACTAAAAAATTGACTTACAAACCTTTGCAGACAAAGGAAAAGTTCAAGTCTTGGAATTTTTTTACGAAGAACAAATATTATTTAAACGCGCATTGCCTTACATGTCCTTTTTTAGATAGATAGATAGATTGTTTAGATAGAGATCTATTACATATTCACAACATTTCTTTGATGGATCAGAAGTACAGAGGCACCAACTTCGTGTGGTATGAGGTCTTTTTGTTGATTCGTTTTGTAATTTTTTCATAAGATACGTCATTATTTGTAATATTGATTTGTTTGTATTAATGTGATTTGTTTTATTTTGTTCAATTGATTGTAATGGCTAAATGTAGATTATTTATAAATGTTCCTAAGAATTACTTGGGTAAGACTGGTTGATTTAATAATAATAACGTTGATAAATAAATGAAACATGTTGGTTTTATTATAAATTGTGTTTATTTTTATTTGTATTTATACTAAGCTAATTTTTTAAGGTTTAAAAAAATTCTCGAACAACTCAAGAAACCCAGCAAATCGGGCTCTGGAATTCCCGAAGCTCGAGGAAAAAAAATATGTCGAGAAATCAAAAATCCTAAATATACTATTGCCCGAGTTCATAGGTACTTTGTGTCGATAAAATAGCTTAAGCTGAAGGTATTTTGAGAGAGACTATTATTGAAGGAATCTTGTTTGAATAGCGTTGACGCGCGTCATCTGTTCTAGGCGCGTAAAAAATACGACGTGTGCATAACGTAAAGTAGGCATGAGGCAGACG
Organism: Hyposmocoma kahamanoa; assembly: GCF_003589595.1. Lineage (NCBI taxonomy): Eukaryota > Metazoa > Arthropoda > Insecta > Lepidoptera > Cosmopterigidae > Hyposmocoma > Hyposmocoma kahamanoa. The sequence continues at coordinate 18,284,232 of NW_020654289.1, forward strand.
ATGCCAACGTAAGATAAACCATAATTTTGACCGTGTTGTTTACGCGATTGAAATTCCGGGCAATGTCTAGTTCAATATTGGAATTTATACTACGGCCTCCGTGGTTGAGTGGCTTGCACACCAGTTTTCTGAGGTCCCGGGTTCGGTCCCCGGCCGGGTCAGTGAAGAAATTAACATTTCTATGTGGTCTTAGATCTGGGTGTTTGTCGTACCGTCGTTGTTTCCGATTTCCATAACACACTTGTGTCCCGAAGTAAGTACCTAAAGCACTAGCTTTAGGTACTTACTTCGGGATCAGAGCAACGTATGTGATGTTGTCTAATATTAATATTAATTATAAAATATTAATAATATATATATAAATATTAATTATTTATTTATGTTTACTAACTTTTTAAGATACCTATGTTTTAATTATTAATACAAAGATTGAACACTTAGAAAAAAATCCTTCGAACCGGCCGTATTCGAACCGACGTCTCCTAGCAAATAGTGCCTATGACGCTATGCCAACTAAGCCACGGAACGCACCAGCAGACCTCAAGAATTTTTCCATGTGCCCGTTGTCGGAGATGTTTGTATTTGGTTTTTCAACGACTTTTTAGCCGTAACGCCATCTATTAGAAACCCATGAAAGTATTTCGTCACCCAATTTGATACCTTTATAGCTACCAGCCCTGGCTAGAGATGTCGCTATTATCTGTAATTATTTTTTTTATTGATTTGTTACCTACGTTTGTTTAGTATAATTGTACAGAAAATAACTTATTGAGAGGTGGTAAGTAGCTTGTTTGTTATTTCAGTAATTTTAACAGTCAAATTAGGCCTATATACAAATAATAAGTCCTTAGGTCATTAAGTTCATATTGACTGAGATGTCACTCAGATATTGAGATGCATTTGTATTAATAGACTCTAATCAACGTTATTTTAGACGATATCATTTCAAGTGACCAAAACCCTGCACTTGAATGACTAGGACTTAATAATGATTTTGGGTAACCAGTGCTGCCGGACATTTATATATAGTGGAAATTTTGATAATTCTGAAATAAAGCGTATAGCAGAGTCTGCTAAAGATCTTAATTAATAAGCTGAAAACCAGATTCTGGCGAAATCTTAAAATGGGTGCCGCCTATAAGCGAAGAAGAATTAATTTAGAGTAATTGTTATGAGCACTCAAGTATATTTATTGATAAAGACAGTTGATTTAAATATGGCCTTAATATTAATCTCTCACTTGAGAAGGATTTATGGATGCAAGGATTAAAAGAAATACTTACCCCTATTATAAGAAAATTAAGTAGTCTATCTATGCTGGTGCGCTTAAACTTGGTTTTCCCGGAGTTCTGCATAAGCTTGGTGTCCTTTCCGGCAAAAACGACGACGCCGTAGCACCACGACGTGTTGCGCAGCACGCAGCCCCTCAACAAGATCTTGTCGTTGTCCAGCGAGAAGTGTTGTTCACGCCAGCTTAACGTGCCTACAAATACAATGTTTATGTTTATTATTTTTTAACCGACTTCATAAAAAGGAGGAGGTTCTCAATTCGTCTGTATGTCTGTGTGTTACGCGATAACCCCGCCAATTGTAAACCGATTATGATGTTTTTTTTTGTTGGAAAGAGAATACCTCAGAAGTGGTCACATTTAAATTTGAAGGAAATATTCCAAATCTAAGGGTAGTAAACTGGGGGATGATTCGATTTCCGGGCCGGGAGAAATATTTGTAAGGCCTACATTTATTTCTCTCGCGAGTTTGGATGTAATTTGTGGTTGTCTATGTGTGTCGATGGCACCCGCGATTCAGGGTTTCCCTAGTGCGTGGCTATGAGTGTGTGCGTTAAAGAAACTTATATATTTACTTATTTCGTTTTAAGCTGTTGGTTTTCCTTTTAGATAAATAAACAAATTTGACAAAATCTAGCCAATTGCAAAGTAAAAAATATTTTTATGCTTATTTTAAAATTAAATGAGCCTTGAGAATAGAACAATAATAATTAACAATATAACGTTTTAACAGTCAGTGTATGAAACTAATGAGTGCTAATTATGCCTCTAATTAATAAGTTATAATTATAACGGGCTATATATTATCGTGTGATAACAAAAGCCAATAATGTTTTATTATTCCTAATAAAATACTATATGGTTTCGTAATAATTGTTTTAATAATATTGTTTCAACACTTGTTTAAAAACTTTATAGTGTTTTAGGACGAAATAAAATTATAACTAGGATATAGTTTTAATTTATGACTATGCTCGTCCAAACACGCCCCATTATTATACATTTTGTAATACCAAGTAACGAAAAGAATAAGTCGTGTGTCTGGTGGTAAGCGACACGCCTATCCATAACAGTTGCAGTGCCAATTATAGCATAGTTTCCCAAAGTGGTCCCTATTGCCCCCTAGTGAGCGCTGAAGAGTCACTAGCGGGGCAGTAGGGTCCTCGCATTTGAATAAAAAAAATTATACATAATACACACACGTGAAATTTTTACCTTGTGATTTTTGGTGTTAAGTAAATATAAAAAAAAATTTTTTTTTGTGGCAGGGGGCGCTTTAATTTTTTTATCTTGTCTAAGTGGGCGGTGAACGAAAAAATTTGGCAACCTATGAATTAAAACTTCGCAAAAAGCTGACGGGAACTGCCATTGCACCCTCAGACTTAAAGTTGACAGACAAGTCCGACGCGCCGATAATTCCCAATATATATAATTTCCACGTTTGAAAACCGGGACGCAGTAATCTTCACATTACTGCTTGGTGGCTGAAATGAGTAAGGTGGCAGTACTTTTTTTGACGAACTCTTTCAGAAGGAGCTGTACTGCTACTTGATGACATCGCTTTATACATCCTGTATAAAGTTGCAATTAAATCAATTCAATCAAATCGCTATCAAAACAATTACGGCAAACCTCTGCTATTTTAGTTTTTATTAAAAACTAAAATAGCAGAGATGAGATATTGAGGCCGAGCGTCTGTTGATTTTACATAAAAATATATTAAAAAACATAAATGATATAAATTGCACTTATACCTAATAATTGGCAGCACTACGAATACGGGTTGTAGTGACAAAAAGGACGCAAGATCATTAACACAATTCCAATACAATTCATTACTATGCTATAAAGTACAAATTGCACTTAATTTCCTTTTCCTGTTGTTTCGTTTAAATATAGATATTGCTATACACACATGGGCACATGTACTCCTATCGGAGTCGTGTAACAACGGTATTACATTATATGCGTAGGAGTGCAAGTTGAAATTGTCGAAGTAATTGTGAGGAAGACTTAAACTGTATTTTGCCTGCCTCTGTAGCCGAACGGTTACCATATTGGACTGCCATGCAGAGGTCCCGGGTTCGATTCCCGGGCCGAGAGAAATATTTGTATGGCATACATCATTTAGTTTGGGTGTAATTTTATGGTTGCATTGTGTGTATCCATGGCAGCCGCGATACAGGGTTTCCCTGGTGCTATGAGTGCGTGCGCGTTATTGTTATTATTTAATCTTTTTTTAGTAGCAGTAGAACTCCTGGAGAAAGAGTTCGTCCAGGAAAGTACTGCCACCTCATCTACTTTCGCGTTCCGGTTTTAAAGAGTAAGGATATAGATGAAATTACAGGCACATGGGACTATCAACTTATGTCTCAGGGTGACAGGCGCAGTTGCAGTGTCTAAGTGGCCCAGCAACCGCGTTACACCATCTTACTTCGAGGTACTACTCAGTAGACACATGAGCAATTTAGAAAACAATTTGTTTTACCGGGAATTGAGGCTAGGACCTCCTCATCAAGCGCTCACGATGTTAACCACTGAATCCCGAGGTCAGTAACAATTAAATAGATAATGGGTATTTATTATATTTATTACCTTAATAATACGTTAATTACGTTACGTATGCTATCGTAGTTTCGTCGCAATATTGCAAATCCACTGGTCTGTGGCAGGTGTTTTGTAAGCTAGAGCTAATGAAAAGCGAAAGGCCTGATGAGCCAGTTTAATTACGAAATTATCATCTGCAATTATTGTATAATGATGTCTGACAGACTTGGCTAAATATCCAAGACTTGACTTGTTTGTGGGGCTAAGTAGTTCTTTTCCTCCCATTCATTCCAATATTTATAGGCTCCAAAACTACATAAGATTTGCTATTCCTTTTAACTCTTTGAACTGGTATTACATGGCCTGTTCTACAGGGCCTGTGTTCAACAACAACGCCTTCACCTGACGATAATCGTCTTGGATCTAAATGTCAGGTTTCGTGTTACAATGGTTGTAGGTAGAAATGTCGTAGGTTATATGCAATGCTGGGTAACACTTCTCTAGAAACCCCTTATTCGGTTAAACATGTGAAGAAGTCAATGGACTTGATTGCTTTCTGTTGCGTCATACATTAACATTATAGATTACTTTGACGCCCATTTATATTATAAATGTTAAAAGTTCTTGATTTTTATAGGTCGGATTGAATTGTGTAAATAATAAAAAAGACAGAATTTTTGTTTAACAAATATCAAGTGACGGGACGAACAAGTCGTGCGCCTGATGGTAAGCTACACGCCTGTCCATAACAGTTACAGTGCCACTCAGAGCTTTAAATTGCAAAGATCGGAGGGGTGCTACCACTGCGCCCATCACCCTGAGACACAAGGTGACAAGTCCCATGTACCTGTAATTTCACCATTTTCAAATTTATTTATAAAAGATAAAATTGGGAAAAAAATCATTTGTAGGCCATGTTGTTATTTTTTTAAACGCGCACAACCCCGCACTACTTTATATGTAATAGTTTACCCGGTCCGGGAATCGAACCGGAACATCAGCGTGATAATCCAGCATGGTAACCGTTCGGCCACGGAGGCAGTTGTTTAGCAGTACTCATGTTGTCGTGTATGTTATCTTAATTAGAATCTCTTAAACCATTCTTTCCAACTTTACAAGCAGAAATCGTTTAAGAATAAAGAAAATTATGGAGATATCCAAAAAATCTAAGAGAACTTACCTTCGAACTTATTAAGTAAATTATTGGGCTTTTCACAGACGATCTCGCCATCGAAGGCACCCAGTTGTGCGTCGTCCTGGCCCATCGCGGCCGTCTCCGAAAGGCACTGCCGACATTTCAGATTCGTCTCTCTGCAATAAACAAGTTTCATAATTTACAACCATTTTCGCGTAATCTGAGCATTACTGCTTTCCGGTTTTGAATGGGAAATTACATGGGCCTTGTGTCGCGAATTATGTCGCGATTTAGTATTAATTTTGTAATATCAGCATTAATAAATTTACTCTGTCATAATATCTAAGAGTAGGGAACGAGTCCGACAGTCCAGGTGTCATAAATTCTGAAGGTGAGTTATCAGGCGTCTGTTGGGAGTGCACAGGTTGATCGGCACTACAGTTGGTAAGTTTGCACAATGTTTGTTACTAACTTGGATACAGTATTTGTTGTCTAGACAGACTGAAGATAGACCTGAACGAAGTAGTAACAGAGTTTGAATGAGACCCGCCACTTTTACTTGAAGGTATAAATGAAGCGGTGGAACAGGAAGGGCTGTAAGGGTGTGTGTGTGGAGGCCTGTCATAGGGGTCAGAGGATCCCACTCACAGACATATATCTAAATACACGCCGCAAGTACAGCAATTTGTATGAAAACCAAGCGTGCCACATATTTTGTACCTACTATAACGTCATAAAAACTATTTAATGATGAAAACCTTCCGCCCGCTCTACATCGATTGATTGAACGGAATACGCGTAAAAACACGTATTCTATTCAATTAATCGATTCTAAACAGAATATTTTTTGTTCAAGTAGTTGTTGATTACAAGTAGTAGTAATATTAATATATTAGGGGTTAAAGTATGAAATTGCCGTTTTATTGCAATAGGTTCTTTGAATTTTCATAGAATCTTCATGGTTTGAGGTTTTCGAATGAAACTTTTTTCAAATGGTTTCTGTGATTTTCTTTTTTTTTTTAATTTGAAACATTTGAATATCGACTTTCAATTGTTTTTGTTATTCAATTTAGACAAGAAAGATGGATACTGCGAAAATTCGAGTGATTTTTTAATACGAGTTCTAACTAACGCGGCAGAAACAGCCCGCAATATCAATGCTGCGTTTGGAGAAGGGTCTACTAATGAACGCACCGTGCGATTTTGGTTTAAACGCTTTCGTGATGGAAATTTCGACTTAAAGAACGAGCCACGAGGAAGACCGCCCGACCGATCGTTATTCACACAGGTGAATAACGATGAATTAAGAGAGATAGTGGAAGCCGATCCTAGTCAAACTACCCAGGAATTAGCGGCATGGTTTAACGTTACCTTACCCACAATATTGACTCACTTGCGTCAAATCAATAAAATAAAAAAATACGAAAAATGGGTGCCTCATGATTTGACTGATCTGCAGAAAGAAACGCGTGTTGAAACTTGTGTTGCCTTGTTGAACCGGTACAGAAATGAAGGAATATTGGATCGAATTGTAACATGTGATGAAAAGTGGATTCTTTATGATAACCGGAAAAGAAAAATGCAATGGCTGACCCCAGGTCAAATGCCACAACAGTGTCCTAAAGCAAAACTTACCAATAAAAAGGTAATGGTAACTGTTTGGTGGTCTCAGCATGGTGTTATTCACTATAGTTTTCTCCGATCTGGTCAAGCAATAACGGCAGATGTCTATTGTGCCGAACTCCGAACCATGTTGATAAAACTAGCAGTAAAACAGCCCCGACTCATGAATCGATCTTCACCATTATTGCTCCACGACAACGCGAGACCTCACACAGCACGAGAAACCATTTTGACCCTTCAGGAACTGCAGTTAGAAACCATTCGTCATCCTCCGTATTCACGAGACCTTGCTCCAACGGACTACCATTTTTTTCGTGATTTGGACAATTATCTACGTGACAAGAAGTTTTCTTCCCAGGAGGCAGTACAAAATGCTTTCACACAGTTTGTGCAGTCTAGATCGTCGGAGTTCCATCGCAAAGGCATTAATAACCTTCCCATTAGATGGCAGCAATGTATAGATAATAATGGCAACTATTTTGATTAAATAAATTTGTTACAAATTTAAAAAATAAACAATTTAGATTTTCAGTACAAATCGGCAATTTCATACTTTAACCCCTATTAGAAGAATAATATATAGTAGAAACATACTAGAATAAAATAGTTAAGTCCTTTATTTTACTAGTTTTTAAAAAATGTTGATTACTTAACAAAAATTAAGACATTAATTTTTAATCGACTTTAAATATTAAAATTATTGTCCTTCCAATAAAATGAGCTTATTATATAACATCTTTTTGTAATGGAAGATCTTATCGATTAACTTAAATAATGAAAACGCTCGTCGATATATATAAGCTTGCGACTGCCTTAATTAATTTTACTAGATGGTTTTCTGTTGGTAATTGTTATAATAAATAATAAAATGTTACTGCTGACAAATATGGTAAAATCTTATTAATCAAAAGAGGTTTACTTAATGACCGCCTCGTGTGAAATTTTTGTGATTTGTTTATTATTTCTCGGATTTCTTACTCTGCTACTCTTCATATTTGGATAGCATCTTAGGTGAGATAAACTAGACCACCTTCGTCCTCGAAAGCAACGAACTCATAGGTATGACCAACTCCAGTTTTTTGTAAAGACAGCGCACTGTTAATTCTTCGCATTATATATTTTTTTGTATTACTCGTACTACATATGTATGTAATTATTTGCTCACTATATTCGGACAGCAAGTTTGCTGCAAAAATTATCAAAATTACAGATACTACTGATAATAAATACTACAAAACTGAAAAAAAAAACGAAACGTTACTAAACGTTATAACAAAAGAGTTATAGAATATTTTTATAATATTGCTAAAGTCATAATAGTTTTCGTCCCTTTGTTTTCAAAATCGATCAGAATCGAGAACAGTTTTGCCTAACGTGTTAAATAACTAAATGTTAAATTTGGCCAAAGAAATGTAGAAGCGGCCGTACCACGAAACTGAATGCATTATACAAAAGTGCGTTTGTTCGATATGCATGGCCTATTAAGAAAGAATCACAAATGTATCGCACCAAGTAACAGCCGCAATGTTTACAAATCATGAGGCATACACTCGGTTGCATATTTCGATATCGAAATTCATACGAAACCAAAATAATTTTTTAAAATAAATTATGCATCTTCTGATTACAAAATCACTTGCCCGTGGAAGGAAACGTCCCTGTTTACCCGTTTACCCAGTTATGGTGCTTTTGCTGTTTATAATGGCACAATTACGCATTTTTCGCGTTTTCGACTGGTTTATCTACGATAACAGTCGAGCGCGTTCTGAAGTGTAGCAGCGGTAAGTGAATTTCACTTATTTTGGGCACGCGAAGTACGTACACTTGCGTCTATCTAGATATATGTCTGTGATCCCACTAGTTCTGATCCAGAGGATCGATTTGAGGTCAATGACCTATGAGGACAATGACGTAGAATCAAATTGGAAGAGGTATACGCGAAGATACTTTATTACATGCGATAGAAGCAATGTCGCCTAAATATGTAATTTACATTATGATAGAACCTTAGGCGTGGCGACAACTTATAAAGTTATATCTCAAGATAACGCGCGCAGTTGCAATCTTTTCGATTTAAAGCTCTCTGTGTGGCACTGGAACTGCTATGGACATGTCGTTTATCACCAAGTCCACGACTTGTTCATCACATCACTTGGTATTAAAAAAATAACTTCGTTTATATTCGATTTAAAAAATACCCTAGTCTATGGATTCCACTTACGACGTTATTATGAATCAAATTATGACTAAGGAACATGTGCAGAATCTCAATTGAAACATTTTAAGTGTTTTGACGTTACGGAATAATAAACATTCCAAAAACATTTATTATTCTCTTGGGATTACAGCAAAAGAACCGAACTAACGGCTGTTTTATTTTCTATACATTCTTTATTACATAAACGTAGGCGACATCAGACTCCTTTACACGTGAATTAACAAAAGTTTTAGAATTACATATATTCGCCAAGATTTATTGAAATCGGTTACTGGAAAGTGTGCGAAACCTGATTCATCCCCTAGTTTGCCACCCTTAGAGGTGGAAAATGGGACCAATACTGAGGTACATTCTTTCCAATAAAAAATAATCATCAAAATCGGTTCACGAACGCGAGTTATCGCGTAACATACATACAAAAAAACAGTCGAATTGAGAACCTACTTTTTTGAAGTCTGTTAACAATGTATAGACGCCTAACACTACGTACCTACGTATAATAATGCAATAAGTTGACTAAAATAATCAAAAATTTTCTTGAGCCCATGATGGGATGATGTCATATTCAGGAATGACGATTGAACATTTGTGTCTGAAGCTGAAGAAATTGCTGAGTCGCGTTGTATCTATTTTTCCAACCACGAGGTATATTGGATGATAAAGAACAACAGTAGAATAGTAAATATTTGCAGGTCCATTATTGATCCGTGCACTCAATGGCTTCAGGAAATCACGTAGCAGTATCGCTTAATACGTTTGCGGGCTGACGACCTGACACACTGCAGATTATTAAACTAGATTATTCTCTGAAGTAAATACAAAAGTACGTCAAACTTAACAATTAAAATTTAAATTAAACTCTACGTCGCTTCAGATAATAATGGTCCAAAGTATAAAATTTGACATACCTACTCTTAACTCACACTGACGTAGAGTCGAAGCGTCGCGTCGTTTTCAACTACAAAAAGGCGAAGGCGCGCGTTGTCGCGCGTATATTCCATACTTGCATAACACATATTTGTACCTAATTATGGGAAAATAGAGATGAATATGCAATAGGCGAAAAACATGACGCGTCGCGACGCTTCGACTCTGCGCCAGTGTGAGTTGAGCCTTTAAGCATTCTGTCTAATATGTAATTTTGCAAAGGGTGTTTTTAATAAATAGATAATCAAGAGTGCGCTAAATCAATTGGAACAGACGAGTTTTATACGTAAGAGTGGTAACACACGGTGACTTTTAGCAGCGATGCTAACACGCGTTAGTCAAACGTGCGATTGCATCGATGCAAACGCGTGACTGCAACGATACAAACGCGACGACTCAAGCCTTGCAGACTTTTAGCAGCGATGCTAACGCGCGTTCGTGTAACGCGCGATTGCATAGCTACACTTGCGATTTGTAGGCGATTGCATCGATGCAAACGCGCGCCTGCATCGATACAAACGCGCGATTGCATCGATGTAATCCTATAAATCCCAAATGTGGCGATGCAATCGCGCGTTTGTAGCGATGCAGTCGCGCGCTTGCATCGCGTTTGCATCGTTGCTTAAAATCGCGCTCGTATGTAAAGGTAGACGATTAGCGACTGCATCGCCGCTATTAATACTACTAAATTAAGCAAAGTGCTTTACGTCGTACATCCTGACATAAAACTACGCTAACATTCCAACCGTTGACGCAGACGTACGTAACTTTATGTACGTTTTTAGCTAACATTGTCTATCTCAAGGATAGAAAGCAACAACTAGATGTATACAATTTATTGCGTAGCATCTAGTTTTAATAAATCATTACTCCACTTTCAGTTGCAGTAACGTAAAATGCAGCCATGTTAGAACGCAGATTTTGTGATTGACTTTTTTTTATTAACTTGTACTAAATCAACAGTATTTTTTTATTTTGATAACATGAACATGACAATGTAGTAAAATGTACAGTGGAGCGTAGTATAATCTATTAAGATTGAATTGCGACAATATAAAATCAGGTCTTCTCTGTGTGCAACTGCACTAAACGCGTAATAAACGCCCTTCGTTTCTTTATTCTCCACACTAAACATTGACAAAAATAACCTAACCTCAGTACAGAGTACTAAAAAAACCGACCTCAAAAGTCATTCATCGCCTAGTTTAGGTACCTTACCCTTAGAGGTCGAATATTTTCTTCAAATTTAAATTGTACCACTTCTTTCCAACAAAAAAGAATCATCAGAATCGACGGATTCACAAATGACGGAGTTATCGCGTAACATACATACAAAGTAATCAACATTCACAATAATGAGGACCCAGTAATTGACACTTACTAATAAGAAACATGTTACTATGATACAAATTTTGGTCCAAAATCTTATTAGAAAACAACTTAAAAAAATGTCCAACAGTGGTGGTGCTTGTCAGTCACTGGTGCCACCGCCTTATACTTACCTATATGTTTATTATCAGGATTTTTATGCACTTTTATGAGATACGCCTTGGTCAATTTCCGCAGAAAGTAAAAAATCTTCGAAATTCAAATAAACAAGATGGCCGCCATACAAATTTCGAAGCCTTCTATCACGGAAATTATTAGAGATAGGTAGGAGGTGCTGGAAGAAATGTCATAGAGGGTATCAATGGTCAATTGCCTGTGTTGAAGATGGCGAATCCAATATGGCGGCCGAAGAAAAACTTGCTTCGATGCGTCTGAAAATTGGCATGCAGGGGTCTTTAGGAGTCCTTAATTATAATTTGGGGTCAAACGTTTTTTTTCGCCATTTTTTAATATGGCTGCCATATAAGCGATTTTTTCGTTAAAAATAGCTGCCGAAAGAGACTCACTCTGTTTCAGCTAAAAATTGGCATGTGGAGGCCTCCAGAAGTGCCAGATAATAATTTGTGCTCAAAATTGGTTTTTCGCCATTTTCAAATATGGCCGCCATACAAGTTGGCAGTAGAAAAAAAATTTTCTGATCCCTTTGAAAGTTGTCATGTGGTCTCTAGGAGTGCTTGATAATAATTTGTGATCAACATTAGTTTACCGGCATTTTTCAATATGGCTGCCATTAGAAGTGTTTTTTCGGCGGCAGATGAAAATTTGCCCTAATTCGATTGAAAATCGGCACGTGGGGGAGATCACCACATAGAGATTATACAAGTAGGGAATTTCCTGTGCTATGAGTACCAGAGTAACGATAATTTTAAGGGGAATGCTCAGAATACCCTGACCAGAACCAACTTAAATTTTTTTTTTCATAAATTGGTTCAAAACTGGGATCGAATCTGAACCTCTTCATCAAGCGCCCATAGTACCAATTACTGTGCCACTGACGAGCATAAGTACACCCCGTAATCTGAAACCGACCACGCGCCGCAGGCCGAGCCCGACCCCACCGTAGGGGTATAGGGCTCGTATTATATATTTTTACTTATTTTGCGTTAGTAGAACCTAAATTTTTTTTAAATGTACTTAATCATGACAATTATTCGTAAAAAAAACAGCTATGAATATTTAAATTTAGAACGCCAGGAATTAACTTCAGCTGTGGCAACGATAACTATGTACAGAAGTCTTTGAGTTGTGGTGATATCTGAGATCCGCACGTACAATGAATCGCAAAAATCAGCTTCAGTGTTTTATGCCTTCAGTGCAATACAAAACATTTCATATATCTATACCAAGTTTTCGAGAGGGAGGAAACTCCATTATTTTGTTTCTTGCAATCAATATAATCGCGTAGACGGCCCACAAATTACCGCACTTGACTGTTGAGGACAATCTTTTGAGTTTTTTAACGTGACTAAACAACAACAGTCAAACGAAACAAAACAAATTAAACGTCAACAAATAAAAACAATAACAAAAACAAATAATCTTAACAGAAAACACGGGAGGGAAGCACTAGTACTAAATTACATTGACACATACATGTCAACATAAATGTCAAAATTATTCTTGAATAATTTCATGGATTTTAGAGCGCTATAATTGGTTGTATATGCATTTATGACTGTTCACCTATCGTTGGCGGTGGCTATTGAATCATAAACAAAACATTTACATTTAATTTATTTCTTCTCCGGTACCTACTCCATACAAATATCGGATCGGATATCAGAAATAAAATAAATATTATTTATAGACAATTCATGGGAGTTCATTGTTTTAAAAACTCAATTGTTATGTTTTTTAAATCCGTAATATTATACCAGGCTGTAATGAGAGAATCTTTGCTTCAAAAATCTATCGACTTTACCTCATCCCTACGAAAACGTCAAATAAAGTGTCACAGGGATCATCCTAGAAAATTTGTAGTATAGGCTATCATCATTATATCATTATTACCTCTGAAATGTCTACACATTTCTAATTAAATGATTCCTAATTTTGGGGCCAGATATGGATTGTAATGACGTCACATCCCAAAAGCGTAGCACGCAATGGCGCGAAACGCATTTGACTATCCCAGTGCGGGTGTAGTCCCATTTAAGAGCTTAACTCTAGAACCAATTCTGCTTAGTACCGTTAAAATTTAATCGTAGCACTATTTCAATCGATAACGGACGCCTTATACTAAAATAAAGGCTTTTTCAGCAAATGCAGCTATTAAAACGGATCCTTTCCATAACAAGACAGGGTTTTCCTTTAAGGAAATATTTCACTTGCTGAATCGTGACATCGGATTCTTTGCATCCAGGTATGATCAGTATGATCAAGTTTGAGAGACGTAAATTCAGTCGGTGATTTGTCTGCTATGTCTGTCTGTGGCATCGTAGCTCCCAAAAGGATGGACAGCTCTCAAAGGGGTTCATTTGAGGCTAATTTAATTGTGATGGTTCATTTTAACTATGTTTGACGAACATGTGTTCGGCTGTTTAAAGATCATCAGCTCTCTTCTCAGTTAGTGTAGGGTTCTTATAAATTTTTTTCTTTCAGAAACATCAGAAACAATAGAACCATCGTGTTTGGGTTTATGAAATTGGTCTTGATGAGTAGTAAGCTTGCATATTGTGACTTTTTTAGTCTGTCTTTTTTGAAAACGGAGTAAAATGACATTTGGAGAGTAGCCAGTTTTTTCAAAATTTTCAATAGTTATGTAGTTAGTTTTATCGATAGATTGTGAAAAGAGACAAAATTTTGCCAAAAATGACTGAATTGTGTACATGTAATTATGACGTTCTTCTAATGATCACTAATTGCATTATTGCGTTCTTTATTCTTATTTTGACAGTTGGCCTGCTAGTATCGAGATCAGTTTTTATTCATATACATTTTAACAAGAATAGCCGGATTTGATTACATTGAATTAAAATAAAAAGCTTTAAAATATGTCTCCTCTTTGTATTTTTCATAAACATAGTTCTAAATACAGTGTATGTGCGTATGTATGTATGAACAAATGAACTTGTGCTCAGTAATTGGATGAATAATGGGTCCAGGATGATTCACATGAAACAAGTTCGGCTATTTATTCCATTAGCGTGACCAATATTCAGTCGATAGAATATTTATCGACTGCAAACACTAACACTTACTGTCATTTTACTCAGTCTTCAAAAAAGACAGACTATAGAGTGCGCAGTTTTGTACCGGGAATTTAAAATTTAAGTGTTATTTTAGAGATTAATATAATAATTGAACATATTCAGCACGAACCACCGCTAACAAAAAATACGACGTAGTCATATGGTAACCACGATATACCTAAACAACGTTCATATTCAAACCGCCCTGCTACGCATTAAGGTATCGAACGATGCTTTAATAACCACAGCACTTCAGGTAAGTGTAAAAGGTATTAAGTTTTTACAGCTTTATACTGGTCGTATAACGTTTATATTGCCGGCTCGTGATACAGATTTAGACTTAGGTAATCCAAGTTAACGACGTCGCGTGGCGAATTGAAAGGAGCTTGGTCTAGTCAATGAAACGGTAATGAAAGTGCGGTGAGACACGCAACTTGGGAGTGTTTCCTTTTGTACGTATGACAAATAACTAGTACCTACTTTAAAAATGTTAAATTTGTCAATTATGTGCCTGTTCCGACTTACTGTCCTAACAAGCATCAGGCAAATTTTTTAGTACAATGAATTTTCGGTTGAGCACTTTAGATCTTTAACTGCAGTGTCAATTTTTTTTTATGATACAGAACAAGTTGTGGGCCTTGTGGTAAGCAACAAGCCTGTCCGTAACAGTTGCACTGCCAGACAGAGTTTTAAATCGCAATGATCTGAGGGGCACTGCCACTGCGCCGGTCACCCTGAGACATAAGTTGACAAGTCCCATATTCATCAGCACCCTTATCAAAACCGGAACGCAATAATAGTCACATTACTGCTAGGCGGCATAAATAGGTAAGTAGAAATAGGCAATACTTTCCTGGATGAACTCTTACTGCTAATAAATTTCATTTTATCAATGAGCTATATTTATGTATTCACGTCTTTCTATAGTAACGACCCATGTGAGAAATATCTATTTGATTACAAAGACATTTAAAAACTGAGGCGTGGCGTGTCTGACGAGCAAAGCCAACAAATCATATGCCAAATGTTGTTACATCTCTTCGAAAATCTTCTTCACAATCATGTTTAGCCACGGATTTGTACATTAAACTGGACCGCGCACTAAGTTAATAAAACGAAACGAGTGAGAGGCTTGAAAGTAGTAATGCGTCTCTTTCTAATAGGTGTTCTTAATTTTTCAGCCAGCCATATTGTTTTTAACTTATTAGTTTTTACAGAAAATGTGGCCGGTTATGACCAAAACTACTAATATTATTTCATAATACAAATTAGTATACTTATTTGATATGCTACTTCATAATAGAAGGTATCATTGTTAACATTTTTTTTATTATTATTACAAGCATATAAACCAAAATTTAAAAAGTTAGTAAGACTAGATACTACATAAGAAGATTTTATTTTGCGTTGGCAACTTGTTAGCAAGGACAGACCACTACTTCCAGCTATCTCACGTGACTCGGTTTCTTTACTTTTACTTAAAATAAACCTTAATTTAATAAAATATAAGGTGTAAATTTGTAATATTGGTATATCGAATTGAGCGATCCGGTTTATGAAGTACATAAATTCGTGTATTTAGCACATTCACAATACAGCTATGTAATAAATAAAGAATTATACTTGGGCTTTGAAAATTCTTGAAAATTAACGATATATTAAGCATGCATTGTCCATAGATATATATATATAGTCCATAGATAGTAAACATGTTCCACACTTTAGCATGGCGACTATTAGAAGTACTAGCGTCATTAACATCTGGGTCACAATTAAATAGTATATGCCATTGATACGATAAGAAGAAGATGGCTATCGTAAAGCAAAGCATAGTCCGGATAAAGGGTGGCTTTATAGTCAGGTTTTTTGATGCGTGTCCAACCAAATTAGACGGTGTCCGGTTTTCGTTAGGCTTTTTATATTTCAAGCGAATCTGGACGACGGACGTCGAGACGTCGTTTCCGCCAGCCGCCATATTATTGTTATTTCACTACAATTGACAAAGATTTTTTAACAAATAATCAAAAAGGACCCGTTTCCCATCATATTAAAACTATGACACAAAATCCTTAAAAATGTAGGTGTCCGGTCTTTTTACCCAAGTATCCGGATAAAGCGTCTGGCCCGGCTATTCGGTATTAATACCCGGCCACCTTAGTAAAGGACTTATTCCTACTATTATTATTTAAGAGCTAGGCTCTTGTCGGCGGAGTAATCGCCAATCATCTCTTTTTTTGAGCTTTAGCCTTGATTTCCTGATACGAACCGACATTAACTTTTTCCTTTATCTGATGTAAATAACTTCGTCTCGGTCTACCTCTGCCTCCCTTACCTTCGATCTTCCCTTCTATTATGTTTCTAAGAAAACTGTCGTGACGCATCAGATGACCAAACATTTCCCCTTCGGTTCTCTATTGTCTTTAATAAGCTTCTCCTTGTAATAACTATTCTTAACACCTCCTCATTGGTCTTTCTTTCCGTCCAACTGATTCCCTCCGTTCTTCTCTAGCACTACATCTCAAATGTTTCCAATCGTTCTCTGTATCTCTGTGTCATTGTCCACGTCTCACTGGCATACAATGCAATATTCCAAATATACACTTTTATCAATCGTTTCCTGGCCTCTTTTGAAATTTTTGCTTTTAAGCCTTTTTAGCTATTGCAATTCGTTAAACTATGTCCGAGTAAAGTACTACTCACATACTGAAAAACTAAACCAAATGTACCGCCAACGTACTTGTACCGTTTGAAAACTTATTTAATCGTATTTTACCCTCACCGCAGTGCGAACTTACCCTTATTATGAACTTACCATCTTACTATTATTATATTATCAAGTGAAAATCACTATTAACAAATTAAAATGTCACGAACAAAAGCTGTATACATAATAATATAGTGCGACTACGTTACAGCTGATGATATTTTCATGGTAATAATAAGTTCAGAAAAAACCGATCACCTGGTGCAGGATGTCCCGGTTTTCTGTTACACACGGTAAAGTTCCCATTAGAAACTATAACAATGGAATTGTAAATTGTTAAAAAGAAATTTCTTTTTATCAATTTACATTAATTGTTAAAAAGAAATTTCTTTTTAACAATTTACAATTCCATTCTTCATTTCATTTTCGTTATTTTAAGTAATAGTTCCAAAGTTATTAACTTAATAATTTTAAGTTAATAACTTTGGAACTATTACTTAAAAAACAAACAGTAGACTAATTAAATAAATTGACAGTTCGACAAGTTTTCTTTAGAAAGAACCGAAAAAATGCGTCATCAACCGAGAGTTCGTAAACTGAAGCAATTTACTTTGAATAATGTTAATTAATAGAACAATTCTAATTAAAAGTTTTTAGGAAATTAAAGTTTTTATATTCCCATGGATCGTTGTACCAAGTCCCAAAACTATAAGTTTGTTTGTGAAGCATAATAATTATTAACAACCTCTCGTGTATAGCCCGCAGCTGAGCACGACATTTCTCTAGGGAGAGGGTTTATCGCCTACCGATTTCATACACTATACATGCGCTATATACAGTTACTTTTCAGTCCCTTGTTTTGTTAGCAAAAGGTCGTTTAAGAATAAGGTAATGGGTTAATAGTTTATTATTGCACCAATCAACGCACATAAACATGTGAGATGCGAGATCGAAATCTCAAGTATCACCACAGATATTCATTTAAAATCAGTGGTGTGGTTAAAATCGGCAGTATGCAGCTTGTATGTCGCTTCTAGTGTGACGTCACAAATAGATATTATCGTATATATCTAACTCCTAATATACGAAAGTTTGTACATACTCGTACATAAATTTAAAAAATAGGATTCTGTTTTTACAACTGATCTTAAAAATAGACGTTAATAGAACCTACTTCAACCACAAGAAAAAACGGTTTACAAAACTAAAAAATACAAAATTATTTTTTTAATTGATAATATAATAAAATAGACAGACGTTACGGGAAGTGAATTATGGTGCCCTAAAGACGATTAACTAAACTTAGCTCGATAAAAAAATCGCAATGTTTCGCAAAATTTTAATTTTTACTACGTTCATCTACGGTAATTTTTATTCGATTGTTATTAGGTACAGATATTTCTATGAATTTTCTCTCATGAGTAAATTTTATTTCTAAAAGGTTTATATTTAAACATCGTGCAATGAATTTCTCCGCGTCTAGTTCACATGCTTCAATGCATACGGAACCATGATACCATTTTGCCTCAAATTCGAGTCTAATTTGTTATGTTAAAAAAAGCATTTTTTAGTTATGGTTATGAAAGCGATGGGAAAAATAAAAAGATATTGGTCCTTACCCGTCCAACTCTGCAGTCTCAATGTAGCAGAGTCCATTGGGCTCTGAACTGCTGAGAAGCAGAATGTCCGCAGCAACAAACTGATCATTCTCTAACCGGATGACGTCTCCCACTTGAACAGACGCCCACTTTTCCTCCACCAGCTTCAAATTACGCAAGGTCTTCGCGCGCCGGTGGTTCACTTGAGAGTCGTTTTGATGCCGTTGCTGAAACAATAGTATTTGTTATACGTTTTGTTAGACAACTGGAAAAGCAGAAGTTACCTTTGGAGGGATTCCCGTGTCTTCTTGAATACTGAAGATGTCCTTACTATACAGAATGAGCGGGAATATTTATTGTATTTTGTATACTAAAAACAACAATGTAATTGAAATAAACAAGAAGTTGTTTATGGTGATTAAAAAACTTTTTTCCTTGTAACATGTTCTGTGGTAATAAAAATTATTGCAGCAACAATTTTAAGTAATGAATTTAATCATGTGATTGGTTCCATCAAGTTCCTTAATAGGCTAATTTGATTAAGAGTTCTTAGGTTTTCGCGATTGTTACACATAGGAAATGAAACTATTTTTCCGGATTTAAATAGCATTCATTTGTTTTTTCAAACAAACCGACGTTTCTTTGAAGTAAAGGGCCCGAAACGTTGGTTTCTTTGAAAAAACCACAGACCACATAAATACTAGTAATAGACTGGTTAGTAGGCGGGGTCCGCGTTACATAGCTTATCACCAGAAGGGCATATGAGTATCAACAGCACGTCAGTCGTCGTTCAAATGTGATGATTATTGATTATTTTGTGGAAAAAATTGAAATATATCGAATTGTACCATTATATCATGTCGCGTAAGAAGCCAAAGTATAAAAAATACACCGGGAGTGATTTCATTTCATTGGTAAATACTAAAACTCTGTATTTTCTAATATTTTGAACAATACAATACTATAATTTCGAAACAAAACTATTTTCTTGCAACTCGGTAATAACAATATGGTTACTAGCCATCGCCGCCGGCAAAAGAACAATTTGAATGATGCTCAATGAATTGCTTGCACTAGTGTCGTATTACACTTGGTACTAGGTCCGCGTGTTGTAATCAAATTATCGATATGTAGAAACTCTGTATCTAGAAACCCGGTTTTGGTTTAGTTCAACATATTTTTTATTATAGCGGTACCAGTGTGTAAACATAAATTGTTTACAGGTATTTAAAAGCTTTGATTACTTAAATGTTTGGTCCCAACACTCGCAATAGTTTATTTGAATTTTCAATTTAAGTAAAAACGATATATTAATGGAAAAAAATGAAATATAGATAGAAGAGGTACAGTGTCCATAATTTTACAATGCACGTAAGTTCATGGAGTATCAAATGAAGACTTTATGAGATTGGAGATTTTCTTTCCCTTATCTACATGACTCCTGTCTCCCTACTTGCTTATTATACGTCACCTTCATCCGCTTGAGTTCTTAGTTTTATCACAGGCATGATTTACATTTGCAGTTTTTGTAATGATTTTTTTAGTTTCCGGCCGGATCCTTTTTAAAGGAGAAATGGGCTGAAGCAACAGGCAGTAAAAACTGGGTACTTACTAAATGAAGCACCATTTGCTATAGTCATTTCATGACATCACATTAAATTATATACATATGAATAACAACCGAAAAATTCATTAAGAAATAAATCATTTGGTTAATCAGGTAATATATGACATGAAACTCAGGGTCGTATTCTAGAACTCTACTCAATGCTCAAGTCAGGATTTGAGTATGGTTTAAAGCACTCAAAATCATACTCAAGTCCCTGCCATTAGGGTTGTATTTCCAGTTCTTGTGTTTCCAGTGCAATCCTAACTTGAGCATTGAGTAGAGTTCTAGAATACGACCCTCAGAGTCGCATTCACAAATTATAGACCACATCTAAATGTGAAAACATTTCTGAAGCATTGTCAGTTATTTTTCGTCAAGTTTTCATGAAACAAATGATTCGCTTCTTCGCCTTCGGAAATAAGTATCTTCATTTTTTTGACAAGCTCGTCGACGTTATCGGTGTAGTCATGTTCAGTCAGTTCAGAAAGAGGTAATTGTTGAACAAATATATCATATTTCAGGGAGAATAAAGATTTTTATGATGACTGTGTTTTAATATTTCAACCCTTCTAGTGATCCGATTGACTTGAAATCTAGTAGGTTAATGAAAGTACGATGACAGTATAATAATTCATTTTTATTGTGATTGTAGCATGTAGCTACGTATACGCACTCGCCTGCGTAGCTAATATCAATTAATATTTGCGTGTAAAACCTTATGCGTATTTGGTAACAAATGTGGGCGTGTAAAAGTCAGCTACGCTATTCTCGAAGAAGTTGCTTTCAATGCTGTTTCCATATACTCCGTGGTTAACCCTAATTATAGCAAGTTTATTGCAATGCCTAGTTCAATATTCCGCTAGTTATGAAACATAATGTCGATATCAATTAAATGTCACTTCCCTATCTGTAGATTGTCAACTTTTTGCTTTCGTTCCAAGAAGTTTATGTTCATAGGATTCTTAGCTTTTATGTGACTAGTAATAATAAAACCTTATTAGATCCAAATAAGTTTCAATTTTTGTTACCAAAAGTTTTTTATTATTGTCTATTTTCGATTGATAATTTATAACCAATCAAAATTATGTTATCTTAATACTAATGTAAGATTACGTTTTGAAATATGTGCGTGTGGCGACACCGGTTTTGATACAAAAGTTGCTTTATGCCATTTGCATTCTTTTTTTTCTTCCGTGGAAAAAATAAAAACGCAATTTATTGCGTATATTTGTTTTTTCGATTAGAATCCCCTAATATTTTATATTTTTTTATATTAAAATACGCGTTTATTTGTTAGAATCCGGAAAAATAGTTTCATTTCCTATAATTTGATTAAGGTCAATATTTTTGTGTCATCATCTCAGGCATCGAAAACTCAAATTTGTGAATTTGAAACCTGTGACTTCATTGCTTTTACATCGCCATGCGAAAACGTTGCACTTCCCTGACCAGCACCAACAGCATCCTGAACATGATAGCGAACCAGTGCCCTACTGGTTACACAAGTTTTCGCACAAGTTGCGCTCTGTCGTGCTAGCCCTACAGCTGGACTGTCCTTACGTAAACATTGTACAATGATCCACATACGTAAATAAGTAGTAGTGTTTTTGTCTTCTCTGTCGTTTTTGTGAACATATACATTAGCATTTAAGCGTAACTGTTACTAACACTAAATGGGTCATAGTTACCTTAAGAAACGAAATATTGTTATTGATATATTATTACTTCAATGTTTAAGTTACGTACGTTTGTTATAATAATTGATACAAATATCGCACATAAAGAAAAATTCCTTTGACCTGACAGGCCTCGAACGTGCATCTGTGACAACCAGGTCCACCGCTCTACCAACTGACCCACAAGATGGAGTCAACAGACCTTACGAATTTCCTTAAGTGTATTGTTACAGATCTTTTCGTATTGGGTATTTTCAACTTTTAAAGCCGTAAAATTTGTTTTCTTTATGTTCGAGCTAGTATTAATAATTATAACAAGCTAGTGGAGTAATTTCACAAAAAAGTAAAATTAATATTAAGTAAAAAATCAATAGTAATTTTGAACGTAAGTATCTTTGTTAATCATTTAGTAGCAACACCTAAAAGTGAAGGAAATCATCGTGTTGAAACCTGCACGTTTGAATGTTCGTAACCCTTGGAAAAAGTGTGAAGTCCGCGTCTGTGACCCAAACCCCATGAACTCTAATTACGATTCAGTTTAGGACCTAAAATGCAACGATGTGAGACAGAGCTACATGAAGTGTATATCACCATCCCGCTTTTTTGTCGTTACGAACCTATACTGAACTGTAATAAGAGTTCATGGTAAGTAAGACCGCTGTACATATCGTTGGTGTTTTGTAGAAAAGGTGAAAGCTCCATTTCGAAAACTTTTTCAGGGGAGCATATTGTTGTAGTTTCTCAAGCCTGCTTTAAAATATACGCGTCCTATTTCAATTTCAATTTTAAAACTAATAATTATAACCAAAATTTAATTTGAATATTGTCGTCAACCTAAAACGTGTCCCCTGAAACATTTTTCGAAATGGCGCTTTCGCCTTTTATACAAAACACCGACGATAATTATATTGTACACCCGCAGCAGGTAAATTGTGACTACAATCATTATGTTTGTAAGATCTTGGCGTTGCATTCTATTGTATTGCTAAAGTACCATTACGTTTAATGAAATTCTTAATTCAGCACAATAACACGAAAATTTCCTTCCTGGGATTGCTTTTTGCCTACACCAAATTGCCAGCTTACGTAAAGGAGGACTATAATTTTAGAATTATTAAACGGTTGTCCATTACACGTGCTCGCGACCTTCACTTCTTCCATGGCCTTGTTCAAAAAGGCCTATAGAGTTTTTTTGTACCTAATGTTACATGTTAACAGTGAAGGAATTAAAACTAACTTGCCGACGAATATTTATATATTGTACATACAAATTTACTCATTCAGCGTACCTTTCCTGACTAATGACATGGCATCATAAGGGACTCACCACATTTATTCACATCGAATCGCCTTGAGCCGTACAGAAAAACCTTTACATTCATGCAATAAGAGCGAAGAAGAAGTTGCACATTACGCTTCCGTTCATATAGCCGATGTGAAACATATAACGTCATTTTCGTTCTTTATCATATGGGCATACATTTTTTTCTGACCGACTAAATGCGATTCCATGTCGATAAGTGTGGTGACTCTCTAAGACAAGTAACATAACTCCTTAGAAAAGTAGCAGCGCGTCTTGTATGTGTGCACGCCTACCGGTATCACGGTGCACTCGCGTTGCACAGCGCGGGTCGCACGCGCCATTCATTATAGAATTGAAGCGTTTGGTCGATGTTTAAAAAAATGAAATGCATATTTGTTTTTTGTTGCTTGAACAAGAGCGCCTGATATTACGAATAATTCAACATTTAATTTCTATTTCATAATCATACTCCCATTATCGAGATACCCATTCGCGATGCTGGTATAAGAATATCAATATGTAAGTACTACATTTGACAAAGGTTATTTCAATGTAGCACGAGAATACTGTGATGATATCTTAATTTTTCAAATTATTTTTGACGGACGAAATTAGCTAGATACACATTGATTACAAATGCTATAGACAAATATAAAGAAGGTATTAATGGCAAATATTCGTTTTTGAATGTTAAGTAAGATTATATGCGTTGAAAATGCCAGGTATACTAAACTCAAACTAGGACAATCCTTGTGAGACTTCAATTGACGTTTGTCATAGGGACGAGTAAAAAAATGGTAAAATAAACCAAAGTTTTAAGATGATCCCAGTTT
>NW_020654289.1:18308283-18382601 GCF_003589595.1 Hyposmocoma kahamanoa
AGATGATCCCAGTTTATATTATTAAAAGTACCTCTCGCAATGCATCTCAGCTATAGCCCTCTATTATAGTAAAGTCGATAGATTTTTTTAATTATTGAAACAAAGGTTCTCCTCTTATACAGCCAGGTTTGATGATATGTTATGAACATAAGAACACAACAATTGAGTTTTCATAATAATGAACTCCCAAGAGTTGTGTATACTCCAATGATATTTATTCCTGATATCCGATACTTGTGTGAAATGTTTTGTATTATATTGAAAGTACACACAACTATAATTCAAATGCAATTTCATATGATATTTTAGTAAATTTCAGGCTCATAATTTAGATTACAAAATTGTATATATTCGAGTGTTCGAATACTGCCTCTGAATTAACACTAGTTTTAAACACAGTGTTGCCAGGTCCAATGTCGTCACCTTTTATTACTAATGGACGTACAAATTAAAGACATTTTTTGTTAGCAACGATGCCAGTTTTCCTCCAACAACCTTGAAATTAATTAATGTTTCTAGAGGCTATTCTCTGAAGTGTCTATATTTAGATCAATTAAAAATTCGCATCATCTGACAGATGTCAAACTTGGGAATGAGGTCGACGGTGAAACCGGAAACGTTAAAGTTATCTTAACATTACAAGATCTGCTTCTTCGATCACTGGGAAGGTAAGTAATTGTACTCACAAATAAAAAATATTGTTCAAACAGTTAGTAGCAATAGTGCTCCCTTTGAAAGAGTTCGTTCAGGGAAGTACTGCCACCACCTTACCTATTTATGCCCCCAAGCATTAATGTGAGCATTAATGCGTTTCAGTTTTGAAGGGTAATAAGGGTGCTGGTGAAAATACAGGCACATGGGACTTTTCAACTTGTGTCTCATGCTACCGTTGCTCTATCAGATTATATGAAACAACAAATTAAAGTTTTTGATATTTCAGAAGGGGTCTCCAATTCCAGAGCAAAAGTGTATAACCACTTTTTTAATTTACATTATGTATATGTTACGAGATGTACCGTACAGATAGTTTAATTGTTTTCCACATAAACTGGCGGTTTGAGGAGACGAATTTCCTAATAGTATAAGAAAACCGGTTAAAATAGTATTATGTACGCGTATACATTTATTGTTTCCTGCATAACCGCAACTATAACAAAACAAGAACAGTCATAACGAGTCAATTGTCAAGGACAATTTTGTGCACGAACTAGGCAAGTTCCGTAAATGTATAACGTAAATGTAAAACATAATATATTTAGTACGGAGGCGGAATATATGTACTACAAGAAAATGTTGCGAACAATACAGAATGCTGAAAAACTCTATGAGGCATCTATCGCCCGATGTTCTGAAGAGTAGCCTTCTAAAACTAAAGTCAGTTTTTTTTAAAACGGAGTAAAATGACAGTTCATTGCGCAAAGTGTTGCTCGCTTACGAGCAGCTAGTGATTACAGTCGATAGATATTCTATCGACTATCGACTGAATATTGGTCACGCTTATGGAATAAATAGCCGAACTTGTTTCATTTGAATCATCCTTGACCCATTACTCAACCAATTACTAAGCACAAGTTCATTTGAATTGTCAATTTTTGTAATTTCATACATATATACACTGTATTTTAAACTATGTTTACGAAAAATACAAAGATGAGATATATTTTAAAGTTTTTCATTCAAATTCAATGTAGATAATCAAATCTGGCTATAGGAAATGAAACTATTTTTCCGGATTTAAATCGCGTATATTTGTTTTTTCAAACAAACCGACGTTTCGGGCCCTTTACAGGTCCCATGGTCACGGTTGACAAATATACGCGATTTAAATCCGGAAAAATAGTTTCATTTCCTATGTGTAACAATCGCGAAAACCTAAGAACTCGATAAATCTGGCTATGCTTGTTAAAGTGTATATGAATAGAAATTGATCTCGATACTAGTAGGCCAACTGTCAAAATAAGAATAAAGAAGGCAACAACGCAATTAGCAATCATTAGAACGTCGTAACATTCCCAATTCAGTTATTTTTGGCAAAGTTTTATCTTCTTCCACAATCTACCGATAAAACTATCAACATCAACAACATAAGTATTTAAAATTTTATGAAAACTGGCAACCCTAGAAATAATACACAGTATACTCGACTGCCTTTTATACTTAATCATTCCGAGTTTTAGTTATTCGCCTTACTTATATACATATATATACACATGTGCCTATTATACTATTACGCTATCTCCCATGGTTACTTGTACTAACCCTACAAAAATGTAGTCCGACAAAATATGTCGCAAAAATGGTTTTTTGCGGCATATTTTGTCGGTTGTGTAATGGTTTACACAAACACAGTAGTCATTAAAACTGATTCGTATGTATTGCATTCTACACAGAAGCAAATGATTGTAACACTTATTGCGAATCATTAATTACAAGCGGCCTTGTGCCTCAATAAAGGCTGCGATGATAATAGGTCGTTGAATACCCGATCACTTTCCGCCGTACTGAATTGACTCATCGCAGCACGATTTGTCATTAACATTTATTATCGCCGTACAATGTTGGGTTGTGGCCGTGTCGAGGTTTAAACAATAGTGGCTTATTATCAAAATTAAGTTTTTCAGCACAACAAAGGCTTATTTATTGCATCACAAACCGTATTTTGAACGCTATATAAATAACCTAACACATAATTTTCAACAAACAATTTTGACTATTGTATAAATCGAGTGTGTTTCCTTACTTCCTGCAAAATATTGTATGTAGGAATAATCACCTGTATCGATTGGTTAGTTAAAGTCCTGCATTTGAATGTACGTTGGTATACCAAAGGCAATTAAATGGTGTCTGCAATTTACTTTTCACTTCCATTTGCTCGTTAAATCCAAAACCTAAACAGTTTCTACCTTATAAATATAATCCAAATGACGTCCAAAACTGACTTGATTTTGTAGAAAACATAAAGTTTTCTAGTTCAACCTGTATTGTCCAGGCATTCATGTGTTTGCAACAATACAGGAAACTCACGGATGTTCATATCATGAGGTATTTCTATCATAATCTACAAGTCTAAACGAGGTGTACAGAAATTGGAACATCTCTTTACATTTATTTTGTCCAGCAGCTTGATTTTGATTGCCTCTCCATAGCAATACCTCTTGCCAACGGCGACGGGAAAACATCGTGATGAAACTCTGCTTATCGAAAAAGGTTCACAACCCTTGACTTAACGAAATGCAAACCAACCGACATTGAGCCCGCATGGCGAAAAGTGCCCTAAACCCTGTCCTAAAAAGATATTATCCCTGTTCGACAATGGGATGCATAACAGGTTGATGCAGTAGTAGATGATTCAGTAGCAGAAGAGCTCATTGTGAAAAAGTTCGTCCAGGGAAGTATTGCCACCTTAACTATTTCTACCGCCAAGCGGCATTTTGAGCATTGTTGTATTCCGGTTTTGAAGGGTAACAACAGTAATTTACACGCGTCTTTTAGCATTCGCGATTTTTGCATCGATGCAATCACCTATAAATCTCAAGTGTAGCGATGCAATGGCGCGTTTGTATCGATGCATCGATATTTTGTATCGCGTTTGAATCGCTGCTTCAAGTCGCGCGTGTTTGTAAAGGTAGATGATTAGCGACTGCATCGCTACAGCATTCGGGAACACCGCGAAACGGGACGCAGCACAGGACTTGTAAACTTATGTCTCGGGGTGACGGGCTCGTCCTTTCACTTGGTATCATAAAAATAAAGATGATGAAGACACTTATTTTGTTCTAAAACGAACAATATTTACAATTAGACAAACACCTCATTGTAACAATTAATGTGTGTTTCAAAGAAATGTGGAATATTACTCGAGCGTGTTATCGGCACTTGAGTAATACTGGACGATTACTCGTTGTTGCAGAGTTGCTGGAATAATGCTTGCCTACTATTTACGAGGTACTGAGTTTGAATCCACTCAGTCTTTTTGAACAGCTTTGTTTACCTATCACTTTTTTGTTTATCTATCACTTGCTCTGAGGGTGAACTACACGTGATGAAACCTGCTCGTTGGAAAGGTACTGTTTTACTTATATCAGGCTATGTCAGGATAACAGCGAGGGCTATACATTCATATAGTTATCAGATGCCGAATCATCACACACAGTCACTTTTGACGTGCATATTTGCTTTGTTTCACATTTTTCCAATTATTGCTATTTTGTTCAGATTGTTTCCATTTTTTTTTTGTAATTTTCTGTAATTGTTTGTGGTTAATGTGGTTTGACATACAAAATAAATATTAGGCAATATCATATACGTTGCTCCGGTTTCAAAATAAGTCACTAAATCACTTTTGTTATGGAAGTCCGTAGCCACGCCGGTACCGCAAACTCCCAGACCCTAAACAATATAGAAAAGTTAGTTTTCATGTTGACTCGGCCGGGGATCGAACCCGGGTCCTCAGAAATGGCAATACCATGAACCGATAAACCGGTGTGCAAGCCACACGACCACGGAGAGCGTCAAACAAAACCGATTTATTTTTTAAAGAAAAAAAATCGCCCATTTGACCTGCATCTTTCATTTATGAAGGATTCCCCACTCAGAGATGTACAAGCTCCCGGGTTTTAGTTAGGCGCTTTATTAACCGGTTTTAATCGGGTTAAAAATCGTTAAGACCCAAAATCCATGGCAAAATATATTTACAACTAAATATTTGTAAATCGAATTTTGTTCAAACAGACGATATTATTACAAAATGTTTATTGCTTGCTTACATATATTTCGCCTTTCTATTGAATCGATTCGTATGAAAATGACATTAAATCTAAATAAAAACTCGTTACCGTATGCACTTTAATCGATTTTCATTAAAATCGTGTCGTAATGTGTATCTCTAGTAGTGAGAGTCCACAGGATTGGAAGGCAGGTATTGTGTTGCCTCTTTTCCGTCTAAAAATTGTTTACATCGAAATTTGTGATAAGTATAGGAATTATACCAAATTCCGTATTCGCCGTTTTGGCCCACGATTTTGCCACGATCTTGAAATGGGTTAAAACCCGATCAAAATCCGAGCGGGTTCATTGGATATTAACCCATTGTCCATTTCTACCCCCGTCCCTTCCGTCAGCAATTCGCATGGGATCATAAGAGAGGAGACCCGAGTCCAGCAGCGGCACTAACATATACGTGTCAATCGGGATCATGATTATTCATTGTTTGCAATCACTATAATTAGAACTAGCTATTACTTACAAAAACGTTTGCTTGTTCTAATAACGAATAAAACAAGAAGAAAATAAAACAAAAAAGAAACAAAAATGTTTTATCAAAACCTAAGTGAAAAGCGAAAGTAAAATCAGCATTTTGTAAATCTTAACCGTTAAAAGTATGTGGAAATAAAAACTCGACTGTGTGTGTTATTTCTCGGTAGTCATGAATAATTGATAAGATAAAACTTTGGAATCGACGCCGACGCGCATTATGTAGAACAAAACGTAAGATACCTGAATTTTAAGACTAAAGGAGGGTGCATATGATTTCGCCACGCACTGGATATTTAAATAAGTATTTAATGTCACGTGATGTACCCGTTGTATCATGTCAGCACTGTGGACGCTAGATAAGGAGGTTCCGGGTCCGATTTCCGGTAAGTCCAATTTGGGAAATTACATTTTAATATTATATTAAAAGTAATTATATTAATATGTAATAAATATTATACTATTCAACTTTAATTAACAATATTATGCATACTAACTCCATATCTTACGAAAAAGTTTTTATTACACTTATTATTTTATATTGTATTATATTATATTATATTATATTATATTATATTATATTATATTATATTATATTATATTATATTATATTACAATTAGTATATTATATCCGTGTTCAACAGTTGGATGTACAAAATTTTAAGTTTATTGACACCCTATATTACCGAACTCACGCACACCACGAAATGTCAACACGAAGGAGTACGAACGCGCACACTACACATAGAAATATTTTTGTACGACGAATGAGCGGTATACAGAAAAACTTAGTTAAGTTTATGTTATACTGGAATGTTTTGTTTTTTAATACTTTTAAATGTAATAAATACAATAAAAGAAATATTAGCACGAAATTGGATAATCGGTACGGTTGTTTGATGCATAATTATTAATATACTAATTTAGATTCAAATTACCAGGAACACATTTTCCAAGCCGTAAAATAGATATTTAGCCGTGTCTAGTATAGTGTGACACTCATAATATATACATGTAAGTTGTTACAATACAGTACAAATATTTAATAAACGTAATAAAACAATATAAAATATATTGCCCACTAAATTAAGACTTCGCCGAGTAACAAACAATACTGAAAATCTACGGACAGTGTCACGTCTTCTTTGGCGATTCAACAACACCTCCTGCCATCCGTGGTCGAGTAGCTTGCACACCGGTTTTCATGGTGTCGTCATCTCTGAAGTCCCAGGTTCGCTCCCCGGCCGGGTTAATGTAAAAAACTTTTCTATATTGTCTCGGGTCTGGGTGTTTGTGGTACCGTCAGATAACGTCTCGTTGTTTCCGATTTCCATAACATAATTGCTTTAGTTATTTATTTTGGGGTCGGAGCAACGTTTGTGATATTGTCTAATATTTATTTCATATGTCAAATCGCATTAACCACAAACAATGGAAAAAATCTGAACAAAATAGCAATCATTGGAATAATGTGAAACAAAGCAAATATGCATGTCAAAAGTGTCCATGATTCAGGATCTGATGACTATATAAATACATTGCCCTCGCTGTTATCCTGATATGGCCTGATGTAAGAAACAAGCAACGTATGTAATGTTGTGCAATATTTATTTATTTATTTAAGACTATAAGCAAGCCCTAGCGAAAAGCCCAGTGCGCTGTTATTTGTAACAAAAAGGAACAAATGAATTCGTGAAACAATACTGAAATTCGTGAAGGTGACATGAAAATATAAATACAACTAATTAGCTGTTATTAACGTCACTTTTTGCGTTAATGTAATTTCTTATAGTGTTAATTAACATCAAAAGTAGACAGTTCACCACATTATTCTTTGTTTTTCATTTACCATCACCATGTAATATAATAAGTAAGTAAATATAATATTAAACAATCACTTGTTATAAATGCTTGTTAAGATCGCAGTATGATAAAACTTTTATCGGTAAATTGTATAAAGAGATATAAGTAAGAGTAAATTGTATAAATACTTTATTGCTCTACATTACAATACTAGTAGAGATCCTTGTGAAAGAGAACTCCTTCATTCAGAACGTACTGCCACCTTACCTATTTCTGCCGCCAAGCAGTAATTAATCTCAGCATTACTGAGTTCCGGTCTTGAAGGGTAAGGGGTGCTGGTGATATTACAAACACACGGGACTTGTCAACTTATGTCTCAAGTGATGGGCGCAGTGGCAGTGCTCCTCAGATCTTTTCGAATTAAAGCTGTGAGTGGCACTGCAACTGTTATGGACAGTCGTGTCGCTTTCCACCAGGCCCGTGATTTGTTTGTCCCGTCATTTGGCATCATAAAAAAATATCAAGGGGGCGAAATACAATAGTTGTGTGAATTTTCGCAAAATTAATTATTTAACTCAATATAATGTACTTTACTATTGTAAAATCCAATAAGCAGATGCAGAATGCAACATTACACAAAGCCCCTAGTCGCGCCTAGGCGACTTTTCGGTTCTGAGAGCCCTTTTGAGCATTTAACAGAAAAGTGTAAAAGAATTGCAACTTTTTGGTTGAAATTTGTATGTATGTAATGTAATAAAAGATCAAAACAGCTTAAAAAGCTTCTTAAAACGTCCTTAACTAATGATGCAATAAGAAAGTCACACCAAATTGTATTTTACGGCTCACAGGTTAAAGATTGTTTAACACCTTTCTCCACACTGATACTCAAAACCAAAGAGGGGAATCTTAGGGCATCGAGTGTAATCGATTGTACAGTCGGTGCCATCACTTAAGTATTTACTGTTTGTATTAAGTGCTGTACAAATAATGGATACGTAAGTGAGGGCACCGACTGTACCATTGAAAAGGGCATCAGAAACACACAATAATGACTTAGATAACTCATTCACACAGTTATTGACGACCTCGGTAGCCCAACGGTTTACACTGTGGGTACAGGATGAGGACGTACCGGGTTTGATTTTCGGTAGGACTAATTTGGAAAATTTTCCAAATTGGTTCTAGTTTGGGTGTATATTATATTGTCTTGAATAATGAATACCTATTGACCGTTTTCAAAGAAAGAGTAAACACGATACTCAGAAATTTATAACATCTGTTCCATTAAAAAAAATTATTCGCTTTGTATGCAGCCACACAAAGTGTACTCAGTAACTTGAGATATTGGATTGGATTGGAGCAATAAAGAACAAGTAATCTGTTTCGCAAAGAGCGAAGCTAATTGCATAATTTGACAGAGTTGTAAACGTATGAGAAGTAAATTGCAGGCATTCAAGGACACTATAAGCTTACCAAATAACTTTCTTACAAAAAAATAACCCACTTGAAAAGTTCGTGAAATTACATCTATTTGCCAAGTTTTATTGAAATTGGTTACCGGAAAGTGCGCGTAACCGGATTCATCCCCTAGTTTGCCCCCTTAGGGGTGCAATATTTTTTTCAAATTTAAATGGGACCAATACTGAGGTACTCTCATTCCAAGAAAAAAGAATTATCAAAATTGGTTCACAAATTCTGGCCGGAGTTATCGCGTAAGATACATACAAAAAATACAGTCGAATTGCGAATCTCCTTTTTTTTGAAGTCGGTTAACAAGCACAGTTGAGCACAAATTGTGTCGAGTGTTTGATATAACCGCACATAGATAGTTCTAGTAAAATGATTGCATATTTAAGTTCATAAAGCTGGTCCAATACTGGTTTACTGTTATACCTTCGAACAGATTTCTAGCCCATCTATCACACACGAGCCTGCTTTATTTCACATAATCAGGGCATGTATTATTAATGCTAGTAATTTTTGAATCACCGACTGATTTATGTTATTATTTAGCTATTATATACCTGCAACCGTTCTTAAATAATATAACAAGGTCGAAGATTCAAGACCATGGTTTACGTAAGCAAGGACAGCATCATGCAACTCGTTATGTTATTCATGAAACACATGGTACTCACGAAGTCGTCGTAGGCGTCTTTAACGGCGGTGAGTGCCAACACTCCGATAAGTGGGATAGCGGTGGTGATAGGAGTCAGCGACGAGATGGCCGGGATCAGCTGCAGCACCAGCAGGCATAGGAAGTAAAAGTTGGCCAGCCGCTGGAACTGCTCCAGCAAGTTCAGCGGCAGGAACGTTATTATAGAGTACTTTGATGTTTTGATGTAATTATTCTGAAACAATCAATGTATTTGTCAAAACAATAAATATTCCCATCGGCAATGTTTGGCAAACAGTTTGTTTACATTTTCTTTAGCACAAATTACTATATAAAGATAATACAACTAGATATTTCCGGAAAGGGACAATACTTCTTAGTTATTTTAGAAATATTTATAATTCCGCGCCATTGAGAAATTCACAAACACAAATCCATCATCATTACAATTCGTCGATATCGACAAGTCGTAAAATTTCCTGTTTGCATAATAGAACAGCATATAGCAATGCGTGATACGGTTTTGCATTTACGATAATCATTTCCTTCACAACACTTGCTAACATTTCCATTCCAATGATGAGGCAAAGTGATCGGATTATGTTTGAAAGACATAGTCCAGTTAATGGCCTTGCAATGATTAATGACGGTTACATAGATGTAATAAATGTAAGAGACGTGTTTGCCAAAATATTTCATTTACGCTTGGGCTGAAGCCAGATTACAGGATATATAAAAACAATACACATGCAAAAAAACGTTAAACAGTGATCTGACGAAATGCATGCGTTATGAATACAATTCGTCAGCGAATTTATTCATCTCAACAATACTGGCCGGGAGTTCGGATAAAATCTTATTACATTTGTAATATAGACATGAGGGATAAGTCGCAACACTTAAATGTATTAAATTTTAACATCAAGCAAACTAAGGTCTCTTGTCTATTAATAAATTGCTCCAAAGTCCGATGCAAGCGCGCATCAGCTGGAATATCATTTAGAGACTATACCGTTGCAAGTGTCCAATATCCTGTATTTTATTGATAAGAAATTAAACATGATCTTGACACGAAGCTTTAATGCAGAAGGACGTTTATGAATCAAAGGACATTTCGACAACTATCAAATGAAGCGTAATCAATGAGTAACAGTTAATGTGTACTCGTGTGATATTTATTAATAAATATAGATCTTGACTGAATGATATTAAGCCATTCTGTACTGAGGATGGATTTACTAATACGGACTTGAAAGACTTACTAGTCAAAGAATGGACACTTAGAGCCGTTCTTTTGGGATGAGACGAAAACACATATTGAAAACTAAAAGGGTAACAATTACCTCACTACTACAAATTTAAAATTGTATCATTGCCTTCTAAGTATGTTAATAAAATACACAAACTTCAAACACATATCAAGTCAACGTAAAGTTAGTACAAAGGTATTAATCCTAGTTTAATTAATAAGAAACAAAAAGATGGAACTTACGGCATAGCGGAACTGAGCGTTGTACTCCCTGTTGTTCGCTTTGATTCTCCGATCGTTCTCTGCAACAATGAAGTTGGAGTTACAACTGTGTTAAAGTTAGAAACATGCGTCAATTGTGCTTGACACAATATAATACTATTCACACGAAGGCATTTGTAAGGTCAAGATCAGAATTAATAACTAACATCTCACAGCGATACATAAAGTATATAAATTGTCATCAAGTCTGTGTTCCATAAACTAGGCAATAACAATGATTACGAATCTCCAATTCCTGAGATTACAAGATTTTCGCCATAGTTGCTCCAGACCATTAATATTTAAATGAAAGGACAATGCCAGTAGATTAAAACAAGAGTGGCAGAATACCAGAGTCTTGCATTTTTTTGCCGATCCAGCGTAGTTTTACTGTTTAGTTTCTATATGAAGTTATTTATTAGATCCTTTCATGTGCGTATCTATGGTCCTTCTATTATTTGTTAAATTAAATCGTTTAATTATAAACTTATAGTATTCGTAAATAGGTCGCCATGAAAGTGAATAAAGTTTACAATCTATCTTAACCAATTTATACACTTGCTGGTACATTGGTGTCGTTAAGCTAGACACTTTTATTTCAATTTAAACTCAACTGTATGACACTTAAAAACGTCAATAGTATACTTGATATGCTATTGACTGTACATTAAAAAAAATACCTCGGAACACGTTTGCGCGCAAAACAAAAGTACGGAGCGTTCGGATTTACTAGGTTAGCTCACTTGCTGAAGTCTAAGTTTAAGTAAATATGGAAACGAGATTATATTGTATAAACTTAAACGAGTACAAATGTCAATGCCGAACTAGGCGCGACACTATTTAAATATGATCTATATTTCTATAAATTGTTCTGACTCATTTCATTACATTCAAATGGCGCGAAACGATATAACTCACATCCGTAGGAGTCTAATTGTAGTATATATATATCTTGATTCTTTATTCAAATCTTCATTCATCTGCTACAAAAAGTTTTTTTATTTTTTTTTTATAATATCAAGTGACGGGACGAACGAGTCGTGTGCCTGATGGTAAGCTACATGCCTGTCCATAACATAAGCTACATGCATGTTCCATGTGCCTGTAATTTCACCAACACCTTACCCTTCAAAACCGGAACGCAGTAATGCTAACATTAATGCTTGGCGGCAGAAATAGGTAAGGTGGCAGTGCAATCCTGGATGAACTCTTTCACAAGGAGCTTTACTGTAGCTGCTACTGCGTTCTAGTTCACGCGTAGTTACAACAACGTATTTAATAATAGCTTTAACGTCAGAGACGTTCTCTATTGTATTATTTACTTTAACAATTAAGTAATTAGTTTCTTTTACTAAGATTTATGACGGTGTGTGAACGCATCATTTGAATTAAATAATATGATTGTTGGTGTACATAATACAAGTGATTGCTGACCTCTCGGAGTATTCATTGCAGGTTAGAATGTTTCCCTACGTAAATAATAAATACAGCAAGTTACGAAAATTCCACGTCAATTTTACGTGCGTTATAAATAATAATAATAAAATAGATACAATAATAATAACTCACACACTCAACATAGCCCCGCACTAGGGATACCCTCTGTCGCGGGTGCTATGGACACACATGGTGAAATTACAGGCACATGGGACAGGTAAACTTATGTTTCAGAGTTACGGGTGCAGTGGCAGTGCCCTTCAGATGTTTGCGATTTAAAGCTCTGAGGACACTGCAATTGTTATGGACAGGCGTGTAGCTTATCATTAGGCGCACGACTTGCTCGTCCCGTCACAAGATATTATAAAAATAAAAACACATAGACAACCACAAATTACACACGAGAAAAATAAATGTAGGCCATACAAATATTTCTCCCGGCCCGGGAATCGAACCTGGGGAGGTCTGCGTGGTAGTCCGGCATGGTAACCGGTCGGCTACGGAGGCAGTGTCTCGTGTGCCTGCTTCTGAAATAATAATAGTGCTACATCTCGCCAATTACCTAGTCTATAACTAGGTGATTGCTTGTCTACCAGATCAACGGAATTCACTTCGGGACACAACTAGACTAACTAGGACTAATTTAGAAAGGTTCGTTTCCTAAATCAAGTCATTAAATAAAAAATAACTTCTGCATAGCCTAGTTTAACACAGCGAATATTTATAATAAAAAGTGCACGTTTATTTGAAAGAATTTAACTACTACGTAATATATAATATTTATTAACAATACCTCGTATATATTTATATATACTTTTTGAGTAATTTTATTAATATTCTTTCCGTGCGTAAGTTTTGTGAGTGAGATTTATATGTTTTAGGTAGAATAGACCAGACAACCCTGGTTCATTTCAATTATCTAATAGATTAAGGATTAGAAATAGACAATAGCTCACTGTGCTAGTGGGAACTTCGTATTTGGAAGAGGCCTGTGTACATAATTTACATATTTTTTTTAAGTACATTCTGTGCGCTTACATTCCATTTGATACATTCCAGTGACGCGATATCCAGTACAACATGATGACCAGGAGAATGTTGTCTGAAGAAAAGAGCAAGAAGATGGAAGCTGAGCTCAATGAACTGAGGGCACTGACAGATAGGCTTCTTGAAGAACGCGATGTATATGAAATGGAAATGCAGGCGCTCAAGACTTCACGAATGACATTAAAAGGGAAATTTGATGAAATTCGACGATTTTGTGAAGAATTAGAAAAAGAGTGCAAACGAAAGGAATTAATTATAGAGAGCTTCCGAGAAAATCACCAGGAACACGAAGACGCCTTAGACCGTATCAGATTTCTTGAAAGACAGGTAAAGGAATCAAATGCTGAAGTTGCATCATTACACGAACAAAGCGGAAGTTACGACCACCTAACGACCTTGTCACTCCGTGATGAACTAGCTCTGGGAGACAGGAATGTATGCAACAGTAAATTATGCAGCACTAAATCGCAAGACCCAAGATTTTCCAAATTAACCAACCTGATAAGAAAGAAATCGAAAACTCTTAAGAAAGTAAAATCAGAAAAATTAAATTTACACAAGGACAAGGTGAAGATGGCCGAACAAGTGAAAGATCTAGAGTTAGATCTTCAGTCGCGAACTAAAGACCTACTTTCTACGCAGAAACAACTAGAAGAACTTTCAGCTGCAACTAATGAGCTTTTAAAGCTGGGTACTGAGTATAGAGAACTTACTCAAGTCCTTCTTCACGATGAGCTTAGTGAAACAAATGGTCCAGTAGAAATAAATCAGACTCCGTCCCCACCACCCACATTATCAACGCAACCAACACGTGCATCGTATGCCAGCGTTGCTGCAGGAAAACGTGTCTGCTCCACTACAACTGTTGAAGTTCGACACAGTCAACGGTCAACCAAGACTATTAGAACTCCGACCAGGCCATCCAGAAGAACGGTAGTTTTTTCTGATAAAATAGGCGTAGGACTAGGCCACCACCTTAGTAACCACTTAAAACAAAGGGTAGTCAACTATTGCTATCCAGGAGCTACTTTTAGTCAAATTATTACACTGTTAAGTGATTGCAACTTTGATAAATATACAACAGTGATTCTTATAATAGGTGATAGTACTAACATTAGTAAAAAAGAAGTAAATAGTAGCATTGACGTGTTCTTGAGAATTCATGAGAAGTGTGGGTGTAAATTCATACTAAGTGCATTCCCTTACTGCTGTAACCTAGGCATCGCTCGTAATAAGTATATATATAACATAAATTCGCACATACATAATTTGACTTGCCGTCATAGTGACGTTATATTTTGTTTTGACATTAATAAGTTCGTAAGGAACTTCAAACTTTTTGAGGATAATTTACTTTTACCCCTAAGGTATCTAAGACATATAGCTAGTTTGCTATCTTTTAATATTAAGGACGCTGTTATAGAAGATATAACACAGTCCCACGACAATGCTCCTACTTTAAGTAGCAACAGTATACATTTTACTAACCATAATTTAAACTAAAAAACACGACAACAGAAAAGTCTAATCGTTTCCATGTAGTACATCAAAATATTCAAGGCTTTTCTGGCAAAATATTAGAAATAAGTCTTTTTTTGCACGATATTTCCGTTGACGTGTTTTGTGTTACAGAACACTGGCTGAAAGATTACGAAGCCATTAACAATATAGAAAATTATGTAATAGTCAGTTCGTTCATAAGAAAGAGCTTAAGTAGAGGCGGATCCATGATTATTATTAAGCGTAACTTAAAATTTAAAGAGCGTAAGGATATCACAAATCTTTCTACTGAACGAACTATTGAGATTTCATGTGTGGAATTGGATCAGTTTGTCGTCTTATGTGTATACAGGCCCCCCTCTGCTAATTTTAACGAGTTTGAATTAATTATGGAAGACAGTTTAAAGCGGATTTTTCCAACCAAAAAAAACGTAGTAATATGTGGAGATTTCAATGTAAACCTGTTGGAAAACTGTTCTACTTCTGCAAGACTCATTAATTTATTTCAAAGTTTTAACTTGATTAATCTTTTTTTAGAACCAACTCGCATTACTGCCTCCTCTTCTACTTGTATTGATAACATCTTTTGTAACACAGACGCAGTGTCTAAATCAATAATAAATTGCTTAAGATCCGACCATAGTGGCCAATTGGCTTCTTTTAATTGTAAAATGAGCAAGAAGGTAGACCAATTTCTCTGCAGACCGATTACCACAGAACGAATAATTAGATTTCAAAATAATATCGGCAACAGTTTAAATTCCCTATCCCATATACCGGAGGATCCAAACACTTTATATAACACGATATTTGGTTTAATT
This sequence comes from Hyposmocoma kahamanoa, assembly GCF_003589595.1. Taxonomy (NCBI): domain Eukaryota; kingdom Metazoa; phylum Arthropoda; class Insecta; order Lepidoptera; family Cosmopterigidae; genus Hyposmocoma; species Hyposmocoma kahamanoa. The sequence goes on from NW_020654289.1 coordinate 18,323,771, forward strand.
AAAAATGAATTTGACAATATATTTAAATCGAAAACATTAACTTTCCATAGAGAGACTAAATTCAACGACTGGGCAACAGTAGGTATTCATAAGAGTAGGTCTCGTTTGTATGAGCTATATGCTATGAAAACTTATAATACTAATTCCAATTTCATAGAATATGTTAGAATTTATTCGAAAATATTTAAAAAAGTTTGTGTAGCTGCTAAGGTTAAGTTTCACAGCGACAAAATTAGACAATCGATAAATAAATCTAAAACTACTTGGAGCATAATAAATAAAGAGTCAGGCAGGGTTAAACTACACGATAGAGATATAGTTTTAGAATTAGACAGCAAACTTATAAAATCTAAAGATAAAGTAGCCCAAGCTTTTGAATCGTTCTTTTCGGAAATTGCTGTGAACACTACAAAATCATTAAATTCCTCCCCTTCACTTGCTATTGATCTCCTAAAGGAAAATGTTAACGTTTGTGGCAGTTTATTTAATTTTCGTCATGTTAATCCACAAGACATCATAAAAGCTTTTCAGTCAATACATGTTAAAAAAACTGAAGATCTCTGGGGCATATCAACTAAAGTTATAGACTCAGTTATTAATCTCATTTCCCCACAGTTAGCTGTAGCTTTCAATAGGTGCGTTGACGAAGGTGTTTTTCCCGATTTAATGAAATACAGCAAGGTTATTCCCTTATTCAAAAGCGGTAGGAAAGTTGATCCTAGCAATTATAGGCCCATTTCAATTTTACCAGCTTTAAGTAAAATATTCGAAAAGGTTCTGCTAACTCAATTACTGTCCTATTTCGGTAGGAATCATATTTTTCATAGTGAACAATACGGGTTTACTAGTGGTAGATCGACTAGCGATGCGGGGGTAGCGTTACTAAAACACATCTTTGATGCTTGGGAAAGGTCCCAGAACGCTATTGGTTGCGTTGATCATAATACTCTTATTAGGAAGCTGGAACATTACGGTGTAAATGGCAAGGCGTCGAAACTTGTCTCGTCATATCTCAACGGTAGAATTCAGAAAGTAGGCATAAATGGAGCGACTTCTTTGGGTTCTCCAGTAAAAATGGGTGTTCCGCAGGGCTCAATACTTGGACCTTTCTTATTTCTGATTTATATTAATGATCTGCCATTCTTTGTTAAGGACCATTGCGAAATAGTGTTGTTTGCTGATGACACATCCTTGATTTTTAAAACAGACAGACATGACATTAACTATGACCGTATTAATGATACCCTCTCTAAAGTAGTTTATTGGTTTAATGCTAACAATTTATTGCTTAATGTCAAGAAGACAAAATGTGTTAAATTTGAATTACCTAACGTAAAATCGACTAGTCCAAGCATAGAAATAAACGGAGAAAAGTTAGACCTTGTTAATAAAGCAGTCTTCTTGGGAGTGACCTTAGATAGTAAACTTCAGTGGTTTCCACATATATCGTCCCTGGCCAGCAGATTAAGCTCCGCTGCATACGCAGTCCGCAGAATACGTGAGCTTACCGATGTTAGTACTGCTAGACTAGTTTACTTTAGTTACTTCCATAGTATAATGTCCTACGGGATTCTCATGTGGGGTAAAGCGGCAGATATTCAAACCATATTTGTATTGCAAAAACGAGCGATTCGTTCTGTGTACCGTCTAGGCTCTCGGGTATCTCTCAGAGAAAAGTTTAAGGAGACTGGTATCATGACTGTGGCATCACAGTACATTTACTCAAATATTTTATATGCCCGTAAAAATATACATAATTTCAATAAGAAAGAAGATATCCATAATATTAACCTTAGAGCTAAGTCCAAACTCATGGTACCACGATTTCGTTTAACCAAGGTAAACAACTCTTTTATGGGGAACTGTATACGTTTTTACAATAAGATTCCGGAGCATATATTAAGTTTATCATTTCCTAAGTTTAAAAAGTACATTAAAAATATTTTGATCGAAAAAGCATATTACAAAATTGAAGACTACGTGTTAGATAAAGATGTATGGAAAGACGACATGGCTCCAGAATCCACACAAATTTGATTCAAAATGTATTCCATAGCATTTAAGTTTATTTGAAAAGAGCAATCCCTAGAGTTTCTTGCTCGTTCTTCTCAGGGAGGTCAGCGTAGTGAACGAGCAGTACCTTAAATGTGACGTTTTCAAGTGTAAATTTATTTTACCTATGGAATAAATCATCTTTGACTTTGACTTTGACTTTGAAAAATTGTTTAAACAAAGTCCTTCGATATACAAGCGAATTTGTGTACACGGCCAAGTGTACGAAGTCGTATAAATGCTGCTTGAGTTATAAAGCCTGTTATAAAGCGATTCTAGTGTTGATTTTGTAAATCATTTGACACCAATCTGGCACGGAAGTTAAGTTGTCGGGCTACGTCGGCCGACTCACTCATAGTTATTTGTGAGTAAATACTCACTCATAGTTATTTGTGAGTAAATACTCACTCATAGTTATTTGTGAGTAAATGTGCAAACAATGCAAAGAAGAGTAGCAAATACGTTTATTCAAAACGTTGTCAATGTTTGCATGTCGATTCCACACAGTCACGATTCAAACGGTTATTTATTTGATCCCAATATTTTGTGACACTTTAAGGCAACAAGTTTCAGATAGAATAACGAAGGGCGAATTTCACGGTCGAGTAACCTGTAGACCCGATCTTGATACCACTTCTAACTAAGTGTACGGTTATAAATAAGAAATTTTGAAACGTGATGCTGTTACGTGACGTCGTCATAATTACCTCGGGGAGCGGAGGTAATATCTTGTAAAATAGCGTTAGACGCATTACAAGTCACTCTGCCTTTATTACCGTAGGTAACTCTTTCACTAAAGCCACTTGAAAGTAATCATAATAAACTTATATAGCTCATGAAATGTTATATAGAACGGCTTATGTATTGTGTTTCAATGGAGTAGGGTTACTATTCTGTGAACATTCTCGACAAAAAGCTTGACATTTGAAAAAAATAAGTCCGGACTTTTTTGCGGGTAACAAAATAAAATTTTTCACACGGCAGCCATATCGAGTATAGGTGTCTGCGGACTGTGGGGTGCGGGGCCTATATATTATATTTATGCTATTTAAAACGAATGTTTGACCACTTTTCATTTAGCCGCGTTTTGGTTAGTGAATGGCGGGATCACGCTCATCCGCACGCGCCCATTAATTTCACATATTGTTCATAATCTTAAATTATTGTATTAATCTTTATTTACGATCGTTTTTAGCATGTTTGCAATGCAATCAAATTATACGCGAATGGGTTTGATTTGGAAATAAAATATTTTGACAATTCTGCAACATTTTTTATACTAAAAATTTTTCACCTAAGCCTAAAAATCCGGATAGATCACAAATCCTGATCAAATGCAGACAGAGGATCAAAAGGCCGGAAGGTAACAAAACGAAAATTGTTTTTTTTTTTTTAAATATATAGATACGGAGTTAACGGTTTCGATACATTATAGTGGGTGCAGGTGTTCGACACGTGTGTGGAGATATTCTTATACATTAATGTATTTTTTAACAATATTATAAATATTTCTTTTCATTGTAATTTGTTGTGTGAACCTTTCTGTAAATAATTGTGATTTACAAAGGAACTTTTCAACTTTCAAACCTAAATCCTAGCTGTGTATTTCACCGAGCCAATAGATTCTCTCGTTTTATACTTCTCCAAAGATATGTCAAGTGGAATCGGCCCAAATAATATTTCGAGAACTCTCGAGTCTTTCACCAGGAAATAATTAAACGAAGCTATATACTACTCCCAAGAGCTCTGTATAATATGTAGTCAAACGTCTGGAGCGTGCTCTGTCGCAGACATCTTGGATAATTGTCCGTCTATTCACTCCGACTAAGCCCTACTCTGAAAGCTATCTGCCAAATGGATATGGAATAACAAACGATTGTTTTTTGCCTCCTTATTAACCTCATCTCATTTCCACAAGCTAACAGATTTAATTTCCTGTGTTTTGTTAAAGTCGCGCTCGTAAAGTCGTGATTCAGCGAAAGGACGAAAATCTCAATAGGAGGGTTTAGTTAGTTATAAATGATTCATCATGATTTGTCATTGGAAGCGAAATCTTCCATTAAACATGGGAAGATGTTAAGTTTCCACAAAAAGATTCTCCTACCATTGTATTTAGGCATATATGTAGAAATATTGTGTTTTCAACTTCAATAGGACGATGCCAAAATAGAGTAATTAGCTATGTGATTAAACTAATAATGAGTATTTACGTAAACAATGCCCGAGACGTATATAGAAGACGTAATGACTAAGGCAGTTAACCCCGTTGCTAAACGAGTTTTCAATAGATAGCTAAAGTAATAATCGTAAACGATATAGGAGGTCGGAGGCAAGCAGGATGAATGCTTCGACCTCTATTTACGACTCGTGGTAGTGGTTAGGGGTTGAACGTAACGAAGGCGCCGAGGGGTCGCCGATCGATCTTCTCTTGGGTTTTAAGCCATTTCTATATTCACACGCCTCTGCGGGCGAAGAAATTCGTTAAAGGCAATTTTTATGGAATTTCTTAAGAATTCATGTCCTATAGGCACCAACTGAAATGAAGCGGTATATTCCCGATGGCACAACCATTAATGGCATAATAAGTCTTTGGAACAAAACACGAGACTAGAAAGTTCCTATAGAAGAACTGACGGAAGAAACCCGAGGTGTTTTCTCTTTTTCAGTACTGTCCACCAAAGGCACCTAACATCTAATAACATTTTCAGGTACTTTACATTTCTTAATCACAATACAATCGATGACTAGCGACGTGACGTTGTGTGCACAGGAAATTAATTCTACGAACCGCCTGACGGTTGAGCGTTAAATTTTATTAGGCTGGCAGTAAAACAGCGGATCAATTGTTTCCTTTAAAAGGGCTGAAATAATGTTCTTCGCTGTTAAGAATCCCTCCTTGTAATTTGTGACATTAGAAATTCTTAGTCTGTCCATTATTGTCGTTTATTTCGACAATATAATGATTATTAAGCATTACATTGAACGGAGTTCTTTTCATACCTTTGAGTCAACAATAATTACTAACACAAGAAAGGACATTTCAAAAATAAAGTTATTTTGATGCTACAGGTTTTATGGCTTGTAATTATTTAATATTATATTCAATACATCAGCGCGGCTCTGAAACCGCCTAAAAAAGTTTTCTCTTTATAACGCCTAACGATAGAGTCGTTCGGAGTTGAAAAACCTGCATTAGAAAAGTCCAGTAGTGTTACGTATAGCTAACGCAGCAGGTGGTAGAAAATGGTGCATTTTGGTAGCGCACCCTTTCCACTACCGCAGCCCCAGGTCTGTGTGTGTTATAATCGACAAACAAGCTCTAAATATAGCGGCGCCGCCTTGGAAAATAATTCGCTGAACAATGCCTTTACTCTCGCGCCTTGGCTGCTCACACGACCAATTCGACGGCGTAATGTACGCTAAACGAGAAAAATAACAAATATTAATACGTCTATGTAAACACTATACATATATCGTTCGCAATGGTAGTATTATGGGAGTAACATGAACAATTTGATCCGTAACAATTCGATGGACGTGTAAGCTTCGTAAAAATGAATTGAAATTAAATTTACTGTTTAAGGAATCTTTGGCAGTAATCAATAATAAGAGCGCGGCGGGGTCACTGCGAAGCAAGCGCCAAGCGCCACCTCGACCGGCCGTTGACCGTGCGGTGCGGGGGCGCGCCGACTTCGACCTTGGACTTCTACTTTCTGTTAGAAATTCTCTTATACTCTTTATCCCACTTATTAACCCTTGTCTGTGTATTATATAGAACCACCTTAAAAAATATACTACTGCATTTTAATCGTAAGATTCAATACGGTCGTTCGTGGTTTTGCGATGTAAACTTTAGACTTTTACAGCCGTTTTTGCAGGCGCACGACATTTCTCGACACTGAGTCTCGTATCGACTGAAAAGATGGTAATCGAGTTTCAAATCACGAATGTGAATAATCGATAGGTTACCACAGGAGACGAAGGTGCGGAAACGATGGTTGTGCTTGGGCTTGCGCTGCGGCGGGTGCGGTTGGGGCGGGTTGGACTGGTCACGGCGCACCAGCTTGCCGAGCAGCTCGAGCAGCGAGAGGCGCAGCGGGCGCGGCGGCCGTGCCTCGCCGTCCGCGCCCAGCACCTCCAGCTCCACGGCGTCGCTCCTTGCGCACATCCGCGCTACACAGTCGCCATGCCGCCCGCCGCCTCCGCCGCCGGCAGCGCTCCACCGCGCGGCCAGCCCGCAGCCCTAACGCAGCCCCGTGCAGGCGCTCTTTCGGCGCCACGCCGGCCGACACTTCGCGAGGCGAGGCGGCCGCACACTAGCGCCGCGCCGCCATTCAGCGGTTCACTGGCGGCGCGCGCACCGTTTCGTCGGTGTTGCCTGATTTCCAGTGTTTACACTTGTGACGGTTCCAAAACCACTAATATTAGAAGGAATCAAACACTATTGTCAACAATAACCAATTTTAAGAAAACGGACTAAATGTAACACATTTTGAACCGACTTCTTGATTTTTTTTTGTATGTATGTTACGCGATAACTTTGTGAACCGATTTTGATGATTGTTTTTATTGGAAAGAGAATACCTCAGTGTTGGTCCCATTTAAATTTGAAGACAATATTCCACCTCTAAGGGGGGCAAAGTTGGAAATGAATCCGGTTTAGCGCACTTTCCAGTAACCGATTTCAATAAAACTTGGCAAATAAATGTAATTCCACAAACTTTTGAGGTCGTTTTTTAACACCACAGTCACATACGATTGTTCGCAGTTTTTTCAACATTTGTGTCGTTAGAGCCCACGTAAATGTTGTACATATTACTTTGTTGATATCAGATGCGGCAATGTTATTTTACGGTCGAGCGAACAGACGACGCGGCAGCGCCGTATCGATGAAGTCCCAGCTTCATAACAATGCAATTTACGATACTATAAATAATTCACTTCAAATATGCAATGGTTCACTACTGACGAGGGCAAAATTGTTTCACATAAACACCTACACGTGATGTAAAGCAAACGCCGACAGAGTAAAGATTAAGAATAATCCATTTTCTATGTGTAGTTAATAAGGTAATGTAAGAGAAGCGATGTGTTGCTTCCGGTGAAAATGAACATCGGTGGCGTTCCAACCCCTATCAAAATGGTTCAATCGTGTGGGTTGCATTTTATTTTTGTACAATGTACTTATATTTCCATATAAGTACAGGGTCAAGAGCACGTCAAACTTGACACTTAAGACATAAATTCAACTCTATGCCTGCCGCTTACGATAAGAACGGTCAAAGTGTCAAGCTTGACGTGCTCTTGACTGTACTACTTTCATTTGAATAGTTTAATGTTTTATTGCATTTCACATTTGTATAACTATAATTTATTCAACTTTGAATACGAATAATCAGTTCTCATTTCAGAACATAAATTATATTTAGAGCATATGTAACAAATTCTCTAAGTATTATATTGATTTTCAAGTTTACAAGTGTTTATAAAGCGATTACATTGATCATATAAAACGATTCATAAAAGCTATTAATAGTAACATTAAATAAAGCTACCAAATATATGAATAAAACTTTCAGTATGTCGGACTATTCAATACACGCGGGTATTAAATTTGTTTATAAATACAGGGGAATTTGTAGGTGTTACCTAAATACATCTTCAGTAGACATGTGCGTTTCATTTTAATGTAGTACTTATTAGATTCTTTGTTCAATATTTACCATATTTCAGTACAACTAAAATGAATTGGGGAACATCAACGTACAGTCAACAGCACATGAAGGTATAATCTTTTGTTCGAATATCGAGTCCAAGGCAACGGAACAAGATCCGTCATGTTTGCGTAGCTTTATTGATGTGTTGCCGTCTGTGCATCCTATTCATAAATTTTTAGTAATAGTACCTATATACCCGCTAAACTACAAGCTAAAGTGTAATTGTCATTTACTACTTTCGGGTTAATTAATGTAGATAAAGTTTGACGTTCACACTCACTATTTATTAACCAAAAACGAAAAAGTGTAGTTATAAATTTAAAGGCTTTTTTCTAAGAGTGTCAGTCTGTATTTCTGTCTTTGGCATCGTAGTTCCCAAACGAATGGACTAATCTCAAGTGTTTTTTTTATTATTTGAAGGCTAAATTTAATTGGTTGTTAGCCTATGTTTGATGAACATAGTAGCAGTAGAGCTCCTTGTGAAAGAGCTCGTCGAGGGAAGTACTGCCACCTTAACTATTTCTGCCGCCAAGCAGTAATGTCAGCATTACTGTATTCCGGTTTTAAAGGATAAGGGCGCGTGTATACGCTAAGAAAAGTCGCCGGACCTATGCGAGAATTCGTGTCGTTTCTACACACGAACTGTGTACACAGCCTCGGCGCCGGACAAGAAAAAAATCTTATCTACCCCCGACGCAACGCGCTCTGCCGCTATTGCATAGGGCGCATTGTCAGAAAACGAACGTTTATGCGCGTGGACTGATTTTGCAAAGTACCACTGTTGCACCACTAATTTCTTTGCGACTAACAAAATGCATGATTTATTTATAAGTTTAGTAGAGGAACGACCCGTATTGTGGGACAAAACCTTAGAGATTTATAAAGACGTACTTTTGAGGCATGGAGAGAAATATTTATTATTCTATACATATAATTTATTAACATAATTTGTCAACATATTTCTTCACACAGTCGGTAGTAAAGCGACAGCTACCTGGAAGTGCACTGACACGTTTACCCTAGACACGTCTGCCCGAAAGCATTCGTATCGTGTACATACTCATCATTTTCTGTCTGCAACAGACACGAAATATTTTCGTGGCTAGATCCGACAAAGTTCTTGTCGTGTACAAGGCCATTCTCGTCTTTTCTGTTGTAGACACGACGAAATTCTTAGCGTGTACACGCGCCGTAAGGGTGCTGATGAAATTACAGGGTTATGGAACTTGTCAACTTATGCCTTAGGGTGACGGGCGCAGTGGCAGTGCCCTTTATATCTTTGTGTTTTAAAGCTTAGAGTGACACTGCAACTGATATAGACAGGCGTATCGCTTACCGTCAGGCGCACGACTTGTTCGTCCCGTCACTTCGTGTCATAAAAAAAAACCAAAAGTTTATAAAATATTACTCATTTACAGGTCTCTCATCCTTATTCAAATAAGTGAGGCCTTTCTTACTATTGAAGACAATCCTAAAGAATTGCTGACATTAAAAAAAATGATTCAGATATCTTAAGAAAATTAAATCACGGCGCGGTATTCCAATATTCTAGCTAGAATTCCCTGTTTTAATCATGACATGGTGTTTACGACAGGTTCGAGAGAGAGACAATTGTTACGAACGAAACAAAAAAAAAATCAAGTAATATTTATACTACCCCTGAGTCACGCAACTAGTGTTATCATAACTTATCAGTAATAAGAAGTTGAGTCATTGTTTAGGCCTCGAACTTCATTTAGCCGCCCTAGTGTTGATGATATGACTCGTGCTGCTAGGTCTATGCAGTATTTTTAGAATCGTCGTAATTGGCAGTATATTTGGCAAGTTTTTGCTAAACCATAGCATTCCCTGATAAGGCCACAAATTCGCAACAGAGGTGCGTTCAGCGGGGCGTTCAAAGTATGCGGGTTCATCGTGTGTAAGAAATACGTTTGTGCGCAACGAACGCGCACACTTTGAGCGCCCTGCTGAACGCACCACCATTCCGAATTTGGGCCCAAGTTGGTAATATTTTATATCAAAGTTTACATATAACTTTTCAATATTGTCTCGGGTTTGTGATACCGTCGTTGTTCTCGATTTCCATAACACAAGTGGTTTAGTTACTTACTTTCAGATCAGAGCAACGCATGTGATGTTATCTAATATTCATTCATTTATTTATTCATGCGCGAACCGTCATTTTATAAGAATGAGCGAGCTTCTACATAGTTATTTAGAATGGTTTACGAACAGAAATAGTCCTATAGATTATACTATAGGTTAACTCCACATAGTCATCGTATCAAAAATACATTCGAAGTACACGTAATACTCGTAAAAACATTAAGGGTCGTAATGATGAACAGTTCCTAATTCCGACGTATCGGCCGAGATGTCACTTAGGCCAGTAATTGCGTCTGTAGGGCTAGCACGATGGGAAGCGACTTGCGCGAGAGCGATATACAGCGCGAGATGTCTATGCGAGAATAGCGGTATCTCGCGCTTCATGTCGCTCTCGCTAAAGTCACGCCTTGTCTTGCTAGACCTACTGGAGCGCTCCTGTATTAAGTACGTAGTATAATCATCGGCATCTCGTATGATACCATTTGAAATGACTATGGACTTGAGTTAACTACTGAGTAGTGACGTTTACTAATAAGCGGAAAATTTGACATCATTTATGATGCGTAATGAATAAGCAATTATTAATTATGCGCTCTAAGTGATGTTTCATCATCATTATTTATTACTTGGTGTATTTATCACTGGGTGTACACTCCACATATTACCTTGGTGCAGCAAGCGAACAGCTAGCTATACAGGTGAAGACTGAAAATCAGTAATGCTGATCTTTAACCTTTTTGTTCACATCACTCAATTGTTTTATCTATTATTTTTTTAAGTATTGTGATTATGTTATGTTTTGTGGAGAAATGTCTATTTATTTTATTTATTTATTATCATCAATTCATTTATATGTCCACTGCTGGGCAGGAATCTCCTCTTAGGCAAGGGTTCAGGCTATAATCCGTCACTCTGGCCCAATGCGGGTTGGGGACTTCACACATTTTTCCGAAGGTTATGAACATTCTTCGACGTGCAGGTTTCATTACGGTGTTTTCTTTCACCGAAAAACTCATGGAAAATTTCAAATTCAATTTCGCACATAAATTGTGAAAAATTCAGAGGTACGAGCCCGGATTTGAACCCACGGTCTCTGTTTGAGTGGTGGTAGGTCAAACCATTAGGCTACCACGACCTTTTTAAAATGACATTTATTAAAAGATATTTGGCTAAAATGAGACCGCAATATGGAATAGCTGCCGTGTGCTAACTAAAACGCGGCTAAATGACAAAATATTTTTTTGATATATCATAAAAAACCATCATAACCCAGTATTAGAATATTGAAATTGTTTGATGATATTGCAGCTATGCATCGTTAAGGTAAGTTCCGAGAAGTCGAATACGTTAACTAATTTTAATTGTTTTTAAAACAGAATTTTGTGCTCTATCTTTTGCATTTAAAACGGATATTTGACCATTTGTCACTTAGGCGCCTTTTAGTTAGTGAAAGAAAGAAATTATGTATTGTAGAATTTAGCGAAGGTCAAAACCAATCGAGAAGACAAATAAACCAGCGAAAACCTTGAGGACAGGTGTCCCGGAAAAGTTATATTTGAAGCACTCCACACTTACCTTGGCCATGTGTTCTCGCCGAGGACTTTCCCATGTCGGCCGCACCATCGACACACATATACACTCACACTCGCGCGCGACACTTAACACTAACACTGCGGGCTTATACTTAAAGGTCGGTATAAAAGAGGCGTATAAAAAGTTAGACGTTATATTATCGAAGGACACTTGAGGGTTAAGCTAGGTCTCCTATGGAGCAGGAGGTAGGGCGGCGTCTGAGGCGGCGGGCCGCGCGGCGCGATCGGCATCCTGCGACCCACCACTGCACTTCGCCTCCCTGCAACAATACAGACGCTGTTAGACAAAAGCATTGTAAATGGTAAGGCAAGATATTTCAACGAGCCTACATTTTAGGAGGTGAGATGTGGGGGACAGCATCTCGCGTACCGCAACCCGCGCGCTGACAAAAAATAAGAACAGGCGGAGAAACTTTGACACAGATCTGTCGTCGAAAAGCGCCTGATGGTGACTGGCGGAGCAGCGGGCGGCGCGGACGTAGCTAAACCGTTGGGTAATTTTCAAATTTTAGTATAAATGTGAATTTAATAACTACAGGGCTTCAATTCAAAACCAAAATTTAGCAGGTTCTCTGTAGTACTTATAGACAAAAATCTCCGCATAAAAATTATATACAAAGTTAGGTATTTTGTTCTTAAATATTTCGTTTTACATTTTTACTTTAGCCTTTTTCCGGGATTTTGTGTGATCAAGTAAAGTACTATCCTATCGCGTAACAAATTCTCAAAGCACATTCTTTAGACAATATTCTTAGGTGTATCGTATATTATTTGTAAGACCTTTATCGAATAGTAAACACCTAAACCATTTGATCGAGCAAAACAGTTTTTCCCACCGTTTTTCTCCTTCGGAACACCGAAGGGAAAGCAATAGTACCACCGAAGTTGTTACTTAATTTTAAGTTGTTACTTATTGTTAAGTTATTACTTCGGTGGTACTATTGCTTTTAAGAGTTGAAAAACTGGTAAATATGACTACGGCTGCTAATAGATTGACTGCATGTTTGCGGTTAATGCGTGAAGTCATAATCATGCAGCCGAGGTGATGTAGCCGGCATGAAGTCGGTTTCAACTGCACGCAGTTAATACGTGAAGTCTTTTTTTAACTTCATGAAGTCGAGGTCTCGGATAACGACTTCATGCATTAACTGCACGTAGTCAAAACCCACTCCGTGCAGCCGAGGTCGACCGCATGCAGTTAATGCGTGAAGTCGTTACCAACTTCATGCAGTCGTGGTCTCTGTTGCATGAAGTTGATTAGGACTTCACGCAATAACTGTAAACATGCATATCGAGTTCTTAGGTTTTCGCGATTGTTACACATAGGAAATGAAACTATTTTTCCGGATTATTGACAGTCAACCGTGACCATGGGACCTGTAAAGGGCCCGAAACGTCGGTTTGTTTGAAAAAACAAATATACGCGATTTAAATCCGGAAAAATAGTTTCATTTCCTATGTAAACATGCAGTCAATCTGTTAGCAGCCTAAGTAGTAGATCGACAAAAAAAAGAAAAGTCTCTGACAAGTGAATTAAAAATAATCTTATTCAAAATATGTACATTATTGCGTTATTTACTAAGCTACCGAAAACTTTTGTGCTAATAAACAAACGAATAAAATAATGAAAGATTCGAAAACATACGACAAAGAAACATCGATACAAATGGGCGAACGCATCGCTACACAATTGTATCGATGCAGTCTCGCGTTTGCATCAATGCATTCGCCTATAAATCGCATGTGTAGCGTTGCAATCGCGCGTTTCACGAACGCGCGTTTGCATCGCTGCTAAAAGTCGCCTTGTGTAACCACTCTAAAATAAACACAAATATGTAAATATGCACAGGTTGTAACGTTATTGTCAATTTGTCAGATGTAATTTTGCCCTTAATTAGTTGAAAGCCTTTAATAGGCAATGCAATACATGTATCTTCTGACCGTGAAATCTAATATACCTACTCCATTCGGTTTAATAACCTATTTATTATCGAAAATTGCTGGCATAATAAAATAGACATAGAGGGCATTTTATGTCTCGGTGAGACACATGTACACATGCGTGTACTTTTCGCGTCCAACTTGCATGGTTTTAAAAGGTTATTCGATTAGATCTTATCAAGGAACTAAGTATTATAGAAAGGCACTATTCCATTTAAGCGGAATAGGAAACTCTATTCAAAAATAAGCAAGACGTAGATTAAAACATAAAACTCTTTGCATTTTCTTGTTTAAATGATTTAAGTTTAATGGCGAGGATAGGAACAAAGGATTTATATCTAATTCATTTTGACGCAGTAAACATTGAATTAATTTACATACACATGTTTCTTTTTTATCAAACACGGTATTAATTTATTTATGTAAATATTTTATATAATTTAATTTGCCTTATTAAAGGCTTTATTCTATATATATTAAATCAAAGGCTGAAAGTTAAAAGGAATTAAGCCGTTGAAAATTAATTGTAAGTAGGTAGTAAAATTTATAATGTCAAGATTCATCACATGTGATTAGACCCAGTTCACGAAATTTATTCAAAGAATGAATCTTCAATCTTAAGATTTTCATATTATGATTATCACTAGTTAATGTGCCTACATATTTGCTCGATTTTATCGATTGTTACTGTCGATCGACAATCTCGATAACTTTTGTCGATCGCTGTATTTTGTCGATCGATGTGTTTTGTGAATCGATAGGTCGATCGTCTGTACCTACCATATTTGCTCGTTTTGTTAGATTTCTCGTGTCGATCGTCAAAAAATCGAGCAATCTGTAGGCACCTTTACAAGTTTCTTACCACGGTACATAAGTATATAAGATTTTTGTTTATGATACAGAACAAGTCGTGCGCCTGGTGATAAGCGACATGACTGTCCGTAACAGTTGCAGTGCCACTCAGAGCTTCAAATCACAAAGATCTGAGGCGTAATGCCACTATACTCGTCACCCTGAGGCATAAGTTTATAATTCCCATGTGCCCGTAATTTCGCCAATTCTACGGAAGGACTTTTTATTATTTTCATGATATTTCGGAACAGGCTGACTGTCAAAAAATTTTTCTATCGAGGCATAAACATGGAAGTAAATTAATTTTCTACTCCGCGAACCAAGTGTAGGTTAAATCGTGCAAAATAGCTGCGCTTTTTGCACAATTGCGCACTGGGTTCGCGGAGAAGCAAAATTAATTTACTTCCATTTCTAATAACATGGGCTTCCGAAAAGTAAGGCCAGAATCTATTCATTACCTAGTCATGTTTTCAACCTAAGTATCGCGTTATTCCATTTACTTTTTAACCTTTTGTATAATAATTGTTACTTTTTTTAGCGAAATTCGTCATTATTTTACACCACAAAAGTACCATCTAATTTGCCTTGAACCCATAAAACATAGAGAAGAAAATGGAAAACCGCATATAAAAACATTTTCAATTCAATTCAAAACGCAACCATCATAAACGTGAAACTCACAAATAATGTGCAAATCATCGTCATAGTCATAGTCATTCATTTCTCACACAATAGCGGTTCTGCAATTGCATTTTATTGGCACCTATAAAGCCTAATAATAATAACGAATACTCGTGGATTGCGTCGAACTGGACGTCACAAAACGTTGCGGCTTTGATAGACACGCTTTTCGAGAACTCCCCACTATTGACGGCGAATGGTCTAAAATGATAGTTCAATAGATTCTAACAAACTCAATACGTATGGGGCCGTATGGGATATGTTTTGGCGGAAAAGCAATCACGCACACATTCACTGAAACAGTACGCAATCTGAAACTGGGGTTTTACTCCCGTTCTCTGTCCGACATCTGTTCGAAACAATTACTGTCAAATAATTAAAACTCGACGAAATTAAAAACCGCACAACGCGAATGAAACTTCATACTTAACATTTTGATTTGGTCGATTATTACTTATTTGACAGCAATTGTTTCGGATGGACGTCGAACGGAGAATAGGAGTAGACCTCCTGAATCGGAATAAAACATATGCGAGAAAATGCATCAATGAAATGAGAAAACTCGCTCCGTAGCTCAGTTGGTAAATGCCATTGTCCCGATGTGGCAACAGACGCTGGTTCGAATCCAGTCAGATCGAAGGATTTTTCATTGTGTTATTCGATCTTTGTATCAATAATAAATGCACTTCTGTTTCACACATCAGAATTTAGTAGTAGACTACTCGAAAGCCTTTTCAAATAAGGAAGACTTCCACGATGGCTACCTAAAATCCACTACACCCTTGACTTCACATAACACCAGTACTGGGACACAAAAAGTCAGCTAAACATTCCCAGTAGTGGAAATTTTATGATGATTACACTGGAAAAGAGTTGACAATCAAAGTCAGGTACAATCTGCACATTACTAATTTTCTGTCCATTACCTGCTCTTTACGACACGGGTTCATATCGTCTAAACACAACAAGAATACAGATGCTATAAAATAAATGCAAATATTAATGTTCTATTTTTACTAAGATATTACGTATATAGTCTCGACTCATTGGTCACTCGAAACTGTGCTTTATTTACAGCATAGTGTCCGGGGAATACTCGACCTAGAAACAGTCAAGCAGTGCTCGTCTAATGAGACAATTGAGCACGATTGGGAGAATTGAGATGCGCTGCTGATACAATATCGACATCTTCGGCCAGTTATATGTTGGGCACTTATGAGAAGATATGAATTTTATATACGTATAAATTCTATTGCAGGATATATATTAGACGGGAAAACATAATAGGATGATTGTGCTAAAAAAACAAATTGCAATCAATCACCAAGATGATATACAATAGGTTATTTCTATTGTCACTCAATTAAATACAATCAAAACGAATTGATAGCAATTTTGTTTGCGCTCTCTTGTTGGTTATTTTATTAAAATTCCTGCTACAGAACCGTCATATGATTTACATTGCGTAGGTATATAATTTTATAACATCTAGATAAAGTGAACTTCACTCTGTTGTGGTACAAAAACAATTGTTAATTTGTTCTGTTTCATCGAAAGGCAACTCTGGGCGCAATTTTTGAATAAAATTTCACAACTGTGAATAAATTTCACACATCGTATGTGTCCGGAACGAAATGAAAATATCCTTGACATTACATATAACTACCGCATGCATATACTCGTAATTTTATTAACCGCATATCGCCGACGACACGGTACCATTTGGAAATCATGAGAGTGACAAAGTTGTTTGCTAGTTACTATTTGTTGCGTAAATGAATGTTCTGATTCTAATCTTTAAGTGGTATCGTGGGCATTTCATTATTAAACAAGTTTAATACGTTTAAATGGTAATAAAAAGTATGCCGATGATTTGTAAAGTTCTGGAGGAAAGTGGTCTACTTGTCTAAGAGCTAAAGGGAGTCGAAAGGTAGTTTCGTAAGCATTGGGCTACTAACTATAAAAGAATTACAGAGTTAGTAACCTGAGAGCAGTTGCACCAATACATTTTTGAAAGCATTGTGAGGTCCCCAGTCAGAACGATAACAACAGCTAACGTTAAGTATGTGACACCAATGATTTACTTTAATAGGCTCAGGCGCAGAATGTCCACTTCGCAAAATGTCTACCGGACGCAAAATCTAGAAATTGTCAACTATCATTCGATAACAATTGTTCTATATAATTATTGAAAATGTTTCTAGGAACTATGTAATCTAACAAGCTTATAGCTTGTATAATCCTTGATAATAATGGTCATGTGTGTAATTCGTTTTTAATAGAATTATAAAATTGGATAATAAATTGTTAGAGAAACAATGATAAATGTACATGTTTTATATATATATATATATATATATATATATATGTATATGTATATATATAGA
This sequence comes from Hyposmocoma kahamanoa, assembly GCF_003589595.1. Lineage (NCBI taxonomy): Eukaryota > Metazoa > Arthropoda > Insecta > Lepidoptera > Cosmopterigidae > Hyposmocoma > Hyposmocoma kahamanoa. Next base: position 18,341,099 of record NW_020654289.1, read on the forward strand.
TAAAGTATCTTCCATCACTAAACGTGTTGATAACCTAAAATTTGTATTTCAGACTGCTCACGTCGTTTAGTAAATGTAGGTCGAATAAAAAGTTAACAATTTTTTATCGAAGTTTGTCTTTCCAGTGACTTCATATGCGCCGGTGTCGTTATTGAGGTGGAATCGTTCCCTAATAGATAATACCAGTATATTGCTAAGTGACATCCTGAAGTTTACAGCTTATTATCCAGTTCTGAAATTGTCCGTCATTTAAAGTGCTCTAAGAAGCCGGATCTAATGATTTGTACGGCCAGTTATAAATGTTTTTATAGCACATATAAATTTCAGCAGCAGTTGACCTCCTTGTGGAAGAGTTCGTCCGGAGCAGTACTGCCACATTACCTATTTCTGCCATCAAGCAGTAATGTGATCATTACTGCGTTCCGATTTTGAAGGGAAAGGCTCGATTTATATTGCGGCGGAACGGAATGGAAGCGATAATCTCGCTAATATCACTTCGCTGCAATATAAATTGAGCCTATGGATGGGCCGTGTGTGTTTGGTATTTTAATGGTACTAAGTGACGGAACGAACAAGTCGTGGTAAGTGACACGCTTATCCATAGCAGATGCATTGCACTCAAAGCTTTAATTGCGAAGATCTGAGGGTCTCTGCCACAGCGCCCGTCACCCTAAGACAAGTGGACAAATCCGATGTGCCTGTAATTTCACCACTACCTTTACCCTTCAAAACGGAACGCAGCAATGCTCATATTACTGCTTGGTAGCAGAAACAGGTAAGGTGGCAGTACCATCCTGGATGAACTCTTTCACAAGGAGGTCTACTGCTGTTAATAAAAACTACGCTAATTGATATATATTGTGATTCATTACTGAATTGTTTGCTTAAACGACACGATGTTTCGAGTACTTAGGTTTTCGCAATTGTTACACATAGGAAATGAAACTAGCGATTGTTACACATAGGTCCGAAACGTTGGCTTGTTTGAAAAAACAAATATACGCGATTTAAATCCGGAAAAATAGTTTCATTTCCTATGACATGATGTTATTAAAATTGACTAAATATCTGAGTTCTCAATCTAAATAGAATGAATGAATGAATGAAATATTTTATATTGTACATTACAAATTATGTCAACCCAAACGATAATGTAAGTACCTATAACAGAAATAGTACATTATTGCAGAGGCCGGGAAGTAAGGGATTTCTGAACGAGTATGAGTTACAAGGACGAGCGCCGGCGAGGCCTTGAATTAATATGTGTCAAGCAATCGTCGTTCCCGCCGAGATAATTATGTATAGAATTTGTCTCAAACAATGTGAGGAAATCATAAAAGACTAAAGAGAGGAAGATGTTAAATAGAAAAAGTAAAAAAAAAAATATTAAAAGTAAATATTAGACGTGATACAACAATTGTTAAAAGAAAATGTTATTGTTTTTCCAGGCTCAGTACTAGTAGTCTGATGAACTTATGATGGTGTTTGATACATCTATTACGGTATTTTCGTTATCGCTCTCACAGAGACTATTAATCCTTACCAGAGACTGAATCGAAAGGCACAAAAAACAAGTTTTGCAAAAATTGCCTTTTATCTTGCTAACTGTACCATTTTTTCAAAATGCCAATCAAAATATCTTCAAAATTCATGGATCTTCTAGAACCGTTTTCCTGTAACTACAACGATTAAGGCAGATGGCCTTGCTACCCCGTCTCAAATTACACCCTGTATATTATCAACAAAATAAAATGGAAAGATAATCAAATTAAGGGTCAGCGCAAACTGGCGGCACTTAAGGCAGAGGACATTAAATTATTTATCAATGTATATTTTGGGCTATATCAATTGAAATAAGGTAAATAAGGTAAATTTCAATGCTGTGAAACGCAGCGACAAATGCGCCGCGATACTCCCGAGGCCAGTTTCAGAGCATTGCAATTTATAACTTATTCTTGTTTTATGAATTAGATACTAACCCGCGACTTCGTCTGCGTAAAATAAGTACTTCGAGTAGCCTACTGTACTACTTACTTCAGAAATTATTGGTTCTCGATACAAACTTTCATCCCCTGTTTCACTCCCTTTAAGATTTATTTTTGTGACAAAAAAGTAGCCTACGTCCTTTTCCTAGGTCCCATCTATCTCTATATCAGAATTAATCAAATTTAGTTCAACGGTTTAGGTGTGAAAACGGAATACACATAATGACTTTCGCAATTATAATATTAGTTTGTACTTTGAAAAGGGTACAGCTATAGTTAGCTACCCAATAGTCATAAGGTGTAGCGATCACGTGAAACGAAAGCGAAAACAATATAATTATATATCCCCATTGATCATCAGCCCATTTACGTCACTGTTGTGCACGATCCACCACGCCCAATGAGGGTTGGGTATTTCACAAGTCTTCACACCTTTTATGAAACCATTTATTAATTTTCATGATGTTTTCCTTCACCGTAAAAAAGTGATCAACTCACTACCAAACTAGTATTATTTTGTTTATTTTTAATATAGATACAGTGTCTAATTACTGTATCTTGAGTTACAATATATTTTTATAAGAACGAGTAGGGAAACTTTCGCTAGTTCTGCGTGTAAATGCCTACACGTCGCTTGGAGAGTAAGGCTGGTACAGTATTGCTTTACTTGTACAGGTTTAAACATAATTTGAAATAATCTCAGTACAGAGTACTAAAAAACCGACCTCAAAAGTTCGTGGAAATACATAATTATTTGCCAAGATTTATTGAAATCTGTTACCGGTAAGTGCGCGTACCTCCGTCCGAAAGAATTATTGGCAAATATGTAACACTCGACTAAATTAAAAGATAATGTCAAGTATGAAGCTTCATTCGCATCATGCGTCTTTTCATTTGTGTGTAATTTTTTATTTGACTGTAATTATTTCGGACGGATGTCAGACGGAGAACAAGAGTACAGGGCCGATTCATCCCCTAGAACTGGAATATTTTCTTCAAATTTAAATGGGACCACTACAGAGGTACCCTCTTTCCAACAAAAAAAAATCATCAAAATCAGTTCACAAATGCCGCCGGAGTTATCGCGTAACACACATAAAAAAACAGTCAAAATGAGAACCGTTAAAAAATAAGGTATTCATCACAGCGTGCTGCGATGAAATAAACTTTGTTGAATGCTGTAAGTACACATATTGATATTTTTATACCAAAATCTCCGACTGGTATCTTGATTATGGAGTATGATTATGAAATTTTAATAGAAATTAAATAGGGAACAATTGTTCAAACTGCCACTAACACAATAATAAACACGTCTGCAATTAGATGTAATTTTTTTAACACCGAACGGTCGCTTCAATTCCTATAATGAATGCCGCGTGCGATCCGACCTATGCAACGCGAGTGCACCACGAGATTATGCAAAAATGTGTACGTCGCGCCGCTACGTTTGTATGGAGTTACCATAGTATGCTTATACACTACAGTTGTTAAGTTCGTAAGAGTACAATGAACATTTTACTGTGTAACATAAATACCTAACCATACAATATAAAAGTAGTAATTTTGTTTTCACACGGATTGTGAATTTCCGTTGTAGTTCAGCGGTCCTCGTGTTTATTTTTAAACTTCTACGAATATCGCCTCAAATTCATGAACCAATTGAAGTAAAAATGTATGTATATTAAATTTAGTATCGTTTCTGTTTTAAAAATCCCGAAAATATCACATTATGTCACGGTGAATGAATTCTGTATGATGGCATGTTTTACCAAGGATATCGGAGCACGAAGGTGCCTACCTAATAGATAATAATAAGTATCAAGAATAAGGGGCCTTTATGTCGGTGACATCATAATTCACAGCCAGACCTTGAGACCAATCTGCGAGCATGTTAAATCGCATTTGCGATTGTTTTTCGACGTCTCAATTATAAATAGGATTCATTGTTACTTTAGGGAGCACATGGTGGCTTTATAAAAGATTCATATAAGTTTTTAGTAACTAGATGAATTGGTAAACTAGCGTATTTGTGTATTACTAACTACAAATATTTTAGGTGTTCGATGATCGTTTTACAGATATCTCAGCATATATTATACTAATCGATTACGAAAACTTTAATTTAATGAACCGAATGTTTTTTATTCGTACAGCACTATGCAACCACACGCAAGTCATAGTTGTATAGTTGACAAATAACTTTACTTTTGGACTACCATTTTTCAATTACGATTTTACAATGCTATTCAAATGAATATTGTTGGAAAAAGTGATGAGATATCAAGTTGAAATCTTCGAAATATTCGTGAGTGTTACTAGAGTGATTGCTTTAGAATTTTAACCAAACAGTTTTGTTTACTTTTTGTTCAAAATGGATTAGAACAGACCACATCAAAAGTTCTGATAATTTGTCTAAACTTTGAATCGGATTATTTTAACTTTATTTAGGAAGTCGGCAATATCTTGCACTAGAGTCAATTATAAAAAAAAAACAATATTATGTTATAATTTTATCGACCCCGTTGGTCCCAGTGGTTAGCACTGAGAGCGCTAGATAAGTAGAGCCCGGGTTCTGAATTTTCTAAATTGGTCCTGAACTCTAGAAACACGAAATCGGTAGTTACGACCGTTTTCCCACTATGGATGACCTACAGACTTGAGTTTCGATTGGTGCTAGAACTAAGAATGTATGACAACGCGACTTGACAGACTCGAACGGGCCAGTCTTTGCGTTGACGGACTTCGAAAGTAGTTTCATAGGTCATCCATAATGGGCCATAAATACGGATTTCGTGCTTCGAGAGTATGGATGTTCTAGGTAGTGTCCCGGAATTAATTTAGTTGCTTTGGTATTCATAGTAAAGGGAGTTACCTAGGTTTGAGATCAAGGACTTGGTGTGTTGTGGGAAAGAAATAAAATAATTGGAAATGAAGGACCAAAACCAAGGGCACATTTGTCAATAGTATATTATTAAGTAAAATACATTTCAACAAAAACCCGCGTTAGTAATTTTTTTAACTCCTAATTATACAGCCATACACAAATAACATATCTAAGTACTTTATTATAGTATAAACCAGGTATAATCACAATTATCAAGAAATCCAATATGGTAGAAAAAAGTAGAAGGTGTGAGTACATAAATGAGGACATTAATAGCATGTTACGGCCTGTCACTATAGTAGGTACTAGCTAATAATTCTTGCTTAATATGTGATTCTATATTCTAGTATCTCATAAAATTTTACAAAACACACAAAATAATTACGACACATATTTAGCCACTAATGGAGATAAATAAAGGTGCGTGAAGCCCACAGTGAGACTTCGGAAGAGCGCAATTGAAAATAAATATGAATCAGGAACTACTTACTAGTCTAGGCGCGAGCTTAAAAATAACACCAAACAATTTTATGCAACACTAATAATAATAAAAAGCAAGTTAAGCTAAAGTCACCTATATTGATCGATACATTCATTACCTGCATAAAATCAAATACAATCGATTGTTCACACTAAGAAATTACAGAGAAAAAAACGTTAATCTTAAAAATCAAGATAAATTAAAATAGTTTCCCTTTTGATGAGAAAATACAATTCGAACGGCCGCCATTTTTGTATTTATGTCCTATCATTTGCATTTTTGCATTTACATTTGCATTGCGTTCTATTTGATTTTGCATTACGGAAATTTTGCCATTGTATTGACATGAAAGCATTAATTTATTACATAAACAAATGTTCGGTTCGTCAGTACGTGTTTTCAGCAAAGTTCGAACATGTTTAAATACCGCCTATGTTTATTCAAGTAAAACAAAGGGTTGATCACAGTGGAATGTTATCAGCAAAAAGAACACTTGACCTTCTTATTTTAAAACTGTTGCGACAGCGCGTTCAGAAAAAATAGCATAAAATATACAATAAAAACTTAAGTGTTATTTTTAATCTGTTTTCGACATTCATTTTAGTGAAGAGTCATTGATATGAATACAATTTTTCATCTCATTTTTATTATTTGATCGCTTCGAAAAGTCGACAATTCAATTCGGTCTTTAAGGTTTTAAAAATAAAGACGGTTGTACGCGGACATAAGTAACTTTAAAACAAAACCATGTTAATTCGGCGATGGAACACTTGACAACATTGAATACGAGCTGTGTATGCGAGTGCAAATATATATAAATACACGTTATTTATGTATGTTGTGAAGCTGTTGTGAAGGTATTTACGTACGTTTTTATTTGAAAAAAGAAAAAACGCAGAACATACTCGCAGTCACTATTTAAAAAACAAAGCTTTGTTTCGAAACCTTCGTGACAAAGTGGAATATTTTATATTGTCAAATACATGTTAACTGTAATCTGTAACGATATAATAATAGGTTACTAGATAACACTTTTTAACTATTGTTTTTCGTACAGTGGGCCACATCTACAGTTCACTTTTTTTTTGTTGATACGTTTACGTAAATATACTATACTTTAAGTCACGACCACAAAGTTGAAATTGGTAATGTACTGTAGCGATAATTTGTGTAGTATGTGGTTAGGAGTGTCAACTCATTTAGTAGCAGTAGAGCTCCTTGTGAAAGAGTTCGGCCAGGTTAGTACTGTCACCTTACCTATTTCTGCCGCCAAGCACTAATGTGAGCATTACTGCGTTCCGGTTCAAAAGGGTAAGGTCGCTGGTGAAATTACAGGCACGCGGCGCTTGTCAACTTATGTCTCAGGGTAACGGGCGCAGTGGAAGTGCCCATAAGAACTTTGCGATTTAAAGCTTTGAAAGGCACTGCAACTTTTATGGATAAGCGTGTCACTGACCACCAGGCGCACGACTTGATCGTCTCGTCACTTGGTGTTATGTACAATATAAAAAAGTGGCTACTTTTAACGTCAACTATTTTCAGAATAATCGCTAATTTGTAATATTAAACCAAATCTAGACAAGTGTCGTTTATTATTATTTCAATTAACACGAAAGACCCTTACATCGCTAATAGATACGTCCTTACGCGAATATTTTTTTAATTTTATCGCAACGCACAACAAGGAATTCGGAATCGAACTGTGTAAGTAACTACTTTTCTCCAAAATTGTAAGTTACACTAATTCACGCTTAAAATAAGTAAATACAAAAAAATAGTTTTTTTTAATAAGAGGCAACACTGAAGCTTAGAGACAATACATCGAGATTAAGGGCAATTGCAAACCCTATACAGAGCTCTTAAAATGTATTTCAGCAAACTGACCCTAATGAGAAAAGCTGAATTTTTTCTTTTTAATAAAAATAAAAGTAAATGGATACTTCCTTTGAAATCCTTGAACAGAATTCGCATACAAATTAGGGTAAAGAAAAAGACGAGTTCACTCCAAGGTTAACAGCTTTGCGCATACCGGCCCTAGGCTTTTGAGGACATTATGAAATCTATGCTAAGACTACTTCAAAACGAATTATGACACCACAACATAATATAAACAAGTAAATCCATAAACACCTTTTACTAAAGTTGTGATTGTCTGTATTTAATTAAACAAGTATACGACCATTATTGGATTCATCCAATAATGGCAATTATTTTAATTAATTAATAATGGCAAGCATTTCAATGCTTGCTAATTAATGATTTAGAATAATTTGCCGTGTCGAGTAATTAAAAGCTCATTGTACTTTTTTGTTAATGTTGATAATTAACAGTAATATCATTTTGCTTTTTCGTAAACATGTCGTACATGAAACTGAATACTGTCATAATTCAAAATTAAAGAATTGAGAAAACACATTGAAAATTAAATAAAAATTCTGAATGAAATCAATATAAATATATTCTCGTTTATAAATAGTAATTAAGTATTATGCATAAATAAAAATTATCACACTATTCGCAATAAGATCCATTAAAACAGTGTTTTCTCAATTACACAATTTTGTGTTACTACAGTATTTGTTTCATGTGCGAGGTATTCAACTTGCAAAATATAATTAATTTCAAAATTTGTCATCATCAAATATCCAATTGTGGTAGCGTTTACTGAGAAATAGAATTAATTAAATTAATTAAAATCAATTAATTGTTATAAAAAATTTAATTGTTATTATTATTTAGGACAAAAATTGTTATTCTAATGGGTGACCGCATTGTAATTAAACCTATATTTAATTTCGTTTAATTTGGATGAATGACAAATTGCGTATTCACAAGTTCATTTTTTATCAGGTGGGTATAATAAAAAATTTCATTTCATGCCGATTTATAAACACTATTTTATCTTTATATTTTATATCGGTCGTTTAAAAAAACTAGCATATTCCTTTACGCCTACATTTGAACACAAATTTTAAATTTAAAAAAAAACAGAAGAGAAACTCGCAAACCGAAATATGCCAAACTCACATTATAAATTTATATTTCGACCAGGCGTATCTCAGGAAATCCAAGACGCTAAATCATGCACACGTCACTCCAGAAATCACATTACAGAAATAATCCGCTCATTCAAAATAACAAAAAGAGTATCAATTACACTATTACACGTTTAGGCACTTTGGTTGATGCGATAGTCAAAATGTGCAGCGAATTTATTTCGCTTTGTTATTTTCTAAACCGAGCCGAGTGGAAAGCCGCGCGTGCGACTTGACAAGCTGGTCGAAACACACTGTTTTGATAGTGTATTTTAGCGTACGTAACAAGCAAACCCCAAGGTGAGTCGCGGCTCTACCACGTACCAACCGACGGCACCACTTTTGAATGTTCCGTTCGTCCATCTATCCAATGCTGGTTTACCACCTCAAACAATCAATGCTTCGCGCACGGCCGCCAAAATAAAGTCAATGAGGAAAACTTTTTAATGTATAACACTCGTGGAGTATCTCAGTCGCAAATGTTAAAGTGAATGGCATACAGAAACCAATCTTAAAAACGTTGAAATCCTTCACTTACTTTCCCAACTCTAAAACGGTCAATCCAATTTGGAGAATTAATTCGATATACCTCGCTAACAACAATGGCCCGAACATATTAAATTGATATTAACAACCGAGACTCGATCGTGAATGAGATAAGATAACAACACATGGAAACTCCACACACAGTCATAACATAAACCAAACGCCTTTTTTTTAACTCCATGTGCGGTAAAAAATTATCTATCGTTATTCAAACGTGTTCAAAATTTCATGTCTCACTATGTCAATAATGCAACAAGCTTTATTGACGTAGTGAGACATGAAATGCCAAATTTAACCCTTCGTTAAGTCGTATAAATCCGGACGGATAGTAAGCTTATTACCCTAGTACATCCTGAAGACTATACTGGAACTAGTGACATCGTATATGATGATGATGATGATGAACAATGAATATTGCACTGCTAAGTGTATGTTTTAATAAATCTCGGCGTAATCTGCGTAGCCATACACTGCAGTGTGTACACTAAAACAAGGGTCAGTCAACGGTATTCGTGTCGTGTCCAACATTATTTCTCTGAATTTATTTATTTTTTTATTATTACGAAAATTCACAGACTAATTATTAAGGACTTTATAATAAGGATTAAATTTGGCATTTCAAACAGAGAAATAATGTTGAGAAAGTTGCAAATCGCTTACCATCGTCTTTTCTTTACATAACGACTTGTTTTCGTAAAAAATATTTCTTGCAAACCTTTTTTTGCCTTAAAAATGAAAGTATTTAATCTCTATCGTGTAAGTTTTTGTTTTTAATTGTTTGAAAACATGAAATATGCACGATTCTGATACGAAAAAATTGTTACATTTCCGATGTGTAACAACCGCGAAAACCTAAGAACTCGACATATTTTATGCCTTTCGATATTGAATTCGTTCACATACCATCTCTAGTATTGATGTTACCTTATCCTGACTCTAAAAATACAAAACACGTATGATGATCGTGCGATAGGGGCAGTTGCAGCCTTTAGCATTACGTACCCTATATTTAATCAAATTATCGTAAAGGGGGAAAATGTTTTTACAAACAATTCTACAAGTTCCACGAATTTTTTGTTATTTTATCCGGTGTACTAAATTAAGTGTACTTTAAATTACATTTATACGTATTGCTGTTTTTTCATACAATTTCAAATTGCTTTGAACTAGAGAAGTTACGACTCAAAAATTAATTACTGAGGTTCTCATTTTTACAAAAGTTAAGAAAATCGAATAAATAAAAATGTATCCAAATGGTGATAACAGAATAAAATATAAAAACGTCTTCACGTTTTGAATAACGACCGGTGGCTTCATAAACGTTTTAATGATACGAAATTACAGAAACTAGACAACCTTGTATTTGAATTTGTCCTTCTTTATTGGTATTTCGATACAAAGCTTTACTTTATCGATATACGAATCAAAGGGACTTTATTCATGTTAAGGTATTCGAGTTCGACCTGAGGGCACTTGCACTGAGCGAACTCGGCGAACGACACGCGTTCTTACGCAACTTAAGAGCCATTTATTCTTGAGCTCTAAGCGGAATACAATTTAAGACATTTAAGTGTCAATTTAAAATAGCGCCGATGATACATCATTGGCAAACGTTCATCGCAATCGGAGGTACTGGGGCCAACATTTGCAAAGACAACAGGCATGCGACGTGAAATAATCATTATTAAGAGTTAGTTTATTTACTTTTAAGTCATTCTGTTCGCATATCTTCTCTAATACCTCACCAATTGCACGTCTTATTTAAAAATAAACGTTGTATATGTTTGTAAGATAACTGGTTTAATATAAGCGGTACATACGTAACACGAGTAACTTAAGGTAACCAGAAGGTTTGTTGACGACACGTTAGTTTTATCGCACATCAAACCTTGAATGACGTAGTTCTTTAGAAGAACTATTTGCGATCCTGGCACTGTTTATATAGTCTTTATTTTGTAGCATTATGCTTTAAATCGTCCAGATTTATGTACGTAGAAGAATAAGTAATTAATTCTGGAGTATGTCAAATCCATGTACAGTTACAGTAACATAGTGAGAAGTATCACATTATTTCAGCGGTACAAGACCTGATACGTACAGGGTTACTATTACGAAATTTAAACAGGGCTGACAAAAAGGCTGACATTTGCAAAAAGTTCAAACTTTTTAGTAATAAAATCGCAAATGGCAGGGGTGTCGAGAGTAGCTGGTGCGTGTGGAGCGGGGGACCGTACTCTCCGGAACGCTCGTTATTTCGTTCAATTTGTTGATTTATTTTGTTTTTATAGTGTTAGCATTGCAAATTATGTGCAAATGCGATAGCTTTGGAGGTAAAATATATTGTAGTCAAAAAACCCAGACAGATGAAAAATCCTGACAAAATCCAAACAGAAGATCAAAAAACCAGATATGTCCGTATAAATCCGGACGGTTAGTAAGCTTATTACCCCAGTACATCCTGAAGACTATACTGGGAACTAGTGACATCGTATATGATGATGATGATGAACAATGAATATTGCACTGCTAAGCGTATGTTTTAATAAATCTCGGCGTAATCTGCGTAGCCATACACTGCAGTGTGTATTGGTACACTAAAACAAGGGTCAGTCAACGGTATTCGTGTCGTGTCCAAACTTCGTTTGTGTCAGCCACGATTTCCAACTGTTGTTTCCCTAAGTCGATTCATAAAAATACACCTCGAAAAGGTACCTTTGAAGTCTAATTATCTGGAAACCGGACCAGGTGGTATACAAACAATCAAGCTTAATCCAGTATAATCTTTATATCACGCACCATATGCGCTTGCGATGCTATAAACAATTGAAAGGAGGCCGTTTTTACGTCTTTTGCATTTTATGAGCTTTGACTAAATCTCCGATTATAATAAGTAGGCACTAGATCCTGGATATCGATATTAATGCCAGCACACATTTTACATATTCATTGTACAACTATGTTAATAAATTAAACAGCGATTTTTTCACTTAGACCTCGAGTTGCATGTAAAGCTGCTTTAGTAGAATGTAATTATGGGTACCTTGGAAGACACCACCTCAAGTGACCAAAGTCGTTTATTGGTTAGGACTTAGTAATGATTTGGAAACACATAGCTTGTGCTGAACCACGTTTATTAATAAGCGGAAATTTTGCATCAACTCTCGAATGATCTGTAATCAATTAATAATGTTCGATGTGCATTCAAGTGATTTTTATAGATAAAGACATTTGACGTAAGTAAAATTTTAATATCGATCTGGGTTGAGATGGTTTTATAAACACGGACATGCAAATATGCAAGAAGGCGTTACGCAGACGACATACATTCGTGTCTTGAACTAAAGTTTGTTTAAAGCAATCATAAAAATTGTCTCATTGTTTTAGTTAAGGCTCATCCATATCAGTGTGATATACGTACATGCCATGTACATGAATGTTTTCATTGCGTTCCCACTCTCAGCGCCGAAGTATTATACACTGATGTCGTATTAAGCTTCTTAAGTTATTATAAAGCCGTAACAAAAGGCTTCGAGCAATCCTTTGTTTCAGGTGCAAAATTACCATACCGGGAAGTGGCGTGAACTGTGTATGTGAAATATGCTCGCGCTACTTCGCGGGTTTACATTTTTAACAACTTCAATGTAGAAAAGGCACTTGTGACGAATTTCTACATATTTCACAATGGCAATTTACTTTCATATTAACCCCTACCAGACAGTTAAATGCCATCAAAACGTCGAATAAGATAGACGTTTTCAATTAGCGATTAATTGTTGAGACCCCGATCACATGGTAGTTGTTTTGTTTCACACACAGCCATTCTTAAAACTTCAGAGACAAACTGTTTGGTTTAAAAATAAACCAGGTAAAGCAGTCACGTAGTCTGGCAAATGTCCAACTTTATTTTGTCTACTTAAAAGTGATTTTTGATTGAATATGTCTGATGCAAATTTTGTCTTTCATACTTTTGCATTATGAAAAGAAGTGTTTTGTTTGAAAGGATCTGAGTATTTTAGGAGATACTCCTGAAAATCCTTCTGAATTTCGAACAAACTTTTTTCACATTTACAATTATTTATTTGTCAAATTTTACGACGATTACACTTAACGACTTTATAATATTTGCGTTTTTTTGTCAATGCAAAACACGATACAAAAAATATGAAACCGGCTCTCTCTGATAGGTTCTGGTAGACGTTCCTACAAAAGCTCGAGTTTCGGTAAACCTAGATCATTATCATCATCCACAGCCCGACTTAACGCATTGTTGGATATAGGCCTCCCGTAGTTTGTGTCATTCCCAACGATGCTGTACTAGTATCACTAATCTACGGCCCGCGACTTTGACTATGTCGTCTGCTCGTCTCATTGCAAGACGTCTCACGTTTCTGTAGCCTATAGATAGTACGGCTTTATCCTACACAATCAAAATTCGGTCATAGTCAAGATTTGAGGGTAAATCTTAACACCGCGCTTCAATGTTTGCTTAAAATGGGTCACTGACATCTCGAAGATTTTTATGGAACTACAAAATGCGCAAAGTTGATCGAATTTGTTACTTTATTGTCAGCTGTGATCATGGGACCAAAGAATTTATTGTCACTTTTATTTAAATATTTTTTCGGTAATAAGCGCTCTGCCGCCAACATTTCGAAGTAGCGGTGAAGGTCGGTTGACTAGACTGGTTGTTTCTCTGCGAGTTTTGCCATAATCTTGCGTATTTCTTCACAACGGTGATTAGCTATCATAGTTGTACTAGATCTAATGAAGCCAAGGTGGGTTACTTCGCAGCTGGACTACATATTTTTGGACACCAGACTTGTCGCCGGAGTTCAACCACTATGATCATCGTTTGTTATTATCATAAAGAATAAAAATTTTTCACAAAAATTATACATACTAAATTTTCGACACCTCTATCGATTCATTACGACCTTTGTAGTGTAGACAATTCCTGTGGTATCTATTTTTCTAGTTCTTTTTTATTATATCGAATTAGCGTATGTGTGTATTGTGGATATATTTACATCAAACCACATTTATAATGCGTTCTTAGTTTGCAATGGATCGGCCTCATTATTAGCTCGCTACTCGTCTCGCTTTAAGTTCTGGGCACCCACAAGGCTCACTTGCAATATTATACTTTCCATTGCGGAATCGCAAAAACTACAACGCACAGTGGGTTCGTTAGTTGTACCTATGTACACTTCCTTCATATTTGTAAGGGGTGCACCAAAGGGCCTCCCCACACGACGTACAATTATTCCTTTTCTATAGTTCTGGCGCACCCTAGGCAACAATAGGCGAGTAACCTACGCCGACTGGCAAATCCTTTCACCACGATGGCAAGTATTACAGTGTATGCCATCGTTACGATAAAAATAACATTTTAAAAGGCTAGAGCCACGTCGGAACTCCTATTAAAAATTACTGGAATTGTAATAGTAGGTGTGGCACGTTCGATTTCAAAGCGCATACAAAATTCATTCATTCATCACAATGACAACAAATCAATAACGTCAAAATATTCAATTATTACCCTGAAAAAGTTTATAATTTCAAACTTGTACTAAAAACATTTTTATTTTTATTAACCGATATCGAGTTCTTAGGTTTTCGCGATTGTTACACATAGGAAATGAAATTATTTTTCCGGATTTAAATTTTTCAAACAAACAGACGTTTCGGGCCCTTTACAGGTCCCATGGTCACGGTTGACTGAGGTCTTCAACCAGTTATGTCTAATATTAATGCAAACCACCCTATTTTTTCCACTATAGTTACAATAGTTATTAATTAAATACCTTATTTTTAATTTTACAAAGAAAACATTCCAATTTACGCTACATTAAGTTTTACTAATTATTTACTGAATGAATTTTTATTAAGTTTAATTTATTATTAATTATTAATAGAAATTAGAATAAACTAAAACATATTAATTAGTACTGCAGTCTTATGTCTGTTTGGGATTTTCCATTAGAGGAAATACTGGATCCCAAACTGGTGGTACGGAGAAACCATCTTCCCTGTTGAAATTAGGATGTTTTTTAATTTGAATGGCCTCTCGCAGCATCCTGGGCAGATAACGGACTTCTTTTGCAAGGACCTGGGGTTTGTCAAACTTCATTGAATGTGTAGGTTTATCCATGACATGCTCGCAGACTGCAGACTTGTTTACGCGACGGTGTTTGACATCAGCTATATGTTCTTTGACGCGGGTACAAATACTTCGCTTTGTTTGTCCAATATAAGAGAGACCATAAAATGTACAAAGGAGTTCGTGAAAGTCCCATAGTCACTAAAAAGTCAGAATCCGACGAGAGGATCCCATGGAAATCGAAAAAAGCCTATCGACGGGACAAACAAGTCGTGATAAGCGACACCTATCCGTAACCGATGCAGTGCCACTCAGAATTTTAAACCGCAAAGATCGGAGGGGCACTACCACTGCGCCCGTCACGCCAAGATATGCGCCAGTCACGCCAAGACATGCGCCCGTCACGCCGAGACATGAGTTGACAAGTCTCATGTGCCTGTAATTACTCACCAGAACCCCTGCCCTTCAAAACCGGAACGCCGTAGTGCTCACATTACAACTTGGCGGCAGAAATTCGTGAAGTGGCAGTACTTCCCTGGACGAACTCTTTCACAAGGAGCTCTACTGCTACTATATCAAAGAGACCAGAACTTACGAACGATAATTTCATACTTTAACAATATTAACTATATATAAAATATTGTTTACAGAACCTTAATGTCCACACTAATGTCGTTGACGACTTGTATCCATCTCTAACCATAAATATAAAGCTATATTATCCCCGGCGTAAAAGTCAGTCAAATTAGACCAACAAATGACCCACTCTTCGTTGTAATAAAGAAGATTCCGTTTGTTGTGCAACTATCAACCATTGCAAGGTTTCTCAAATGTTTGTAAATCAGATGATATTGCGAAAATTAGGGGTAGTCGAGGGGGACCCAATAAATAACAAAACATAGTTGTTTAAATGTTCACTAATGTTCTTCTTAAATACAGGTAAAACAAGTAACATGTATATTATAATTTTGAAGTAAAGTAAGCATCGTATATTTTGTAGCTTTATTAGATTCCTTATAGAGGTACTTTGTAAAAAGGTTGAGAACCGCTCTATCAGATAGGTTTACATAGTTCGTTCTACTTTCAGGCACATTAAAAGCTTAGGCCCCGCCGTGATTGAGTTAGGGGGGCACGTTTACGCGGTCACCGCTCTGATATAGAAACATCATTCCAGCTATGAAGTACTCTACGGGGTGCTAGGTCGTATCGAGGTCCTATATAAACCCTTTAAGGTTTTCGAACTTGGATTTTTAGAATCGCTTCATAACAAGTGTATATACGGAGAGAGGAAAATGGTAGCTCTAATTGGGTTACAGTGTCGCAAACTAACGAGTATTAGCGATGTAGCAGAAAAACAGAACTACCAATTGGAAAACATAGCAACACTGCATACACACAAACGCAAAAACACAACACTGATAAGTTAGAGATTCTGTTGATTGTTCCTTCAATATAACTATTGTACACGTGTAATTTTCTTGCCATTTAACACCCTATATGAAATAAAACGTTGGAAAAATTCCTCGTGCGATACACGTTTTGTATTCGTAACAACTATGTTTTGTTATACCTGTAGCTCATATTTTATTGACGTTAAACCAAGCGATATTTCAATGCAATTTCAATTCTATTCTATTCTTTATTGCATGTTTTTTGTCACAATCTCCGGGTAAACTCTCTGCAAGAACTGGCTAAGGTCATCTGCAGGGTGCGATTAGCGCTATGTAGTTTTTTTTATGATACTTTTGTGACCGAACAAGTCGTGCGCCTGATGCCAAGCGACACGCCTGTCCATACCTGTTGCAGTGCCACTCAGTGCTTAAAATCATGAAGATCTATGGAGTACTGCCACTGCGCCCGTCACCGTGAGACATAACTTGAAAATGTGCCTGTAATTTCACCAGCACCCTTACCCTTCAAAACCTAAATGCAACAACGCTCACATTTTTGCTTGGCGGCAGAAATAGAAAAGGTGGCAGTATTTTCCTGTACGAACTCTCTCACAAGGATGTAGAGCTCCTTGCTAGTAAAAGGTTATGTGAACATACAACTGCTATATAGCACGGATAGCCGCTACTCAACTTAGTGACTTTTTAGTGACAAAGTCACTAAGTTTGACAGTTCTTTAAACACTTAGCCAATATATTATTAAATAGTTTGCTTGGTCAGTATTTCATTTTCGTGCAGTAATTGATTGTGTGGCAAGTATTAAACTAAAGAAATTCTTAAGGATGATATAATTTTGTGGTATCAGGTTTCGAGTTTCTCAAATAGCAACTGAAATTATTAATACATATAACATGATGATCAAAATGATACACGGTGTCAAACCTTCCTACAAATGTGAATAATAAGCTCAAATAATAATTTCGACATTGAACGAAAGAAGCAATTTAGTCTACATAAGTGTCTTCTAATAAATGTTGAAATTGTATAAATTAATTTGTATAATGATTTAGTTTGTACAGGTTAATAAATTTTTCATAGTAATATTACCGATTTTCCGGATATTTTAAAGGTTTTTCATGACGGTCAATTCGTGGAACGATATTGGACAGCTTGACGTTTTCCCAGGCATTTTGTTTAAAGTCGAAAAACAACTATACCTAACAACTAATTACATATTAACGGCCGAATGTCACAATTCATGTGAAGAAGCTTCAAATAAATTCTTAGAATTTAGGAAAGTAATTACTTTAACACTAATAGAGTGGGAAAGGTATCGAGAAACATCAGTTACGCAATAATTTGAATTCCGTAGATTTTTGTAATTGCACTGGGAGACATGTTTACATATTATTCACTCTAATGGCGCGTTCAAATTAGCCGCTGTTAGACGCGCTGCAGCCGCGCGGTGACCGCGCGACTTTCACTTCATACATTATCTAAAAGCGCTGCAACCGCGCAGCGACTGTTGCCGCGGTTGCCGCGCGACTTTCGCGCTGCAGTCACGCTCGGTTCCAGTCATGGTTAGTTAGGTGTACATGTTAATTTTTCAAATTAACCAAGATGGATAAAAATCGAATTGTAGAATTTATAGAGAATGTAAAACAACACCATGGAATATGGGATAGCATTTCCGAATTTTTTACTCGCCTCAGCGTAATTATAAGTCGTTCTTCTGCACAAATAGTGTTTCCGAAGATAGTTTCTTGTCGTTGAATACGACTTTCCAAGAGTTGAAGTAATTTCATAAACATGATTCTATTCATTCTAAAGTCATTTTCGAATTTTTTGTCGTCATATTGCCGCGCGGCTGCAGCGCTTTTAACAGCAGCTAATTTGAACGCGCCCTTAATCTAAATTAACAAACAAATAATTTCAAAAGGTACTACTTGGTGCAGTATAGACGAGATCACGATATATATTTGGTCGTACAATAGTAATTAAGCTTTCTTAACCTTTGTTAATCAGCTAACTCCTAAACTAACTTAAAACTTGTATGATAGAAGTTAGTGGTCCTTCCCTCGGTAGATAAGTTGAAGCGACCAGTAACTCATTCGAACTTAATTATATCCACAGCTACTTGGCGGTGCCAAATAAATGCAAATAAACATAGCATGCATGATATAGCTAAAGCCTTTGTAATGGCAAATCGAATATAAAGTGCTTTCAACGAAAATAACATCAATGAAAATATAATCATATCTGGGAAAAACAAGCTACATGTACAACAGTAATATCATCATTATAATAGGCATTTTCACGTTATATAAGCAGATACTACGTTACGTAGGTTTGTAGAATTATCTATTACTTTCTTAATAGCTTGTCCAGTTCACTTACAGTGTAATTGTACGTTTACGTACGTATTTATAAGTTGTGTGTGTTACTCGTATGCGTACTAAATCATTAAATAACAACTAAGTAACAAAGTAATACCATAAAATATTTTTTTAAAGGTCCATATGTTAATTGACCCATCTACTACGAATGGACGTAACGTAACCAAAATACAGTTAGTTACACAGTTCGATTTAAAACATCATTAGAGGTACCTATGTCGTCATTTCATAGAATTGCGTACCCAGCATAATTATAATTGAAGAATTATAGTTTTAATTTAGAACATTGGCATTCTGATAATGAAACTGCTTGCTCGCAATTATGTCTATAGGAAAACCATTGACAACATAGATTTAGTATATCCATAGATTGGCCCTGACGTATTGGAGACGAGACCAAAACAAAAATACATCTGTGTGCGTATAATGTGCATGTGTGCAAGATAAATAGTGTTGCGCCATCCACTGATTTAACTTTAATATCGATTAACACATTACACCGGCATTTCACTTCGTTGTATTCACCAAAATGTCTTAACGCAAAATACCGAGACGCTAATTAACTAGTTAATTAATGATTCAATAGAAAATTAAGAAAGCTACTATCACCTTCTGGTAGTGCCACAGGATGGTAGGTAAACAATGGGGACTTTCACCCAAGATAACACTATGGCTCTACAAAATGGTGATAAGACCCATGATCAGTTACGGCGCGATAGTATGGAGGCCACGAACCAAGCTGACGACCGCAACCTACAAACAATTATAACTATTATAATTATTGTATGATATGATAACATAGAAGTGCATCACATCACAGCAGTGAATTTGCAGATAAGTAATAGAACCAAAAAACCGGCCAAGTGCGAGTTCAACTCGCGCGGAGAGGTTTCGGTACAAACTTAACATTGCAGTTGAAGAATATGTTCTCCAATAGATTCCAACAGCAAATATAGGTTTATTCGCGCAATAGTAGGAAATTTAAAGACAATTTCTGTATTTTTTCAAAACTTTAGGCTCTGTAGTTTCGAAGATAAAGGGTAGAATGATCAATTTTTGTCTATTTTCTTAAACAACTTAAAAATATTTATATTTCATAATTACAAAAAATATATATTCTTAAGAACTTTCCCTCCCAATAGTGACTTAAAAATTTAGAATTAATTTATTTACGTTGCACGTTTTGGTCACACAAATGAATATGTGTACCAAATTTGAAAAAAATCAGTATCGTATTTTGGAACAGAACAGAACTCTAACAACAATAAATCGCTGATTTCTTGTTGATGAGAGTAGTGCTACACAAAAATCAATTAATTGTAAGACATACCGCATGAATAATGTGGGTACAGAACCAGAACGTAGCTTTACTCTTTGCTTGCCTCTAAAGGCGTTTTATTTAAAAGCATTTTTCCTCAAAGTGTTTGTTTGCTGCATATTTTTGAAAACTTTTTGGAAAGTCTTCTTTCTTTAGCTTTGTAAGCCATTTCTGTCGTACTTCAATGTTTTGAGGAAATCTGAATCAACAACAATAATTAACATAAAAAATGGGTACCTCAACTATGCTATTAAAAGAAATTTTCGTTTTAATGTAAACAAAATATAATGTACTAATGCAATATTAATTAAATATAAAGTACTAAATCCAGAAATTTCTGATTCAATAAATAAAAAAAAATTAAGTATGAAGATAATTTCGGCTGTATGCAAGTCACGCCTTTGCCTTTCTTTTTTTCAGTTAATGACATCTCGATAACATATTATCGATTGCGTCAATCTCTATGAAAGTGGGGTTATGAATTTCAGAAATTCACGTATTTGATATATTTTTTAATTGAATTCGTATACATTTGGGTTATTAATGCACTTGAATGGTATAATTTTACGGATATATTTAAGTAAAAAACTTTTGTGGTAGTGCTTTTAGACAGCTAAAAATTTAAATAGTACTTACATGTGAAATGTACAATTCTGCGAGTTTTCCTTTTTAGATAAGTTACATCCGGACACTGAAAACTTTACAATGACTAATAAACGTCCGTTTAACACTATTTCACATTTTAAAACCAATTATTTTTCAAAAATAAACGAAATTTGTTTCGTTGTCAGCTGACCCTAGGTTCATATAGCCTCATAGCTTATAACGAAGTGGTCTCGTCTACCCATCTCGTTCTAACATACGTGTATACTAACTCTCTTTCACTTGCATTGCCAATCTATGGGTACCTATATACTAAATCTATGATTGACAACGACAACGATAATAAAAAAAATCAAATCTTGTCGCGCTTGTCGCTTAGGATGTAAAAAAAAAACCACAAAAGCCACAGCTTCATATACCAACGGGCCCTTGGCAAAGAATCCACTTTTCTGGAACATGGAACTGGATGCATGTTTGTCATGTGGCTGCATACTGGTGAACTAGGCTAGCGCTATTCTTTTCTGCTGGCGAATTCGTATGGTCTATTTAGTCGTTCCACCCATGTAAAGACAGTGGATATAGCTTTAAAGGAGACTTGCCGGATCGTAACTTGTGCATGCATCATATGTGATGCATTTCGAGGTCCAAACGACACGTGAGTGCACCACATATGAGACACGACCCTTTGTAAATTTAAAAGTTTTTCAAAATTTGCACGTGTAAGCTAGATTATCTTTATTTGCTTGCACGTATGGACCACAAAAATTGTGACAATAAGCAAGTGGTACCGGATGACTTTTTAACCAATGTTGCCAGATTATTACTATCAAAATAAATCACGAAAAATATTTATTATTTTTTTATTACAAGTTAGAAAGGTCTAATTATTGACTTGCGTATACGGCACATGATAATAAAAACCAAACAATAATCAAATAAAGAATGTCATAAAACCCAAGAATCAAAAATTGTCTGGCAAGCACAACTAAAATCATTATTTAATGGCTAGCATTGTAGCAATGAAGGCACAATGCTTTTTTACACATCATACATTCGGTGTCCGTTTGCTTTGCCTTTCTACGAGCTTCTGTAGGTGTGTTGCCTTGTTCAGTCATAATTTTGTAGCAACCACAACACAACGCTTTCTGGAAATTTTGGTAGCACATCGGCGTGGGATTTTGGTCAATTCATGGCGGGACAAGTTAGATGTCATTGATGGCCCAGCTAACGGCTCAGCATCTTGAATTTCCAGGAGATGACTGATAATTATTTCATGACCTGTCAGCAGTGTCATTTTATTATTTCGATGGAGGTCCTTGTAGATCAAAATTGCATTTACAACAGCTACCGACATCAGATCACCCGCAATTTTTTTGTACCAAAAACAAGTTTTGCGAACGGGCGAATTGTAACTTGCGAGCTGATCAGCTATATCAATGCCCTTCTTGCCGCGATTGTAATCTAATACAATTTTAGGTTTCATGATTGGCCTGAAACCAGTGGACATTGCCATTTGATGATCATGACATGTTGATAAAACCAAAACTTTGTCAAACACTTAGATAACTATATAACTCGTAACACTTTATAATAAACTTTCACTAACTTTTTCTATCTTTTCACGGTATAGACTACAGATATTTAACTAAAACATCTGTCAAAATGACTCTAAGCGTGCATGAATTATATGTGATGCATTAAGTAAACAACTAGTACGTGCATGCACCATATATGTGGCATCAAGTAAAGAGCTCATACGTGCGTGTATCATATATGGGGCACTCGGGAAAAATTAGATAATGGAAAGGGAGTTTATGAAAATGAATTTTCTATCCATAAATGTATTAATATATATCAATTCCGACATATTTGCAAAAAAAAAAAATTGCACGTGAGGGGTCAATTTTTGATTTCTAGTTCCACAGGGAACGTGTTAAGACGATCCCGGTAAGATTGCTGTACCCACTGGCTGGCTAGCTCCGCCAGACATCCGCTGAACTGTAGCAGGCTCTTGCGAAAGAGCCAGAACGGCTATCGAGACTCGGCACCCAATGCATGATCACTTCACAGTGCAACAGATACTGAGGAGTCGAAAGAGTTTCGTCAGAGGTGTCGACCCCCGGAGGATTGAGCTAGCGAATTGAGTCAGGATTGAGTCAGGTGAAGTGCAACCTTTGACGAGAAAGAGTACCTTTGTCCCACCTTCTGAGAATCTTCCTAATGGACCCAAATTACCATGGCCGATCTGGAAGTCCAAACAGAATGTCAAAATTATTGATATTGAGTAATCGTTTAGTAAATAGGATGTGCGGTTTCTGTATACCTTGTATTGAAAGGGGAAACTTGTTAATTAACATGGATTGAGGTACCCCATGAAACTTCTCACCTGTTTTATTTTTCCACCCTATATAGAACGATTTGATTTAAGGTAAAGCTGACTCATTCTTATATGGATATAGACGTCTTTCATAACTTCCATCAAATCTTAGATCGTTACGTGATCGCTCGTCTTGATCAACTAAGTATCGAATATCGTTAAAGGCACGTTGCACTAGCTTCAGACCTACCCTGTTCTACAATCGCTATCATGATGATCCTCATTAAAGCATACCCCAAAGTTTCGACTTCGCCATTTCTCTGTTTCTTGGAAAACTACATTAATCACAAATTTCCGGAGCTCTCATAAATCTAATTTAATTTTGGTTAAATAGACAATTTACTACATTAAAAACTATATAGGATGTCTTATGAAGTAAGTCTGCCTTAATCGCAAGAGGCCTTTTTACTTATAGTTTTCTACACTTTTTTTATAAAATTAGGTCATCAGCCAGTTACCTAGAACTTTGCTTTCCGTGGTTCACGTCAATCCGATTACAACAAACATGCAGAGAGCAGGAATGGGCGCGGCGGTGGTGGTAGGCCGGCGGCGCACCCTCGCACCCACGCGCCCTAAAGACAATCTGCGTATTCGGGTCACACGCAGGCTTTAATAGAAACAGATGCGAAATAAGGCATACGTCAAGATATTAATAATTATAGTTTTTTAATTGACCTCAATTTAGATTTGTTTTTATTTCCACTTCTCTTATGACATTATTTCGTAAAGGTTGAGCGACATTTTCATGTCACCCTTTGCATTTTGTTGGGCATGTAACCCTGAGCTTGCCTTTGATAGTACAATATTTTTACTTATCACTCTAAAGAAGTAGGTGTACAAGCCATTCGCATATGACTGCCACATTGCTAGTTAGGTTGTTGCTCGAGAAGCTATGGCGTCATTTTACGGTGGTTTGGGTAATTACACAATGTTAACAAAAGTAATTGTAAAGCTTTTCAAGCAAATGACTAAATTGCACCGCGTTGCACTCGAGTCTGTACGATGGTTTCTCGATGATAAAACAGTGTACCCGTGCTTAACTTTATGCCAACAAGTAATGTCGTAAATAGCACACATAAACTCATACCAATTTCATGATGACCTCAGTGGCCTAACGTTTGCACTGTAGGCGCTGGATAAAAAGGTCCTGTTAGCAAAAGCTATGTAATCGGTTATTAGATTTGAAATGCTTATTGCTGCTTGCAATAACTATCAGATTTAAACATATAGATTACCGATTCGATGTAAAAAAGAGACAAAATGGCAACACTAAAAGATATTGGTGGAGTTGTTAAAAAAAAGATAAGAGATGGAACTGAATTAACGAGCGAAAAGTTACTTTCCTGAAAGGATGTATATTTTTGCGGGGTTTAAGGGATTGCATGGTTTCTGTTAATGTGTTATGGGTAGGTATATTGTTTCATTTTAAAATGATATGCTTGTGCTTATTGTCCCGGGTAAGATTCTTAGTAGAACCTATTCAGGAAAATAACTTTTTTAAATTAGTTCTGGTCTGGATGTTATGGGTAGTGTCCCAGAGTAAATTCCGTTGCTTTAATACTCTTAGTACAGGGAATTTTCTAACTTGAGACCAGGTAGTTGGTGTGGTTGTCCTGCACATATTTCGATAACATATACAACAACAAGACCAATGGCAGGGTCCTCTGTGCAGAACCTCTGGGGTAGGTGCCATCGCTCCATCTATTTCTGCCACAAAGCAGAGCTGCTGTGTTTCATATTGAAATGTCGGTTTAGTAGCAGTACAACTCCTATTTCTGCCGCCAAGCAGCAATGTGAGCATTACTGCGTTCCAGTTTTGAAGGGTAATGGTGCTGGTGAAATGACAGTCACACGGAATTTGTCAGCTTGTGTCTCGGGGTGACTGGCGCGGCGACAGTGATTTAAAGCTCTGAGTGACACTGCAACTGTTATGGACAGGCGTGTAACTTACCATCAGGCGCTCGACTTTTTCGTCCCGTCACTTGATAAAAAAATGGGATCTTAAAAAAGGTCTTTGTAATATCATCAATTACCAATAGTACTTAATAACTTAAAGCATGTTCAATTTACTTAAGTGCCACGACACGATGAAATGGATTTCATTATACCGAAATCACTTTATTACGTCACACCTTTACGGTCCATAAGTTTTATCTAGGCTAGTGTAATCTGCTCCATTACCTGGCTACGTGTCTGCAAAGTCCGCATCAAAAAGCGCGATCATCCCTCAATGTCGCGCTGACACTGGTACAATAAGCGCCCTTTATTGTAGGCGACGCTAACAGACAATGACACCCGAAATAAACTTCCCTACAATGCCCTACCTTCGGCCTATTGCGAAACTGTCCAAAGATTATTAGACGAATTTTCAGGTTAGCTTGATGAGTTTGCACAGGGGAGAACTATAAAATGTTATTGTTATTGTTGTTTCTAATGGACGTATTGTACAAGGTCAAACGAAGTATTTTTTCCCATAACTGTTGACGGAACGGCACAATATACTATTGATCAGGGTTGGTGGCAAGTCAAGTGATAATTATCATTATAATTATCACGATAATTATATTGTCTTGATATTTATAAAATTAATTGAAACAACAGAATGCTACCGCTAGCGACACTTTGCTGTGTGTTTATATCCGAGACGTATCGAAACGTGTCAAATTTCAATCTTAAAAAAGTCACAAACCAAATCGTTCGCCCAAATATTTTTCGTTTTTGTTTTCTTTTCTGATTATTTGTCACTTTTAGCAAAATAATTAAACATACAACTATGAATAAGCTTGCATAGTAATCGTGTTTAATTGTTAGATAATTATCATGATAAGTATCAAAGAAAATAAATATATTTTGGTAATTACGAATCCTGTTATAAATGTTATTGTTGTTGCTTCTGATGGACGTATTGTACAAGATTAAACGAAGTATTTTTTCCAAGAACTCTAGACGGAACGGCATATATACTATTTATAAAATGACTAGGCATAAATAACTGTTTTAGAATTATTGTCGGTTTCTATTTCTGCTGGTATTTTAGTCCAGTACAGGCTCCGTAATGTCTGAAACTTTCATACTTGAAAGCAGCTCGTAGTTTAATATCGATTATACAATGGGTTTTGAAGTTTATATGCGAATCAGGTTCCTTAGGTCAGTACTATTCCGACATTGGAAATGACTCTTAAAAGGAAATAATAAAACATATATTTTCTTTCAAATCTTTCAAAACTTTTGAGCAAAAAACACGCACTCAAAAGTCACGAGGCCGGAAACTATGCCTTAATAAAACTATTACGTGATATATAATAGCGCTAAGCAAAACCGACTCCAATTCAAAGTCACCTAAGTTCTAGAATTGAACAACTCATTTGACATAAGCCGAAACTAAGTTTGTATAAAAATTCCGCCCTTAAATGGTTGAATATATGGTAAAGCATAGATATGCTACGTGATAAGATGATTGATGAATGGTTTATAATCACAGTACTTACCAAAAGCTAAGCGCAAAATCGTAGCGCGACCTGCAAACAGTTTGTTCCGACCGCCATTGCCGTACCTGTCGACAAAGTCAACCATTACCGTTTGTTTACTTTCCCTTCGTACAACCAACCACACAAGCTAACACGCTAGCTTCATACAATATCAAACATAATTAAACAATATGAATATAACGTCCATGTGGCAATCTGTACTTGACTATCGCGTTAAGCTTGCCATCGTTATTTTCAACGAAACTCCATTGTAAGTAAATACGCGGACCATAGTAGGGAATTAATATGAAATTAGGTTAATTGAATTAATTTTCTAATTAATTTTGCTTTATCAATGCTTACTATAGAGATTAAAGAATAACAAACAAAATAAAAATTTAAAATATTACTACAAGTAAGTCTTGCAACGAATAATGTATTCGTTAGTAGGCTTTTGACCGAATACCGAATATACAGCCAAGAGCGGGACCAAAGCCACATATTCGGTCAAACTGTTCGGCTTGAAAATTGGCACGAAAAATACCACATAAACTTCATTTATAATAAATAATTTTGTTGAATGAAATAAAAAAGTACTTTAATTTTCAAGTTTATAATTAAGTTTAGCAGTAGGTACTAGAGCTCCTTGTGAAAGAGTTCGTCCATGTAAGTACTGCCACCTTTACCTATTTCTGCCGCTAAGCAGTTATGTAAGCATTACTGCGTTTCGGTTTTCAAGGATAAGGGTGCTGGTGAAATTAGAGGCACATGGGACTTGTTACGTTATGTCTCAGGGTGACAGGAGCAGAATCAGTGTCCCTAGGATCTTTGCGATTTAAAGCTCTGAGTGGCACTGCAACAGTTATGGACTTGTAGCTTACCATCAGACGCACGACATTTTCGTTTCGTCACTGATATTATAAAAAAAATCTTTAATGAAGAAAGTAATTGGTTATTTCACTGCAGTTTGGTTAACTTTCAAAAACTTAATAATTATTGTAGTTTGCAAATAATAAGTACTTGGTTGATTTTGTTAGCGTTTATTAGTAAACTTCATGATAAGTAGGTAGTTTTCATGTAATATATTACCTTTTATGATGTCTTAAAGAAAAAATAACTTTTTTAAGTCATGTTTGTTACATTTTCTTTAATCTTTTAGATAAAGAAGCAAAACTTGCAACAAGCATTAATGAAATAAATTTAAATGATACATGTTCTTTCTCATTTTTCCACCTGTTTTTAAGTATTCGGTAATCGACCGAATAGTGATTGAAGATTCAGCATTCGATCGAATAGCAAAAAACAGGCGAAATAAGCCGAATACCGGGTAGTAATCGAATATTCGCAACTCTAAACTATACACATTGCATATTTATCGCACGCGGTAACATAATTTGAAAAGTAATTTTTGGAAAACCGACAAACAAATTTTTTTAAATATCGTACAAGGCTGCAGCCATACACACCGTTTGGTTGGTGGCAAAAATAACAGAAACTTTATTTGAGCGACATGTTGATTTCTTCGTCTCTTTATCATTGAGGGTAATGATACGGAGGTACACGTGGATTTTATCTTTATTATTGCCTCTCCACGGAACGCTATATATTTACAAAGACGTTTAGACGTCAAATAAATACATTTTAGATAAAATTTCACAATTTCTTAAAATCTGTAGGTTATTGCCACAGGCAATCGTACGGCAAGGGTTCATTGTGCTCATAAATCTGTCTGACAAAAAACACTTAGAACAAAACGATATACGTATAATAAAATAAGTAACGGCCGATACCGCATTGTGTTATTCAAATATTACTACGCCATACGCCAATCAATCTAAACACACTTGCAAACAACTGTTTACGGATTAGAAGCTTCCACATGACTTAAATTTATAGTTCAGGGAGTTTACAGTCATAATAAAAATTACTCAACTAATCTCTTAAAGATGGAACAGTTTAAAAAAATTTGTACGATCCGGCTGGATTCGAACCAACGTCTTCCAATCAACTGTGACAGACACTATGCCAACTAAGCCACGGAACCAACCAGCGGGCCTTACGAATTTTAATGTCTTAATGTCTGTAGTTTACTTAACATTAAATATAAAATTATTTACCAAAAATACGACGATGGAATTGCATTATCGTGTAATCTAGTTACATTCAAAATTGTATTAAAATTTGACTCTTCAAAATGGAGCGAATATACGACGGTGATATTTGATCCAATGTTTATGTTCGACAATCCTATGATTTCCAACCATTCTTTCTTTTTCATTTGTGGGTAAACTTTAAAAATAAAAATAATAATAATGAGTATTTCCTCTAATGAAAAATCCCAAACAGACATAAGACTGCAGTACTAATTAATATGTTTTAGTTTATTCTAATTTCTATTAATAATTAATAATAAATTAAACCTAATAAAAATTCATTCAATAAAATAATTTGTAAAACTTAATGTAGCGTAAATTGGAATGTTTTCTTTGTAAAATTAAAAATAAGGTATTTAATTAATAACTATTGTAACTATAGTGAAAAAATAGGGTGGTTTGCATTAATATTAGACATAACTGGTTGAAGACTGTACCACCTCAGTCAACCGTGACCATGGGACCTGTAAAGGGCCCGAAACGTCGGTTTGTTTGAAAAAACAAATATACGCGATTTAAATCCGGAAAAATAGTTTCATTTCCTATGTGTAACAATCGCGAAAACCTAAGAACTCGATAATAATAATGAAATAATAAAAACCTCGTAGTGAATTGTTTTAATAACAGAATATTGATAATATGTCTCTGCCTACAAGAACAACACTATCTCAAAATAATCGTCATCAACAATCTTCAAAATATACTAAGAAACAGGCAATATAAATTAACGAAAGCAAAATTCGGCAAGACTTATGAATAAACTACTTAAATGAGCCTAATTACATGAGGTATTTGGGCCATTGTTATAGGCAAAAAAAACACATGCCAGTGTAATGTAACATTCGGTTGATTTCCGCTTTTTCTACTGCCGGACCCATTAATGCCGCAGAGACGCATTTTAATCAATACTTAATTGTTTTCACTGTCAATATTTTTGTCCATTTCCTTACAATACATGCGAATAATTCACTAAAACATTTGGCCAAACATTGGTTTTGACATTTGATGTACTTCCCATTGACAACCGGAAACAGTTATCAAAGGGTCCTCCAAAAATGGCAAAATGAAGACAGTTGGCATTTACGATGACGGTGGTGCTATCTCTTTTGGCTTACGACGGCACGCAGTAGTTAAACAAAGACAATAAAACGTTTCTGTTTTCAACGTCTAAATGCATCATATATGTACATATAACATTGACTTACAATTATATGGACGTCGGGTCCGCGCTAAAAAGTGTCCGCACTTGTAAGGCGCTAAAATCGTATACAGAGCGCGACACTCCGCTTTAGTCTTCATTTGTTCTACGGACAGCGCGATACTGCGATGACATAACAATTTAAATTTCGAATAGGTTGACTTGGGACATTTTTTTCGTGGTTTTTGTATTAGACCCGTCGTCCATTTATTTGTAAGTCAATGACATATAACATCTGATTTATATGTCAATATAACATGTCCTTAAATCAACACAATGTATAGCCACATGACAACCATACGTCAATTTCAATTGAAAGTCATAAAAATAATACGAACTACATGCAACAAATTATGAATATATTGAAATTTAATAACTTTCCTACTTAAGCATAAAAAGTTATCTACAAATTTAATTCGTAGTATCTTTAGGCCTACCTCTTCAAAAGTTGTCATTTTGCAGAAGTGACATTTATTATACCTAGCCTTATTCCATGAAGGCTGATATATTATCCGCTCTGTGTGTTTTATATTAAGCGTTTTAGTAAATCTACTTTGCCTATTTCGATCTCTGTAGTGTAGGGCTAGCACGACATGGCGTGACTTGCGCGACAGCGATATAAAGCGTGAGATCTCTATGCGAGAATAGCAGTATCTCGCGCTTTATGTCGCTCTCGCGCAAGCGGCGCCATGTCGTGCTAGCCCTACTGCCCATAACATACAGGGCGTCGTTAAGTAATTTTCTTGGTTACAAAATATTTATATTTTTAAATTCAACTTTTTTCCTATACAATGTTATCTAAATGCTGTTTAAATTCATGTCATTCTGATTCGATTTCAAACAAGATTTAAAACTTGGCTATCGAGAACCTAACAACCTGTGGATTGTAAATAAAATGATCATAGTGTATACGAGCCCACAAGTGTAATACTAGTAATTTGTATTGAAATAGCAGCTTTCTTAAATTGGCGCGAAAGTTAATCTCTAATATAATGAAAATAAAATAAGTACCTATTTAAGCTGCACATTTCAGCAACTCGCAATAAAGTTACAATAATAAAGTGCAACACTGTACACTTTGTGTATCCTTGGATACAAACACCTATTACCCAGTAGGTCGTCACTATTGCAACATTCTCGTAGCTGTTAACAAGATGCATGTATTTGAGAAACTATTAACTCCAGGCAGCCATGAGCGTAATCATAACATTATTTTTGTTTTAAACTTAATAACAGTACAGAGTACAAAAAACCGACCTCAAAAGTTATTCATCCCCTAGTCTGCCACCCTTTTTTTTTTTTTTGACGGGGGGGAAATCTTTATGGATACCCCTGAGCCCAGGGAGACTCAGGGGTTATGTGGGGACTCTCCCTCCAGACTTGAGGGCCTACTCCACTAAAACCCCCCCGGGTTTCCCTCTCGCCGGTTGAGTCGGCGCCGTGGGATCAGTGAACATTCACCACGACGCCGCCCGGCCGCCCTAGCTTACGCCAGGGCTCCCGCGCCAACGAAGGGGCGAGTCGGTTGTCCTCCGACCCGCCCCCCAGACGAGTGAGGCCGTGCAGTGCAGGCTCCGGAGTCCCTGTCCAGAGCCCGCTGGTCTCACTAGGGGATCAGGCGAGCAGCGAACTGCCTTCGCCTTCTCCCCGTACGTCTGCGCCGGAGCGGGTGCGCGTCCGCCGCGTCCTCGCGCACCCGCTCCGCGGCCTCCTTTTGCGAGATAACCTCTGCGCAAAAGGAGGCCACCGCCTCCCAGGACTCCTCGCTTTCGAGCATGGCGGCAACCACGCTCGGCAGCGAGAGGTCCTGCCCTACAGTCCCCGTCAGAGTGCGGCGCTGCTCATCCCACCAGCTACACACCTCTAGGGTGTGCTGCGCGGTGTCATCCGCAGCGCCGCACTCGTGGCACGACGGGGACGTTTCCCTCCTCGCCACCTTGTGCAGGTAGTGACCGAAGCAGCCGTGCCCGGTCAGCACCTGCACAAGGTGGAACGACAGTGGCCCGTGGGACCGGTTTACCCACTCTACGAGGACAGGGCGGATCGCCTCTATGGTACGAGCGCCATAGGGGGGATCCGCCAAGCCCTCTTTCCACCGGTCCCGCATGCGCTGCGCCGCGAGGTGGCGCTCCCGCTCCACCTCTTGGGGAGCGGGTCGCTCGCCTCGGTCCCTCATTCCCCGCCGGTAGGTGCGGACCGCCGCTAGGACCTCTGCTTCGAGGTCCCACGGCGGAGTACCGGCGAGGACGCATGCGGCAGCGCAGGCCACCGTCATGTACGCCCTGCACATTCGCAGGGCGACCACCCTCTGGGGCCTCCTCAGCAGCGACTTCGTCGCCGCTGATAAGGCCCCACTCCAAATGGGAGCCCCGTATAAGGCCATACTCCGGGTCACCCCGGCGTATAGCCTTCTGCATGGGGCTCCCGGCCTCCCGAGGTTGGGCGGGAGCCTGCTCAACGCCGATGCGGCGCCCACTATTCGGGGAGCAAGTTGCCGGAAATGCTCCCCGAAGTTCCATCGCCGGTCCAGGACAAGTCCCAGATATTTAATCTGGGACTTGACCGGGACCGATACTCCTGCGATGGAGATGTGGGCGCCTGCCGGCACCGCCCAACCTCTACCCCTCCCGCCGAAGACGGCCACATCCGTCTTCGGCACGGCGACCTCGAGCCCCAGCAGTTGTATTCGGCGGACCACCATGTCCGCCGCTACTGAGGCTCTTCGGGCCGTCTCCTGGAAGGTGGTCCCCCGGACGGCCACCTGCGTGTCATCGGCGTACGCGACGACCGCCGTCCGGGGAAGCAGCGCGCCCCTCAGCACCCAATCATACCCCAGGTTCCACAGTAGTGGTCCTAATACGGACCCCTGGGGTAATCCGCACCTCATTGGGCGCTCGGCGCGCCTCCCTTCCCTCGTCTGGTAGAGCACAACCCTATCCTCCAGGTAGTGCTCCACCAGACGGCTGAGGTACCTGGGGATATTATGGTACCTCAGCGCCTCCCTGATAACGGCGAAGGGGAGAGTGCCGAAGGCGTTGGCTATGTCCAATGACACAGCCACCACGCCTTCCCTCTCGCCGTTACCCTCCTCCACGATGTGTCGCAGCGACGCCAGGGCGTCCAGGGTGGAGAGTCCAGCCCTGAACCCGTACTGCCGCTGCGAGACATCGGGGGTAGTTTGCCACCCTGAGAGGTGAAATATTTTCTTCAAATTTAAATTGGGCCACATCTGAGGTGCCTTCTTCCAAACAATAAAAGACTCAACAAAATCGGTTCACAAATGCTAAAAAGTTATCGCGACTGTATGTTTTCTTTTATGTATATAAAAAAAAACATACAGTCGAATTGGGAACCTCCTCCGTTTTTTGAAGTCGGTTAAAAAGAAGTTAACTTAAGACCTCGCTTGGATAACTTATAACACCACTGCAAACAACCCGTAGCATGCCACTCACGACGAACTAGCAGCCAACGGTCGTGAGGTCGTCAGCTAGCGCTGCTTCTGAATCATCAAATCCACCAATGCCCAGAAGCACATGAGGAATCTCGTTTTAACTTTAAGTTTCATGGGGTTGGACAACTTTCCTTTCTTCCTTTCAACTTTCCTTAACCAATATACGAAAAAAGTTTTCTACTTTCCATACATTTGTCCAATCAACCTATTTAGTACTGCACAGGAAAAAAAATGGATTTCACATATTGGAATTTTCAATGTCATAGATTAAGTAACGCTATGACTTTTACACCCTGTAAATTGTAGCGTTTTCAGAGTATATTTTCTATTAGGAAATACATTTTTAAATGGTATTTAAAAATCATTGGGTATTTTGAGGAAAAAGTGACTGAATAAATTAAGTTTTAATTTCAGTAAAATTTACATTTTGAATGTATACAAGTGACGGGAAATATTAAGATAAACTATATTAAAATCATCAAAAGCTATTCTCACTAACCTTGAACTACCGTGCAATCAGCTATTTGTCACAACTCACATAAATAGATAAATTGTTGATAATGTAATTAATTAATCACATTTACTCCAAAGAAAGGTCAACATTACTGTAAGATAAACACAGAAAAATGTGAGAATGTCAGAATGAGTCATACGTAAACTTTCGTGCGGTCTCTGTTTATACTCGATAGTGTATCACTTAACTGACTCATCTTAAGATGTAATAATGGACAAGGTCAGTGCGAATTCGCTAATTAATTTTAACTGTGGAATTAGTAAGAAGGGAGGAAATGTTGGATGCTTGGCTTCTATTGGCTTACAGGAAAGCTTTGTACTCTTTTTGCTCGCTATTGAGACTATTCATACATTTATCTAAAAGCGAAACTTGTACGAGTATAAGCACCAAAGCCTTCGTTAATTAAATGTGAAAAAAAAATATGTAACAAAAGTAAATGCGAAATATCAAGCTATGTGGTACAATTCGTCCGTGTTAAAGCGACAATCAACGGACCAACAAAAATGTCATCGGCATACAAAATATCAGTAGCAAAAGTCCCACGAAGCCTTAGGACAACTTGAACAAGCCTAGCGCACACGACCAAGATTAGGGTGGGCACGGGCGCGGCACGAAATGTCGCGCCATTTCGCCAGTGACGTCACAGGCCACACCTGGCCTTTTTAAAGCAACAAAGCCCCACCTTTCTGCGCTGATAACTGGATCTAATAATGCTCAGAAGCTTTTTCGGGTTATTTGCCTGCACTATTGCCTTGGCATTTATAGGTTACTGTCTGCACGGATTAACGTTTACTTCGCTATAGTGGGGAACTTTTCGCAAATGTCATTGGAGAATTGAGGACAGAGCTGTCTAAGATAAAAGGGGAAATGAATCAAGCTATGATCTGTCTGACCTAAAAATTGTTTTTGAACAACGTAAGCTATTGATATGCGTACTTTAAAAACTAATACATACCAGGTCATTGGGTTGCCGGTTGGCGATATGAAAACTCATAACGTAAGCATTAAGGGAAAATGGAGGGAGAGAAACGTCGAATAAACAAAAATATGTTCCCAGAGTTAGACGAAATCTAACATGATGTCATCGTCATAAAAATGGGACTCAACAGTGATCATACAGAGAAGGCGGGCCCGAAGGAATGTTTTAATAGAATCAGATTAGATATTACGTAACCTCCTAGACTATATCATCAGCAGTAACTACTGTCTATAGTGTATACCAGGAAAGGTACATAAAGCTTACCAATCAAAGAACCGGAGAAATGTGGACTAGTTCTGATTATTTCATTTTGATTGAATGACAGATCGTCAAAGTAACGAAGGCTAGATACCACATACTAAATCAATATCGGCAGAAACGGTCACTTGCCTTCCATTTAGGCGCATTAACACTCTTCTTAGATAAAAATACACCGTACCCACATAGAATTGTATAAGGTTTAATTAACGCAAGTAAATAATGGCCTAAAAAACATTTTACGCAAAAAATAGGACCACTGATTATAATCACTAAAATACGGAACAAAAGCACTTGGCTTTATAACAACCTACGTAAACAAGTAGGCGAGCCAAAATAGGTTGCGTGCAAAGCTTGAATATTCGTTCGTTCATTAGTTGCTGGGTCAATAAACTACGCTCGCAGCTACTCCAGCTTGCTTATATTACTCGAATTCGATTATTTTCAAGTACATTGGCATCACTGTTTCTTACCCGTAAGTGAAGTTTCATGAATAATGTCGACTCTGTACACAACCAGGCCCAAAAAACATATTTGAAGACAAGAGAACACTTCCGACAACATTTTTGCTCTCTCCGGAAGTCTTTCCCTTACAGTTACAGTTGCAGTAGAGCTTCTTGTGTAAGAGTTCGTACATAGAAGTACTGCCACTAAACCTATTACTGCCGCCATGCAGTAATAGGAGCATTACTGTATTCCAGTTTAAACGAATAGGGTATTGGCAATATAATATATAGGCGCAAGGGATTTGTTAACTTTGATTTAACTGCCCCTCCGTAGCCGAACGGTTACCATGCTGGTTTGCCACGCAGAGATCCCGGGTTCGATTCTCCAGCCGGGAGAACTATTTGTATAGCTTACATTTATTTATCTCATGAGTAGGCGTAATTTGTGGTTGCCTATGTGTGGCAGTGCACCCTCAAGTCTTTGCAATCAAAGCTCACATGACATCTTTGCGATCAAAGCTCTGACACTACAACTATTATGGGTAGGCGTGTCTTTTACGACCAGATGACCAGACTCACGACTTACTCATCTGTCTTTTAATATCGTAAAAAAAGAAGTTTTAAGATCGAAATGATATTATGTAGTCAGGTTGACCGAAAGACAACCTATTAAAGTGGGAATATATAGAAGGTGCGAACCTCTATCCAATGTGATCGTAGGGTCTCCCGTAAACGATGGCTCACCCTCCGCTTGCCAGACACTTGCTCGAGGGAGAAACTTTTAAACGTAACGTATAACGTTATTAGGCAAAACGGCAAAGCATTGGACTGATACAATTTTACATACCGTGGAAACGGTACAAGTCAGTAAAATAAGGACGCATCAGTGTATAGACAGCAGCGTCCTTATATACAAAAACTGACTGAGTTCGTTTTGGACTCATAAATGGCCTTGTTTTATTTTTATGTTGATTATAAGTAAGAATTAATTTATATAATTTTGAAACGGGGACCCTAACTACCAGGAGTAACCTCTATCCAGAAATAATAAGCGCAGACGGAGTATAAAACATTTTGCTACATGTCATATGTCAAATACATAATGTCAAATATGGTCGCCTTGTCCGCCATTGTCCCGCTAAGTTAAAATCCCTCACATCGTAGAGATGCAGTGGTATTAATCATAACAATTGCGTGATGAATATTCTGTTGCGTCAGTGGC
Source organism: Hyposmocoma kahamanoa (assembly GCF_003589595.1). Lineage (NCBI taxonomy): Eukaryota > Metazoa > Arthropoda > Insecta > Lepidoptera > Cosmopterigidae > Hyposmocoma > Hyposmocoma kahamanoa. The sequence goes on from NW_020654289.1 coordinate 18,377,904, forward strand.
ATTTCGTCTCGACTTTGCAATTTATGAATTTTCACTACTTCTTAGGGTTGTATTCCAGAACTCTACTCAATACTCAAGTCAGGACTTGAGTATTGCAGTGAGCACTGAAAATCACACTCAAGTCCTTGCCATTAGGGTCGTATTACCAGTGCTTGAAATCATACTCAAGTCTGCTCAAATCCTGACTTGAGCATTGAGTACAGTTGTAGAATACGAACCTTAGTAATTTAATTCAGGACACCAGGATAGTGCATGGCGTGTTAAAAACGGAAAATTAAAGAAAGTGTCAATTTCCAACGACAAGACACTAATTCTATGTGTAGCATTTAAAAGTGATTAAACACTACTACTTATTTCTAATGCAGATTCCTTTGAGAAAAATGATTAATAAATTGTAAGGGCATTACTTATTTAAAATCAAGATGACGACTGAAAGTAATAATTCTTTTCTGGAGTAGCCCAACACTAGAAATAAAACTACAACACCAACTACTAGTTGTCTAGTAGCTGTAGAGCTCATTGTGAAAAAGTTCGTCCAGAGAAAAACTGCCACCTTACCTATTTCTGTCGCCAAGCAGTAATGTGACCATTACTGCATTCCGGTTTTGAAGGGGTGCTGGTAAAATTACAGGCATATGGGACTTGTCAACTTGTCTCAGGATGACGGGCACAGTGGCAGTGACCTTACGATCTTTGCAGTTTAAAGCTCTGAGTGGCACTGCAGCAGTTATGAACAGGCGTGTCGCTTATCACAAGGCCACGACTTGTTCGTTCGGTATTATAAAAAAAAAACTACTTCTGTGGCCTAACAGTTACCATTCTGGTCTGTCACGCAGAGGTTCCGAATTCTATTCCTGGGCTGGGAGAAATATATGTATGGCCTACATTTATTTCTCTCGTGAGTTTGGGTGTAATTTGTGATTGTCTATGGCACCCGCTATACAGGGTTTCCCTAGTGCGTGGCGATTAGTGTGTACGTGATATTGTACAATAGGTTGATGTGGAGTGAATTTCATTGTTTGATCTTAATGACTTTAGAAATGTAAAATCAGTTTTAACAACCTTTCAATACAATTACTTAGTAAATATTTCAAATAAAAATTACAAAAAATAACGTTCTGTATTTCACTTTACCTTGAATTCAGAAGTCAACTTTTAGCTTTCATTAAATCGATACCTCGAGAACGAAAAGGCGTAAAACGCGTCAAGCTGATACTTTACCTTTTTATTTACTGAGTAACTTCAGGCGATATTATTTAAGACTAAACAGTAAACATTAATGTAGATAAATAAAGCTCTTTATTGGCATTACCAATTATTAAAAGTCCAATACAAAATTTACAAACGAAAACAAATATTTATAAACTTTGACGTAAAAATAATATGTAAAAATTAACTTTTTTGACGAAAAATAATTCTATGACGAATCAGATTGAAAGAGTTTAAAAATTTAACTCAATTACACCAATACATTGACCTACCAAGATAGTTCTTTTTTATCGAACTGGCTTTTACAACCTTTCTTCCCTGAAGTATCGAAAAGTAAAGTGATCCTTGAAAACTTTTAAACTCTCAACCAATTTTTACTTTTAACCTTTAGTGCCAGACACTTGCACTAAATACATTTAACATATAACTGAAAAAGTGGTTTCAAGGATTTTTCTTAAAACATAAATGAATGCTTTTAAAGGACCCTATACTACCCTACACGTGAGTCACAATGGCCGCATTGCAAGAAAAATATTTTATAAAGCAAGTGTGGTATCCAAAATTTTATTTTTCTAACACGTCATGCAACGTTAGTAATATCGTTTTCTATTTCATACTTGATTTGACAGAGTGAGTGCGATACAGAACAATATAGCAATATTGCTACCCTTGTGACATGCATATAAAATAAATCATCTAATACCAAATAATCTATGGAATTGAGTATCAAAGTCACATTGCGCAAGCATGGATTTCATTGCTCATCGTACAAAAAGGAAAGTTCTCCGCGTAACTCTTAAAGGCTGACAAGTTACCATTTGACCATGAACACCAAATGGTGGCGATGATTTGACTTGGACATTACCGTTCGTGTTAGCGGTAGAAGTAATTAGTTATTTAAAAACCTGCAACATGGCAACATCTAAATCTCTATTATCAGCTTCTATAGTAAATGATCTAACGTAAATTGTAACTTATGATTACGATATTGTCAACGTCAAGCGTGTTGTTTATACACCAAATAAAACACACGTTTATATGGACGCGATGCTGATGTATGACAACAAGTAGGCTCCAACCCTTAGCACCTTAGCTACGCGTCAATTCGATGTTTAATGCGAGAGGTGCTTTCATGTGTTGCCTATACGATTTGACAGCTCTGCACGCAAAAAAATACATGGGTAGGGAGTTCCGCAAAAGTTTATTATTCCACCAAGGTCTTCAATAACCAAGAGTTTCTGATAACACGAACCTGAAATTCCAATGTCTTGTATATAAAAAACATAAGTTTCGCGAAAAAGCGAGTTCAAGGTGGTGAGTGTTCGACATTCGGACAGTGAATAATTTAGAGGCTAATTGACAGACGCGTGAGACCGTTAGCAGCCGGCCGATTCGGTACGTGTCGTGTATAGATACTGATACATCAAGCTGGTGACTTTCCCACACACGGCCTAATGCAAAAACTTCTATTGTATAAGTTGATTGCAAGACTGTTCGTGAGGTAGTAAGAAAATATTGTGTGAAGTTGTGTAGGTTGTATATTGTTTGCTAGAGTAGTATATAGATTCTGTAGGCATTTAGATCACATCGAAGTGAGATATATATTTTATAACTACAACAAATAATCCACAATTTTTACACTAAAAATAGAGCGCACGATATACAATGCAAAGCGCACAATATCCGCAAAATTAGGAAAATTTATTGCGGATGCATGAATGTCTGCTTTAGATCCCTACAGCAACATTTTGTAATCGTAAATAAGGTGTTAAAAAAGTAAGGTGTAGTGGTCGTAAAACAAAACGTATAATCTTTTTAGAATTGTTTACTTAAATTCTACGTATAATACCTAATTACAATCCGTAGAACATTTTCACTGAAAATTATATGGACAAAATTGTTAATATTCTAATGGCAATTTTAGTCCATGACAAAGCATAATCACACGATCAATATTTAAGCCACATGTGTGAATAGAATTTTGTTACGCATACAGTACTATTGCTCACGTACTTTTTTCCACGTGCTTTCAGTAGCAGTAAAGCTCATTGTGAAAGAGTTCGTCCAGGGAAGTACTGCCACCTTGCCTATATCTGCCGCCAAGCAGTAAGGTGGGCATTACTGCGTTCCGGTAAGGGTGCTGATGAAATTACAGGTACATGGGACTTATCAACCTGTCTCAGTGTGACGGGCGCAGTGACAGTGCCCCTCAGATCTTAGTTTTAAAGCTCTGAGTAGCACAAAAAGGTATACGACGATTTGTCATACCAAAATTCCAATTCACACGTGATATTACATCTACAGATATTCCACGTCCTACGGAGGAATAAACTTCCATATTGTACCAAGTGCGTTTAACAGACTGCCGACGACATGAAACCAATATGAAAAAAAAATCGCAGATCATGCATAGGCAATTCTCATGAATCTGACTCATAGAATATGGCTGCGATCCATCAACCACACCTTGACAAAGGCACCTCCGAATTTATAATCCAAGTTATAACGATATTATCGTGACGATATTAATCATATTTTAACGCGAATTTTATTGTAAACTTGCTATATGGTATCAACGATAAACTGAGAAGTCTGGAACAGAAATCAGATTGCATACTAGAAAAACCAATTTCTAATGCACTAGGTACATGTCACTTTTATTGTACTTTAATTGTCGTCTTTGCTCAGGTATGTGATTATGTTATTTTTGTAGTGTTCTTAGCCATTGCGGGCTTTGGCAGGATATCAACAAGGACTACGTACTCCATTGTCCTCATCAGTTGAATCATAGATACATTTGAATTGTTTGTTTTATTATTACTACGTATTATTGTGTTACATGTCAAATAAAGGCATTTTTTAATTATAGCTTCTGATGGCTTTCATAAATTTCTAACAAACTTTTGGCAATGCACTAAAATTAAGAGAATAAAAAACTGATTTCCCGTTCAAACAGAAAGTAAATTAAAAAATTTAAAAATTGATCACCTCGGCGGCCTAACGGGCATTGGATGCAGTGGTTCCGGGTTCGATTCCCGGTAAGACCAATTAAATTGGTTCTGGTGTTCTAGGAAGTGACCCAAAGTGAATTCTTTGCTCTGGTACTTATAGGCAATTGGTATGGTTGTCTGGTACATATATTAACTACGAATTTACGTATCCATTATAATATCATATAACATCAACAAATCATATGACAAAAATGTGTCTAGTGTGCACGATTCTCACGTTTCTGGGTTACGTGATATGCTGAACTCGCGTGTTGCTATCAACGCATCCATTTTTCTATTTAATTAACGACGCTAAACGCAAAATACACATGGAGTTCCGGAAACGAACACGATCTGACATACGTAATATACACAGAGTACATAAAGAATGTTTTTGAATTTATTTACCTCGTATTGGAAGTTCTAATAAATCCGCTATAGACTTATTGACTTCCCACACACAAACAAAAATCAATATAGTCGTAAAGAATTTGTTTTC
>NW_020654289.1:18382611-18421883 GCF_003589595.1 Hyposmocoma kahamanoa
TAAAGAGGCTAATGTAAATATTATTAAAAAACACTACCCGCGTAGCTAGTGGGCGTCTTTGCAATGTTTTAAGCAAAGAAAACAATAATAATTAATAGGTAGGAGGTATTTACTTGTCTGTTATTTGTAAGAATAGCAATAGGTCAAAAAAAGTAATAAAATAATTACCCGCCTCTAGAATAGAGCTTATATCCATCCTCAACAGAAAAATAAAAGTAATAAAAATTTTCACATTTAAATAACACAAGTTTTGTTAAATATTTTCGTGCACAGTTTTTTTAATAACACATAATAAACAAATATATCTATCTACCAAGTTGCTAATTTTTGATGAAATGAAAATAGTTTTCTTAAAGGATTGGCTAAACTAAATATTTTAAGCTAAATATTTTTGTCAATAAAATTTCAAAATTATTCAAATTCGAGCAGTAGGTATTGATAACTTTAATTTAAATTAATTTAATATAAGTTGTTTTAGTAACCCTTCTATTATAAATGCTATGTACACTGTAATTGTCATATATATCAGATGTAATTCCGTGTGTTGAATGTTGAAATGTTGTAATATATGTATATGATGTGGTAGTACTTAATAAATACATAAAATAAAATAAACTGATTAACAAAATAGGTCATCAATTTGTAGGTCTTAATATTGCTTTTAATCAAGAATTTGTTAATATAAAAATGATGCAAGTATGTACAAACTAATGTAAATGAAATATTGCTTAGTGGGACAATAGTCAAGCATCTTTAACATTTTTTTGACAGATTGTGTTTTCAGTGAGTTCATTGAGAATTGAACCAAACAATCACTACACAATAAATATGAAACACAAATTGACAACATTATTTCTTCAAGTGACGTTAGTAGCTTGCAGTTTGTTACCTCTAATTTAAAATCTAACTATAGTTAAAAGAAAACTGAATCTGAAGTATTGCAGTCTATGGTTCATTACAATGCGCTATAGAGTGCGAAAGCGACTACTATAGTATGTCACTTTTGAAATATGTTGTTCTCACACAATCTCTGTTGGAAAAATTTACCCTCCTAAAAATTGTCATAAAGTACCTTTGCATCATGCAAAATTACTGAGTACTTGCTTTTTCCATTACTCTTTCTTCTCTCTTACTCAAGGAAGAGAATAGTCTTAATGCAAATGTAATTATAACTTTTTCATAGGAATATTTCCACACCTTTAAGTGTATTCTTTTGCATACAATAGTTAAGCATATTTTTGTACATATTTATATGATTTATTCTTTATTTCAAATGTTGATAAGTTAAATTTAGATCCCAGCTGGCCAGATCCCAAAGACTTTCGTCTGTTTCCAACAAATTCATTCATCAAATCACCTTTAAAATTGGCTGTGTTACACTAAACATTATTTTGATATGATATAAAGACTACCCGAGTATAGTTTAAAAGAATATAGTTCCAAATACATACAAACACATGTTAACATAATTACAGTCACAATAAGGTAGGAGATAATGTAATTGGAATTGACCTAGTTATGCCACTTAAATGAGACAAATGTTACTAATTTAGTGACACAAGATACAAAATAGGTGCCTTCTCATACTCATCACTATTCTAACAGTTTATAAGGCTCTTGCTTTATTGTTTCTGTTGTTGTTCTGTGCAATAAACACTATTTTATATTGTAAAAAGATTAATTCTTCCCTTCTTCCAATAAGTCTTATCCAGTTTTAGAATATTTTTGTTAGCAGACAGTCAAGACATGAAGAATACCTAATATTCAGAAATTACATCTACCTGTAAATAAATCATACTAGTGCATTAAATAAATATTTATTTTGAAGTTATAACATTAGGTATAATTTCAAAATAAATATTTATTTAAAATATTAATTATAATATGTTACTACAATTTGAGTGAACTTTAATGGCAAATAATAATAATAATATTATAATAAATTAACAAAACATAAAAAATAATAACAAAATTAATAAATAACAAATAAATCTTGAATTATGTTATATAATTTATCATTGTAAATTAATTAAACTGAAATTTTGGCAGAGACATACTTCTTTTTATGAATATATTTGATAGGCACAATTCAAGGGACTAATTCAAACCTTGGCCTGCCCCTGCTTAAGAGCAGAGCCTGTGTTAGGGATAACAATAAGTTAATATATAATAATTATGTGTAATATTATTTTAATTTTAAGACCTCATGTACCATAATGGAGACAATGAAAATATTGAGTAGAGTATTTTTGGCACAACTACTACTAAAGTTTAGCAAACTTCTGCTTCTATATATATCTCGAAGTACATACTTATCAAGTAATGGATTATGTATATGAAAACATTTAATGCCTTTTATAATCAAACGCAAGTACTATTTGGTATGAATGCTTACAGCGCATTAACCTATTCAGCGATTTTCCAGTATTTTATTAAATAATCGTAAAGGTAACGAATGTACATCATTAACAGGAAAAGTATAGAGAGATATATAGTACATACGAAACGGACAAGTAAATAAAGTGACAACCTGGATACCGCTGGTGCAACAAAGTAACAGGTACAAAATGAGGAAAAAAGGCTTTTTCCTAAGTAATTAAACGAGATATCGCGACAGTATTGTCGTAACAACAAGTCTGAAGATTAGCAAAAGTGTTCGGTCTTATAAGAAAAGGAAACACATAAAATTATTCAAGTGAAAGTATCGTCCAAAAAAGTTGACATCACCAGGAAAAATATCCCAAGTAACAAAATGAATCTCGGTACTCACCTTCACAACGTTAACGGCTATCGTAGAAATACTCGCGTACTTTAGTTACGTGAAAATCGTTTAATTTTATGTAATAAAATTTGACGAAATTAACGAAAACCACAACCGACGGACAACAACCGAACACCGGACCGGACTTTATTAAAAAATTAGTCACAGACAGATTGGCCACAGACTACAGACAATATTTTTTTGTAATTGGTTTCACGGCATTGGAATAAATCTATTAACCAATAAATCTTAATAAATCTTCAAATAAAACAAAATAAAATAAATCTTCAGATTATTGAAGATCTTCTTTTTTCAGAATCTTGCTTTCAAAATACATTCGTCTTTAAATATGTTTATATCTCATAGTTCCTCGCCTGATCTCTTCTTTCTCTTTCTCAAATCTCCTTTTTAAGTTTTCGCATTTTAAAGACACAAGTCAAAACCTTGCACGTAGCTAAAACATTAACACGAAGAGCCAAGAAAAAAGAAAATATATATATCTATAGCACAGAAATCAGGTATTTTCGTGATCTCATACTATTTATTTATTTTATTTATTTATTTATTTTAAACACTAAGAATATTACAAAAATATATATACATCACACCCTTAAACCTACATTGGTTTGTCCTACTAGTTTGTGCATATCATAGATACAGAATAGGAAAGTGCATATTATCATATCATACACTCTATATTTGAGAAGTTTCCGTTTCGTGATTATGTTGAAAGTAGCTTTTAAACATTTTAGAAAAATGGCGAGTTTTGTAATTCCAGTTTTTTCACAAATCAACTTTTACATGGGTATTATTTTGAGTTTCAATTAATTGTTACTTGTTTAAGCTGATCATGGCTCTATGGCCAATGGTCAACAAATAAATAAGATGAACTTCGAAATTACCATGTCCAAATCTAATCTGTCGATAACTTAGAGGATGGAAAAAAATAAAGGAATAGTCTAAAGGCCGTATTCTAGAACTCTACTCAATGCTCAAGTCAGGACTTGAGTATGAGTTAGTGTTCTGGAATACGACCCTTAGGGTAGTATTCCAGAACTCTACTCGATGCTCAAGTCAGTACTTGAGTATCATGACCCTAATGAAAATATGACCCTAATGGCAAGTCCTTGCCATTTTCCAGTGCTTGAAATTATACGACCCTAAGGTTCGTATTCCATAACTCTACTCAACGCTCAAGTCAGGATTTGAGCAGACTTGAGTATGATTTGAAGCACTGGAAATACGATCCTAATGGCAAGGACTTGAGTATGATTTTCAGTGCTCACTGCAATGCTCAAGTCAGGATTTGAGCAGACTTGAGTATGATTTCACTGGAAATACGACCCTAATGGCAAGGACTTGAGTATGATTTTCAGTGCTCACTGCATTACTCAAGTCCTGAATTGAGTATTGAGTAGAATTCTAGAATACGACCCTAAGGTCGATAATGCTTTAATTTTCATAAGTGTCAAAGTTTCGTGATTTCCTTTTGACTTTAAGCGCTTATCAGCATCAGTGTTCGTCCCGTCATTTAGTATCTTAAAACAAACTAACTAACAAACAATGTACGAAATAGTAATGAGCTTATACTAGTAGTCTTGCGAAAACTATTAAACCATAGTAATAGTGACTTGTTACAATTGCCTTATAAATAATTATTTAAACTTTGGGGTCCACATCCCAACTTACATTAACTTAATGACCTATTTATATTCACACTTTTTGCATTCTATTTGATTAAAATGGTAATCAAAAATAATTTTTAAGTCAAATACTACTCCTACAAATTTATTTCCCTCAAAAACTTATTTTTATAAAATAATATTTTATATGAATATGTATAGGGTTCTGTAAAATATGTTTTTTTACATACGGTGACTTTTAGCAGCGATGCAAACGCGCGTCCGTGAAACGCGTGATTGCATCGTTACACTTGCGATTTATAGGCGATTGCATCGATGCAAACGCGCGACTGCATCGATACATACGCGCGATTGCATCGATACAAACGCGCGATTGCTTCGATATAATTGCATAGAAATCCCAAGTATAGCGATGCAATCGCGCGTTCGTATCGATGCAGTCGCACGCTTGCATCGCTGCTTAAATTCCCGCGCGTGTGTAAAGGTAAACGATTAACGACTGCATCGCGTATACTTATATGATCATTTAGCTATTCTGTTTTATTTATTTTTTATTCTCTTATATGATCTTTTAGCTAAAGATAATATTTAATGGGACAGATATACACATTTGACTTCGTTGTTATACAGACATAGTAGAGTACCACCTTCCCAAAGATCATTAGAATACTGCACTTACCATTCCTCTGAAGTGGCTAAAGTTGGAGAACTAAATTCAATATCAATAGCTGGAACTGAATAATTTGGACGTTTGACGTTGTTGATGCACCAATATTTCGTCTGTTTGAAAGTAAAACCACATAAGTGACATTTTCCACAAAAGTCTTTAATTTATATAGCTATGATAAGAAAATCACTATCTTTCTGCACGTGAAACTCAATAACAAAAAAGCTATAAACTTAATATGAGATTTATCTGCAGAAAGATGGTGAATTTCTTACAATTGGTACATAATTTGGAGATTTTTTGTGGAAAATGTCACTTATTTAACAAGTAAAGAATTTGTATTCTTCTAGGTTTTAATAATACCTGAACCCAAAGCGGTATGTTGTGCGTTAAAATCTCCCATAACTAAAACAGGGACTGCGAGACTGGTAGTAAACATAAAGTTGCGTGGTATACAACACGCACCCATAATTATAAATTTGCTATAAATTGTAGGTATGATGGCTTCGAAACTCTTCTTAGTTCTTCGAATGGATGTTATTTCCTAGGAACTGCTCACTAATCAAAAAATACTCGCATATTAAATCCGTTGAAATGAATTTGATGACCCTTAATTGTGCATTCTAAATTGGAAGTCAGAATAATCATGTGAGGATAAGGATGTATTTTTGAGACGCGAGTTTTTGAGTTATCCAAGACAATTGCACAATTTGGTGCTGGATGCACCGTTTTATTTCTTTCAGTTCTTCGTTCATACCTACTGAATATGTTATTCAAATAAATTGTATCTTCATTGCTGGATCTGATGTTTTCATTGGTGCACTGACTGAATATATGAAAGATATTAAAAAGCTTTCAACGTATTTTTTTCTCGAAAATAATGAATCGATTAACCGTAATTTTTCACTTTTTGTTGTGTTTACTAAGATTGCCTCCATTATCAGAGGTCATTGCGGCTTTTTTGCGCTAGTCACTGGTAAATTTATTTGCAAAATAATACAAAATAATTTAATTCAAAATAGGAGAAAATTTAATGTAAATAGTTGAACTTCCCGCGTAGATAATTCCCGCATTTCTTTTACCACAGACAATGAAATCCACAATATAATTTTTTTATGTCATTTTTCACGACCTTAGGATTACAGTAGGTTAATTTTCCGAACAATTTGTGATTTGTGATGAAGATAGTGGAAATTTATCCGAAAAAATTCTGTAAAATTTGAAAAGTACTGAATAAATATATAAAATATATGTATTATGTCTTGGTTTAGAAATATCTTTTGAAGATTTAGCGTGAAAAGTAAAATTTGTATAACTCGAAGCAAATTACAGAAAAACGAGATTATAGAATGATTAGTTTAAAGGTGGATTCACAATGCACAAATTCTGGCAATATATTGCCACAATTTAACGCGTTGCGCGATATGACCTTCAGTCAACTAATCAGGAGCTATAGTCACTGCTCCTGATTGGTCAATTAAAGGCCTCATCGCGCAACGCGATAAAATGCGGCAATATATTGCCAGAATTTGTGGATTGTGAAACGAGCTTTACAGCGAATAACAACCTTTTTAATGGCTCCATCGTTTTCGTTCAGTAACTTCAACTTTTGGCAGGTGTCAACGTCAAATGTGGAAAAAAATATGAAATAATATATTGGAAAAATATCAGAAAAATACGGTTTTTTTTTAAATGGAAATTTTTTTAATTTTTCCATGACCCAACTATTCACAACCGACTACTCTTGAGGAAGGTAGGTTTAGGGTTGCTTATTAAGTCATTGTTAAATAAATAACTCCGGATAAAAAACTAATCAGTAATAAAACATTTAGTTTTATTATATCTAGCAATTAAGCATCCTTGACAACTTTTGACATTTACAATTTTACATTGTCTCTTGTATTAGTGGTTTGTGAAATTTGTGACTGTCTCTGTCTCAGACTCGACTCATCTCAGCAATTTGTTTTTAGTTAATAGTTAATGGAAGATTGACTGGTTTGTAGACATTTTGTAGTTGGATATAGCGTATGTCCATGTAGAGTGTATAGTTTTCTTACTTTAACGGAATATATTAGCTGATTTGTGTATCTGTTTGCAACGAGAACGCATAGCCATACAACAATTTGTCGAGATGAATATCTCTATAGAGAAGAAACGTACTGATTGTCCTGCGTTACCCAAAGGCTGGCAAAGAGAGGAAGTTTTGAGAAAATCTGGTCTTTCTGCTGGAAAAGTTGATGTTTATTATTACAGGTAATCCTCATTACTAACTTTTCTGGTTCCCTTAGATATAGATTAACGAAATAACCAATAATATAAGTGTATTTTATTGTAGCGATTTTCATGGTTTCCAGTTTTCGAAAGAAAATAAATAGTCTTTTAGACACAGGCGATTTATTTTAGGCTATTTCTGACCAAGTGGTCCAAATTTCTGAACAACTGTAGCAAACAAAAAACGCGTTTACACGCTTTGGTATGGGGAGAGATTTTCGCTCGCCATACTAATTTTTTTGCTACATTTGTTTCATTGCAAATTGCTCACTAGCTGAAATTCACCACTTTGTAAGAAAAACATATGGTACTTAGGTTTAATATACTAAACAAGTAATTTTTCTCAAACATGCCTAAGAAATATTTAAATTTAAAAGAAAAGAACACAAAGAAATTGTAGCTGTTGTTGTTTACAGACCATGTAACTCTTTATAGACCAAGGAAGTAAGTTTAAAAATTTATTTACAAACACTGTTCTAGACTTTTGAATTAATTTACTAACAATAATTATGTAAAAGGACTCAAGAAAAATTGTCTTTAAATTGTGAGGAAAAAAATTGTACATTTTAACTTTTCTTTTTTCTGCATTTTCTACTTTTATTATATATTATTTCTTCGCATTGTTTGAGAAAAGCACTATATATGCCTTGACGGGAAAAGGGATTGCCTGACTTATATAATTCTAGGCCTCACTGACACTTAGCCTTATAACTTATACCTGTCAGGCAAGCCCGATGTACCCAGTAAAGTACTATACATAGATATAGATCAAACACCATGTGGGATCAATTTAGCCTTGATAATATACCTTAATTATCCATCACAGCCTGAAGGAAAAACTAATTTATTATTGCAACTTCAAGTTACTGATTTCACTGCTACATATCACTTAACTCATTGGAGTTGTAGTGAAGTTTAAATAATTTTTCTGAACATTGGATTGGCAGAAAGCTTATTGAAACTAGTAACTATTTTGCTGAGTACTTTAAATAAAATGTTTAATATTTTTTTTTATCACAATCTCATTATAGTACTCCTCATCACATATTGTGACAAATTTTTTTATAACTTTTTAGCAAATACAACTTAGATTAGTAATTTACTAAACCTGTTAATGGAGAGGTGTATATAAATTTATATGCCAATCAAATGTTCTCTTATCCACACCCATCGCTAAATGAGGGATTAACAACTAACTTTAACATGGCCATTGGTGACATTGAATTTTCCACAGCCCAACAGGTAAAAAGTTTCGCAGTAAGCCCGAGCTAGTTCGTTATCTGGGTGATAGTATGGACCTATCATGTTTCGACTTTCAGCAGGGTCAAATAAACACAATGCTACTGTGTAAAACGAAGAAGGCACGGGCGCAGTTTGATTACAGGTTCCCTTAAAGTTCCCATATTAGTGTTGTACTCACTTGTGTTGTTTTAGTGTTCCTGTGCTTTGTGTTACGCTCCTTTTAGACGCTTAGTTGTTAACTGTCTTTACTGTGTGGTTTTAAGTTGCATTTTGTGATGTTTCTGTTTCAATTTATTTTTTATTAATGTTATGCTGACAAAAAAAACTAAAACTTTTTTTAGCTCTGTCTCATTCTTCTATCCATATTTTCTCCATCGAACTTGAATGGAAGAAAATAAAGAATTATTCCACTTTCATTATTCAACATAAAGTTGCAACCCAGTATCTTTTTTGACACTAAATGTAAGCAACAAAATTTATTTATTTAGTTTTCCTTATGTTAATAACAGTATCATCAGCTTAAAACCACATTGTACAGTCAAATAGAAAAGGTTTTAATCACCCTAATAATAAATTTTGGTCACCTAACTTTGTCACTCTTGCACTGCCATGTCATGATTTCCACTTTTCATGTCTTTTTTGTGCAGCAAAAATTTACAAACTCTGCATAAAAACCATTTGGCCCAAGACATATCAAAATTTGCACAGCTTTTTGACTACCTAGTATCACAACTTCACTGTGCAAGCTTATAGTGCTTTTCTAGTCACTGTAGTATGTAACAATACTATAGATACAGTGGCAATAGGGTTTGTATGATGACATAGGCTATGAGTTTGCAAATGGAGTTTATACTGAGACCAAGTTATAATTGTTACATTAAAATACCCATGTCATAAATTTTAAAATATGCAATATCCTTGCAAATCATAGTATATGACATCATACAGTTTCGCTATGTGCTATCTTTTTCTAATTTGAAACACGTAAAAATAAACATCTTTGACACCTGGTACATGGTTAATGCTTTTATTGTAAAATACATGTTTCATTAAATAGTGTCTTTTTAAGTCTGTAGCATAAATATTTTTGTTCTATATGTGTATACATAGTCATAGCCAGCAATATAAATAACTCCCACATTGCGACATAATCAGACTTTCCAAAGATTTTAATTAGTCTCAGTATGTTATTTGTGTTTTAATGTTTATCATATCTTGTGTGAATTAATCTTTTTTTTTTTATAATAATAACGCACACACTCAACATAGCCCCGCACTAGGGAAACCCTGTATCGCGGGTGCCATGGACACACACATAGACAACCACAAATTACACCCAAACTCACGAGAGAAATAAATGTAGGTCATACAAATATTTCTCCCGGCCCGGGAATCGAACCTGGGACCTCTGCGTGGCAGTCCGGCATGGTAACTGTTCGGCCACGGAGACAGTTAATGTTGTTCTTATTAAGTAGGTACATGCGTTGGTGTCTGTGTGTTATGTGCTTTTCTTATATTCAACTTGTATCAGGTTCTGTTTTCGATTTTAAGATCATAATACAATATTCACATAACATTTGGTATGATAGCAAATATATAGAAGTTATTTAATATTATTTTCTAAGTATTCTTTAATAGACTCAAGATGTCGTTACCTTGCTATTTTCTTAAAATAGTTCTATATTTTTGTACAACTCTACCACAGTAAGTCTAAAGCATGATCTAGGTTATATAGAGCATGATCTGTAGTTTTTACTTGTGTAACTTATAAGTTAATCAATGTCTAAAGTTTTAAAAACCAAAACAGCTGGTCACTTGGAATAATATTCAAATGTAGTTGATGAAATAGAAATAACAACAGTCCGAGTATTATTTCAGACACAATTTAAACAGAATGAACAGATGAATGAAAGTTTATGTCTTTTCTCACTACACAGGGGCGTACGCTCAGACGCGTCACTGGTGCCTCCGATTCGACAAACTGCGTCGATATTCAAACAGCCGGTGACCGTGTACAAAACACAAGAGAGCAAAGTCAAGACCGATTTGAAACACGGCAACCAGGAGAAACCTAAACAGCTTTTTTGGGAGAAAAGATTGGAGGTAAAAATCACCATAAAAAAAAACCTGTCCAACACAGCCCCGTCTTCATTATAATAATACTGTTAAAAATCTATTTGACTTTTATAAATTGCAACGCGACTAGTCGTCACGATCCTGTATTCGATGCGCTATATGTACCACATTTTACTGCCTTTTTATATGCACCCTAATTCTAAAATTCCTCAATTCCAGGCCCTGACAGCATGCGATTCGTATGGCGTGATTGGCTCGACAACGTTGCCTAAATATATCAAGACTCTTGGTCCTTACATTTCTGATTCCACCACCATACAGTCTTTGGCTACTGCTCTGCATGTTTCCTCCCAGCCAATTACTGGTAAGTTGATTCGCTGTTGTACTAAATTATTCCCAAACTTCACGACTATCGTCGTCTATGTACGCGTCAAATCTGTCACAAAAATCCCATAATTAAGTGTCAAAAACACATCATCACACACACAGAGCACGTATAAAATGCTGCTTTCGCATCAATCTTGCGATTACTTTCCCATACAAAAGGTGCTTTTAATATGGATGAAAAAATTCATTAATTAAAATCATTGTTTGGTTCTCTTAGAACTGTAATTAATACACCCAATGAAACAAGTAAAGAATATGAATTTGGAAGGCTACTCGTCTTTCCTTGATTGTCACGGTCAGCTGCCATTGGATGCGATCGCCGACTTGTGCAAGTGGATCGTAACAGAATGATGGGGCCAGTCATGGAACATCGGGTCATTGCTCGTCATGATCCATCACATACTTTAGACGAGCCAATAAATAACTTGGTCGCCATTCGTAAGGCTTCCAAGGTGATTGGGCAAATAACAGACAAACTGGTCTTCTACAAGTTTTTTACTACTTACAGGTCAAACAGGTTCGAAGCAATCAATTTTGGAAAACCCGGGAGTATTCCTTAACCCCGAGCAGCCGCTGATCGCTGCCGTGACAATCACCAAGGACGACGTGCGACGACAGGAGGAGCGTGTCAAGCGCGCGCGAATTCGTTTGCAGGTGTGTCTGCTAGCTCTATTACAGTACAGTAACCTGATATTATGTTGCCTTGCTTACTAGAGAACAATTTTGCAGGTTCTTGAAAAATCGGGTTCTGGTGTAACCGCCAATCTTGGCATATCGACGGTTTAAAAGAAAACTGACGGAATAAGCGACACTAAGTTTAAAAATTAGTAATTTTTTGATATCATTAGTAAATTTTATGAAAGGGTAGAATTATATCTACTGTCATTTGAGAGACCTTCTAATATTATTACATTTTTTTATTATTTATGTACAGCCATTTTTAACTATCAACCGTAGATACGATCTGGCGATTGTGCTGGTTTTTATTACTTTTATGATAAATCGTGAACGCTGTTACACCATGTCATGTTATTCGCTTGATTTTTTTTTATGATACCAAGTAACCAGACTAACAAGTGTGCAACCTTAGAATAATAACGCATAGAAACCTAGCCCGCACACGCTAAGTGAGGCAAGTTAGAGGGTTCCAAACGCGTCCCAGGAGCGCGCGGGCTGTTAGTGCTCAAGGTCATATTGCACCGCGAACAGCTCCAAAATTTTTTGCTAAAAATGACGAAATGTGCGGTAAATGGGTGTAAAAATACAACAGACAAACAAAATAGACACTAACATCGCATTCCACAAGTAAGTAATGAATGCGTTTCAACTCATATTTTTATGTAAATATTCACTAAAACAGAAAAATAATTTCGCGGCAACAAGATACGAAAGTGTTGCAAAGTAACGAATTTTTTTTCTCCCCATTTTGCTATTCTGTATCAAAATAATTATATTACGTAAATTTTAGTGGTGCCTGTAATTTCGATTTATTTGCGCATTTTGAACTAATATTTACTCGAATAAACATTAAATGTTTTCGTTAACTCCTGTAAGTGATTGGGACACTTAATTATTTTATAATACTTTTAACGGCTCTGCGTTCATGCTTTATTGAATAATTATTTATATTAATTTTATTTGAATTGGAGCACATATTGCAACAAATTTACAGTATATATTTGTTTCTACTATAGTGTTGGCACCACCAGTACAACTTTGATAGCTTATTATATGTCTTTCTTTTCGTAACTCAAGCGAAATATTTTATATTAAAATATTTTATTTTCTTAAAAGGGGAGCATTCTTAAGCGATTTTTTAATCTATTTTAACAGTTATTTTCTTTAATGTTTGCTTATGGCATTTTCGGTTTTAGGTTTCGAATATGGCACTTATTTCTAAATCTAAGATGGGCGCCCGCCATTGCCATGATTTTTCGAATAATGGCAAGTTGGGTATCGTTTTCGAGATGTTTGGGAATGTTCAATACAAATATGGGACTCATTTCTAAATCCAAGATGGCAAACACGACAGTTCAAATAAAAGCAATATTCGTAATGAGCGAGAACTTGCCATTATTTGAAAAATCGTGCCCGCCATCTTGGATTTACAAATAGTGCCATATTCGCATTGAGCATCCCCAAATACCTCGAAAATGATACCCACATAGCATTTTTTTGAAAAAATCGTGCCCGCCATCTTGGATTTAGAAATGAGTGCCATATTCGTAATGAGCACCCCCAAGTACCTCGAAAATGATACCCATATTGCATTTTTTTGAAAAATCGTGCCCGCCATCTTGGATGTAGAAATGAGTGCCATATTCGTCATGAGCACCCCCAAGTACCTCGAAAATGATACCCATATTGCATTTATTTGAAAACTCGTGTCCGCCATCTTGGATTTAGAAATTAGTGCCATATTCGTAATGAGCATCCCCAAATACCTCGAAAATGATACCCATATTGCATTTATTTCAAAACTCGTGTCCGCCATCTTGGATTTAGAAATGAGTGCCATATTCGTAATGAGCATCCCCAAATACCTCGAAAAGGATACCATTACCCATATAGCATATTTTGAAAAATCGTGTCCGCCATCTTGGATTTACAAATAAGTGCTATATTCGTTTTTCATCGACAAAACCGAGCATATCTGTAGGCACCTGATCGACAATGTCGGGCAAATCTGTAGGCACCTTTAACTTAATGATGAGTTAAGCAAGATACAATTTCCCCACTTTTGAGGGAAATGTTATTCCATGGCATCATTATTTGTATATTTGTGTGCGTGCCGACGAGCGTAGTTACAAGTTGCTTACGCCTACATGAATTTGGTTTTTGCCTCACTTGTGACAGTTCGTTTGATATGAAACTATCATTCTATGCGTTATTATTCTAAGTGTGCAACAATCTAAATTGCAAAGTATATCTTTGCAAGTAGGACAAGTCTGGCAAGGACAAGTGCCTGTAATTTCACCGGTACCCCCTTACCTTTCAAAACCTGAATGCAGTAATGATAACATTATTGCTTGGCGGTAGTAATAGGTATGGTACCAGTACTTCCCTGGACGAACTCTTTCCCACGGAGCTCTACTCTAATATTGATATGACACTTTTATGAAATGTAGTCTTGTTTTTATTGTTGTGTGTTTGTTGCTAGGAGGCGCTGGCGGCCGCGTAGGGCTGCGACGGCGGCGGGGAGGAGCCCCCGCCGCCCGCTACGACCGATTCCGCCGCCGACACAGGTAGCTGTTACAGTACATACCTAGTTTGCGATTTGAGTTTATGTCATTGAAGCTTCTGGATGGAATAGGCGTAAGGGCTAGTTTATGCTTATCATTATACAGGTTGTCTCACTATTCATCGTTAAACGGGCAACGCGCGAGAGGCCAGGTTATATCAGTTCTGGTAAAACTAAAAAAATCCACTAAAGACACCATTGACCAAATCAGAATTTTTAAATTTTCCTTTTTTTTAACGTTATTCTAAATAACCACGCTATTTAT
The DNA here is from genome assembly GCF_003589595.1 of Hyposmocoma kahamanoa. Classification (NCBI taxonomy): domain Eukaryota; kingdom Metazoa; phylum Arthropoda; class Insecta; order Lepidoptera; family Cosmopterigidae; genus Hyposmocoma; species Hyposmocoma kahamanoa. The sequence continues at coordinate 18,397,165 of NW_020654289.1, forward strand.
CGGATTCACAAATCAAACGATGAAAGTCATTGACTTACAATTATATGGACGTCGGGTCCGCGCTAAAAAATATCCGAACTTATAGGGCGTTAAAATCGTATACAGAGCGTCATTCACGCTTTAATCTTCGTTTGTTCGACTGACAGCCAAGCAAGCTAAATTAGACAGTACTGCGATGACATTACAATTTAAATTCAACGTTTTAGCTTTTTCATATTCCTTTACATGTCACTACGTTTAAATAGGTTGAATTGGGACATTTTTTTTCGTGGTTTTTGTATTAGACCCGTCGTCCATTTATTTGTAAGTCAATGATGAAAGTTGTTACTTTAGTAAAAAAAAAACTTTCGTTGAGTCATAATTTAAATAAATTATTTCAACTAACTTTGACACTTTTTACAAGTACTTGAAAATGTAGCCTTTAGTCAAGATTTCAAGAGGAACTAAAAATTTAAAAAAGCTAGTGTTTAGTGACAGTGAGCTGGTCAGATATGACAGTGACATAGATACTGACGCTGTTCGACATGAATTAGAGTGATACAGATTGATTGCCAGTTTTTTAAGATACGAAGCGACAGGACGAATAAGTCGTGCGCCTGGTGTTAAGCGACATACCTAATTAGTTGCTGTGCTACTTAGAACTCTATTCCATAAAGAATAATATTGCTAATTATTTTTGCAAAAGGACCACATTTAAAAAAATTGCAACAGTATTTTTTATGCAATTAAAATTGGCAAGTATTATACCATTTTAAAATATTGACTAAACGGCCATCTTTTCAAATAAGTTGCCCTGGGCAGGGATAGTGAATACTTTAAAAAAAAGTATATGAAGTGTCAAAGCTTGCTGACATAATTTTTGTGAACTATGATACAATGAAACTTATTTTTTTTCTTTTACAAAAGGAACCACGTTCATTGCTTAAATGATGACTCCGATTTGAGCAAAGGATAAACTGCAAAATTTGAAAATTTGTGATGAGAGTACCTAAAGGTGGTCTAAGGTGTCGGATTTTCCAAAAAAATGCTTATATCACTTGAAGTAATAGGATCCTGGACGGTCGATTTGCGGACACCAGCCTGTCACACCAACCATACCATAATTCTATTATTCTCTATCATTTTCATCTATTATACTTTTTATTTTTACCAGAACTGATATAACTTGACCTCTCGCTCGGTGTCCTTTTGACGTTGAGTTTTGGGGCACCCTCTCTATGTGGTGGTGAAATGAATTGTTTTCCAAATAGTACTAACTTGTGTTTGTTAGTACTATTATGCACGGTGTTTTTAGTCACTGTTGATGTTTTTAAAATTTTAAACTGACCATAACACACATTTTTGTTGTCTAAAAGATACGCCGCCGGAGCTCCCCGCCATTGCCGCACCCGTTATCGCCGCCGCACCCGTTATCGCCGCCGCACCCGTTATCGCCGCCGCACCCATTATTGCGCCCTCGCCTCCCGCAGTCGTTATCCCCTCCCCTCCACTCGCCCCGAGGCTGCCACCCCCGCCACCACCCCTGCGGGCACCACCGGTGCAGATCGTTCGTCCTCTGCAACTTATTGAATGTGCTGAGCCCGACTCCACTGACAACAACCTCCACTGAGCTGCGTGTTGGTGTCAAATCAATTTTATACAATGTGCAAAACATGCTATTGACTCTTTCAACAATAAAATAAGTGAAGTGACAATTTGAAATCGTTAGAATCTATGAATAGCATAAATTGTGGGATTTGCAGTTCAAAGTTTAAAAGTTTGCCCGCGTAAAATTAATTTATAAACGCATATTATAGTGGCTAATATGCTAATGTAACATTTAAATATTATTTTAAATGTGATCTAAGCTTCGAGCTATTGTGTGTATTTTCGTATTTACAATGTTTTTGAGTAATGTTCTATAGCAGCATATATGAATTTTTAAGTGTAAAAAACTTTTTAGGTGATAATTAAAAAAAAAAATTTGTACTTTGTGTTGTGCTAATAAATTTAAGCTCTTTTTAACAAGTGTAGGGAATAAAATAAAACATTTTCCATAACTTTTAAGTCTTTTTTAATTTTTCAAAATTCAATTCGTTTAAAAAGGAATGCGGCAATAGTGCATACTATTTACAATAACAGTCTCACAACCTTATGATATTTGGCTTAAGTCTATAACTACAGTAAAATAAAGCATTATCAAGATAAGAAGATTTCTAGATAGAGTCTCCTCTGCATTAAGCATGTATATGGAACGATAGAAACTGTTAGCTCATCATTATTATGTTGCAAAACTGTAATAAGTTGTCACAGGATTAATCTGTATACAAATGAGACTTATTTTTATATGGGAAATTGTCTAGATTTCTGACCAACAGACAAATGAACTTAGTCCAATGAAACCAACCCATCTAGCTCTTAGTGTAGCTCAATGCACATTTATACTTGAGACAGAGGATACAAAATAATGTTATGAATTATTTTATTTTAATTATCATCTGCAAAAGACGTCCACTTATGCCCCCGTGGCATGGCTACGCATGATAGTCGCGACACGAGCGATAAAATTGGAATAAACGCGCGCTATTGGTTATCTCATTCAGATAGCCAATAGCGCGCGCTTATTTCAATTTTATCGCGCGCGTCGCGACGTTCATGCGTAGCCATGCTACAGGGGCTGGACGTTAAATTTAATTTTTAACCGACTTCAAACAAAGGAGGTTTTCATTTCGACTTTCTTGTGTGTATGTTACGAGATTACTCCGACATTTGTGAAGCGATGTCGACGATCCTTGTTTTGTTGGAACTAGGGTACCTCAGTACTGGTCCCCTTCAAATTTGAAGTAAACATTCCACCTCTAAGCGTGGTAAATATTAGGTCATAAATCTGTTTTATTGGATTTCACCCACTTTCCATTATAACTGATTTCAATGAAACTTGGGAAATAGATGTGCAATAAAAATAAAATTTTATAGTGATGAGAGGAATTCTTCAAGAGAGTAAAGCAGCTACCTTGTGTTTGGACTCAAATTATTCATTATTCACAAGGACTTCCACATGCGTTTCAGTTATTGTTCAGGAGACCCCGGTAACGAACACAGTTCAAGCGTGTAAGCCAATTTTTGAAGCCTATTTTTATAAAAATCTTTATAATTATTCATACATATTGTCAATTGTTCACATTACGCGAAACTCGCTATTCGACAAAAAAGAAATCTCCACCCGGAGCAGTAGGCTAGCACGATAAGACGCGACTTGCCCGAGAGCGACATAATGCGAGAAGAGTAGTATCTCGCGCTCTATGTCGCTCTCGCGCTAGTCGCGCCCTATCGTGCTAGCCCTACAGGTAAAGACAATCAAAGTGAATACATTTGTTTTATTCTCTTGGTCTTGGTTCTAATTGCAATTAGTGAAGATCACAATAGTTAATTACTGGACTGGTTGCAACAATGAAGGACTGCACAAGCCCTAATTAAACCAGCCTATAAACAACAAATATTTATAAATTATATTATGAACGGACAGCTACATTATGTTGATTTAAAAAATGGACGGTAAGCTAAATAAATGGACAAGCATGCTTTGAGTCAATACTTATTGAAATAGAATTAAGTAGTACTTGTTTAAGATGCAATTCCTTATTTTAAAAACTTTGCATTATAAAATCAAAGGACTAGAGAAATGACTAAAAAATTAATAAATTTGAATTAACAAATGCATCTTTTGTCTTAAAGCTATATTTAATTAGAGAATAACCTCAATATGAAGAAAAATCTTATTTATACCTATAATTTAAAAGCGATATGATTTTCATCTAATGTTATATAAAATGGACTAATCTTGAAAGGCCCCATGATTTATTAGGTAAATTTCAAGCCTGAAAATTTAAACCATTATTATAACTCTGAAATATTTTTCAAATATTAACAATAGTAAAGTATAAACTTCTATATCTATAATTTATCTATCATTTGTCTCTATCCATTCTATTAGTATATTTTTTATTTAAGCTACTGATAGCAAGTGATTTTTTTTACTAAGAAAACATGATAGAAGTGGATGATACGTCACATGATATGTTCTTTTTATTTATTTTTTATTTTGTTCTTGTAGATAGTATTATAATTTATGTCCATGGAAAGAAATTAGAATAGAAAATGGTGCCTATAATAAAGTAACCTAAGAAATAATACTGTATCAAGCGGGACTGGAAGTCTGGCATCCTTCTAGATATAATAAATGTTTTCCATTTGCTGTACATATTGTCTACACCTTCTAAATTAGCTATAGACAAGTGATGAGATGGTATTCTCTTGCCGATACCAATTCTACGAAAGTGTTCATTTATAGTATTTTGGTCAGACGTAGGTGTAGGACCTACATTCATTCTACTTGAACAAATCCAATATAAAACTGGACTAGCAGATGCCAGAAGTCTAGTTGACACTTGAATATGTACGAATGCTATACAGACTACTGTCAAAAACATTATGTGTACTACATATACAAAAAATGCAGGATCATTGGCCCCAAAACCCTTACAATATTGTTTTGGCCTATAAGGCATACGGTTTGTATAACCATAATTGAATGTGTTACTTCTAAACCCAAGTCGAAAACACAATCGTAGATTGTTTTTAATGTAAGACAAACAATGATATAAGATAAGAAATATAATTGGTGATGCCAGCATGAAGTTAGGAATCTGTTTCAATTTGTAATACTTGAAGAGTCCTACTTCCCAATAATGACTTTGGATATAGGAATAGGACATGGGAAGAGAATCATTGCACCATGGACTATCTGCTCTGCCAGGCAGAACATACTCTGTATTCGATAAAAACTCTGGCAAATTATGTTCGTTGTGTGTACAATACTTTAAATAATTGTAGGTTTGTACCAATGCAAATGGTATCAGAGCTATTATCACAGTCAGTAACATTGCCACAAATGAAACAAATAGTGGCATCAACAAGAATGGAAGAATAATCTTATGCTTCACAGTTTTATATTTGTACACTATCTCAGGTACAGTTCGCTCAATAACATTTTTCAAAGTTGCATAGAATATGAAACCTAAGTTAACAGTGCCATTGGATCGGGTAATCATAGAGAATCCAGCTGGTAGACTGCTTACTATATCTATATTTGCAAACCGGAATGTTTCATTGTCAGTGCATTTTAGCATTGTATAAAAAGTCATCCAACTAAAAAGTGTTTCTGAGTATGGTGCTGAGAAAAATATACTTGCTGGATTCACACAAAACAATATTACAGCTTTATACGCTCTGCACTCACTCCTGAGTACTCGCAAACTCAACCTGTGCAGAATATCAGCAGATTTAATGAATATTACAAGGTTAACTAGCGTTGCAGATATTAAGAGAGTGCTATGGAAGTTTATGAAGGATCCTAGCACACTGTTTATCACATAAGCCATGTATCTTACAATTAGTGGGAAGAGCGGGCTGAAAGCAAGACAGTTCTCATAAGTATACCCGTATTGTGCGATATGAATGAAGTACTGAGCATCCCATCTCTTCATACCACCCAGTAATTTGTCAACGATGTGATCCGCTATAGTTTTACGCAGTGTTGGGTCCTCGGGACTGACAAACACGTTCGCATCGTGGTCTGGTATCACAAAATTCGATATTGCTTGTAGAAATATCACAACAACTCTTGTACTAAACGCAAACCACAATATCTTCTGCCTAGGCGAATACATTATTTATCTGCAACAAGATTACTGCATTACAGAGTTGAAATTTGGAATAAATACTTTATGAATAAAGACGAATGATAAATACCTGGACCTTAGATCATTATTTGCGTGTTTTCTCTTATAAAATTATCATTATTGAATAAATATATGTACACGAATTAACATTTAAATGTCGCATGAGAACGTAAAATTCTCAGCATCTTCCGCGCAAATAAATACGCCCTGCGCTGCCCTGCGCAACCCGAGCGTTGCTATTGCCAATTATTCAAAATCCCCAAAAATCACGGCTAATATCCCCAAATTTGGGGAGAACAAAGTTCATATTCCGCACAAATTCCCCACATCTCGAGTTTTCATTATTTATTACAAATACATCGCTTAAAAATAATTATAATAAAGAATTAAAAAACTCAAAATGTAACCATATATTTTTGCTGAGAATAACGTTTACAACGTTTGCTGTGAATGTAACCTGAATGTAAAACAAATTATAAAATTAGATGACCTTTATTTTAAAATTTTAAGTAACCCACCCCCTAACCCACATTCGTAATGACACTTTTATTCGGTAGCTTCGGTTTTAATTGTTAGTTTCAATTGTGTCTTAGAACAACTAAAAAAATTAATTGCAATTAAAATCAATTCAATTGAAATCGACGTGTCGCAATTGATTTAATTGCAATTGATATCAATTGAATTGATTTTTTAATCTGATTGAATTTCTGACTGAAATTTAATTGATTAACGCCCAACACTGACTTGAGCATTGAGTAGAGTTCTGGATAAACGACCCAAATTTCGACCACAGACATAATATATCTAGATAGACGCCGCTAGTACAGCAATTTGTATGAAAACCGAGCGTGCCACATATGCACAGAACAATAAACTCACAAGGAGCACATATGTATCTACCATGACGTCACAAGAACTGTTTAGTGATGGGAAACCTCATTTCGCGCTAAATCGATTGATTGAACCATCGAGTATCTAACCAAAAATAGAGACGAAATAAGGGCCACATATTCCTGGTAACACATTAGCGATACAGCTCTTATAAATATCAACTCTCGTTTGCACTGAAATATAGACAGGCCAACTACTGACCTGTGTGTACGTCTCCGAATATTCCAAAAAATATTCTGTATTTATTGTAATAAAGATAATATCTCTAACAATGCCGTGCTGTTCTATTCGGTGGTGTGGGAAAAACAGCAAAACATCTAAGTAGGTACAAAACAAACGGAATTACATTTTATCGGCAATTGAATATTAAATATGTAATGTTGCAATTTTCGTCCATTACAGCAAAATTCAAGTTAACTGGTCGATTTGAAGTGAAACAGTTGACGACATCCGTCAATTGTTTCGAACTCGGGCTAGCCAATCGGAGCACAGTTGTCATGGTCATGATATGACAGAATAGTTTTCAAACAAATTAAATAATATTTCGTCTCTATTTCTGATTATATACTCGATGGAATGAACGGAATACAAGTACTTATTCCATTCAATTAATCGATCCAAGTATTCGTGAAATATTAATATAGTAGAAAAATATCAAAACAATATATATATGTCGTTTATTAAAAGTTATTTAAAAAAAATTATTACTTAAAAATTTAAACTTTGATTTTTAGTCAACTTCAAATATTAAAATTATTGTCCTTGAAATAATATAAATTTATTAAATAACTGTCTTTTTGTAATTAATTGCTAAGGTCATAATAATTTTCGTCTCTTGGTTATCAAAATCGATCAGAATCGAGAACAGTGTTGCCTAACGTGTACATCATTAAATGTTAAATTTGGCCAAAAAAAATAAAACCACAGAAACTGAATGTATTATGCAAAAGTGCGTTCGTTCGATATTCATGGCGTACTAACAAAGGATCACAAATATATCGCACCAAGTAAAAGCCGCAATGTGTTACAAATCATGAGGCATACACTGGGTTGGATATTTGTTTTCTCGAAATTCATGCAAATCCAAAAGAATTCTTTTGAAAACAAATTATGCATCTTCTGATTACAAAATCACTTGCCGGAGAAGGAAACGTCCCTGTTTACCCGTTTACCCACAGTTATGGTACTTTTGCAGTTTATAATGGCACAATATATATTTTTCGCGTTTTCGACTGGTGTTTATCTACGATAACGGTCGAGCGCGTTCTAAAGTGTATCAGCGCGGCAAGTAAGTGAATTTCACTTACTTTGGGCACGCGAAGTGTATACACGTGAGGCGTCTATCTAGATATATGTCTGTGGTATCGACCATTTTTCATTTTAGTTTATTAGTCTAATCAGAATAGAGTAGAAAATGTTAATAAACGAACGTGGAAAAAGTTTTTTGGTCTGGATTCGCTCTGGGCCTTTTGGAGGGAAAAGTGTCGTTTTTATTTTGACTTTCAATTATTTTGTGAAATCTAGTTTAAAGTGGAATAGGATAGTGCTATTGAGCTTTAATCGAAGAATAAAACGCGAAATTATATTATAGAAAATATACATATACATAGAATACACATATATATAGAATACACATATATATAGAAATTACTTTATATATAATATTAATTACATATATATAATATTGATTACATATATATAAAAATACCCGTATCGACCCTCTCTAAGAAATCCCGAGTCGATCCAAGCACGCCGCCTCAAATTGCCTATCCTCTTTGTGGCGGCCATATTTACAGAAACATAATTAAACGAAGACATGGCTCAAAAGACTTGTATCTAACCCAAAATTATTAATAAAAAAAACGTTTTATGATTTATGAGATGTCACTTTGACAGTGACAGGTGTTTGTTTATATTTTTTTACGTCGACTCCATCTCACAGCTTAGAGTTTAATTTGTATTATGAAGTAATATTAGTAGTTTTGGTCATCCATAAGTGGCCACATTTTCTGTAAAAATTAAATAGTTACAAACAATACGGCTGGCTGAAACATGAATGAACACCCTATTAAATAGAGACGCATTACTACTTTGAAGCCTCTCACTCGGCTCGTTTTATTAACTCAGTGCTCGGTCTGTCTGGTCCCTTTGACATCCGTATCCGGGTGTCAAAAGGAAGTACATCAAATGTCAAAACCAATGTTTGGCCAAATGTTTTAGTGAATTATTCGCATGAATTGTAATTAAATGGACAAAAATATTGACAGTGAGAACAATTCAGTATTGATAAAAATGCGTCTCTGCAGCATTAAGGCGTGCGGCAGTAGAAAAAGTGGAAATAAACCAAATGTTACATTACATCGACATGTGTTATTTTTCCACCCATAAATCATAGAATAGCGGAAATGTCTCATGTAATTTAATAAAATAAAAAGATTCATTTAAGTAGTTTATTCATAAGTCTTGCCGAATTTGCTTTGGTTACTTTAGATTGCTTGTTTGTTAGTATATTTTGATGATGGTTGATAACAATTATTTTGAGATAGTGTTGTTCTTGTAAGCATACATATTATAGATATTCTGTTATTGAAACAATTCACTACGAGGTTTTTATTATTCCATTCCTTTTTTAAGTTTACCTACAAATGAAAAAAAGAAAGAAAGAATGGTTGGAAATTATAGGACCGCTGAACATGAACATTGGATCAAATTCCATCTTAGTTTGTTCGCTCCATTCAAATTTAAACAGAACTTTAAATGTAACTAGATTACATGATAATGTAATTACATCGTTACATTTATTGGTAAATAACTTTATATTTAATTTTGATTAAAATGGCTTATTACTTGCCTAGTAATAATAGTCTAATATTAATCATACTTTGATTACAGTAAAGTACACAAATTTGCAATAATAAAACACAACAGTTTCAACATTCAACCCATACGTTTGCATGTCGATATTGACTTATCCGCCATTTGTAGTGGACATTTTTGGTTTAAGTAGGGACGTTTATTCCGTAGATAAATCAGCTCCTTTCCTTTATTTTTTTCTATCCTCTAAGGCCAAAACCTTTGACTATTTTTTTTTCCATCCTATAAGGCTTAGAGGATGGAAAAAAATAAAAGAAAGGAGCTGCCCTAAGTACAGAATCAACGTGCATATTACCAAAATTTGAAAGTTACAAATGGCGGATTTCTTTAGTGTTGTACCATAATCTATCGATAAGTCATTATCGACATGCAAATGTATGGCTTGAATTTTTGTTTCTTTAGTTTACTGTAACCAAAGTATGCCTAAACAAACACAAGTCTGATAATTTAATCTCGAGTGGTATATTATTATAAATGTCAACACACATTTTTAAACTTCAAAAAAAAATTATTTTCAACATTACAACTGGTAACTTATTTAGTAAAAGTCACCAAACTGCTGTGCAGTTTGTTGGCGACATGCGCATTCTTGCTTAATTATTCCTACTTTACTTGTATTTAACATTACGTAGTATTAATTGTACTTACTAAATAAAATATAAAAATTACTTTAAGAGGTACGCCTTTAACCTACATTTTAGTACATATGTACATAACGTAAACCAATAAACCTAAATAAATAAACCTAATACCAATAAACCTAATGATGGAATAGTATTGTCATGTAATCTAGTTACATTTAAAGTTCTGTTAAAATTTGACTCTTCAAAATGAAGCGAAGAAATGAAGATGGTCTTTGATCCAACGTTTATATTCGGCAGTCCTATGATTTCCAACCATTCTTTCTTCCTTTTTTCATTTCTAGGAAAACTTGAAATAATAATAATAAAACAATAAAAACCTCATAGTGAATTGTTTTAATAACAGAATATCGATAATATGTATGCTTACAAGATCAACACTATCTCAAAATAATCGTTAACAACAATCATCAAAATATACAAACAAACAGGCAATCTAAAGTAACAAAAGCAAAATTTGGCAAGATTTATAAATAAACTACTTAAATAAGTCTAATTACATAAAATATTCGGGCTATTGTGTGATTTATAGACAAAAAAATAACACATGCCTGTGCAATGTAACATTCGATTGATTTGCAGTTTTTCTAAAGCCGCATCCTTTAATGCTGCAGCGTCGCATTTTTATTAATACCTAATTATTCTCACTGTCAATATTTTTGTCCAATTTAATTATAATACATGTGAATAATTCAATAATACATTTGGAAAAACATTTGTTTTGACATTTGATGTACTTCCCTTTGACAACGGTATCATGTACCTCATGTACTTGAAATGGCCACGGTTGGCATTTAAAATGACGTTACGAATTTTCGATTCCCGTGTTTGACACAGACCAATGTAATGCTATCTCTTTTGGCTTAAGACGGCACGTAATAGTTAAACAAAGACAATAATATGTTTATGTTTTCGACGACGAAATGCATCATATACATATAACGTCTGATTTATATATGTCAACGTAACATGTCCTGTTTCCATAGTCTAAGCTATAAGGTTAAAACCCTAAAGTCAAAACTGCTCCATCCTCTATGGTCAAAATTAAGCGGTTTTGTCAGGATGGAAAAAAATGTTTTGGTGTTTTATTATATTATACAGTATACTGTTGTGTTGGTTGGGTAGTTTTCCGAATAATTCCCGAAAAGTTGGAAAAATTTTCAAAATTGCAAAAATATAATTTCGAATCTCATAGTATGTTCTACGTTTAGAAATATTTTTTGAAGTTTTATTTGTCGTGAATTACCAGTTATTTATAAAATAAACTGGTAGTTTATTTTATAAATAAACTGGTACAGGTAAAAGCCACTGAGAAAAACGAGATATTGGGTCGTATTCCCTCAATGACGACGAACTCTACTCACTCAATTTCGACGAATAACGGGATAAACAACCACAAACTACAAAGAATAAATAATGTCGCCATGAATCTTGCCATCAATCTATGTATTAACGTTTTCGTAATAAACATCTGAGTACCCGTCGACCAACATATTTAGTGGTGAGTAGCCTCAATAGATTATCACTTTTCAAATTTTTCGGTCAATGAACGAGAAGTACGTATTTAACACGTTTGAATGAAAAGTTCATTCGCTTTTCCCTGGATGGAAAAAAATACTTTTCTCCTACGTATTTACTAAACTAGTAGGAGAAAAGTTTAGTTAGTAAACTAGTTTTCTCTGTCTACGACTTTTCGGAACAAAACGGTTCTTTATGAAATAAAAAAAACAATATCTCAGACGTAGAGGGAGAATAAAAAAAAAGAAAATTCAATTTTCCTTATAAGATCACAGATAACTATAGACAAGTAGAAATCAATATTCGAATTTTAAAAAATAGAAAAATATTCCTGTGAAATATGTTTTTTTTCCAAAATACCTAAATAAATATAGAACATAGGGAATAATTACAAAAATGACTGATTTAGTAAAGAGATTAAAGAGCAAATCAAATGTTAACGACAACAACGCTGCTGAAAAACCTAAAAGCGCCAGCTATGAAACAATACCGTAAGTTCCTATTTTACTTTGCCGTGATTCTTGTTTCGAATGGACATAATATTAAACAATCACGCAACTTCACATATTTTGTGTTTCAGTACTTTTAAAAGAAACAAAACATCGCTACGGGTCCTATCACGCATTGTGATAATTACATCTCTTCTTATCGTTGTATATTTCACTTCTGCCCATGACAAAACCAAGACCTTCGCCAAGCAGTCGGAGATGTTAGTAGGCAAGGGTCAAATGCTGCAATGTACAGTGGATTATATGAACTCATTAGTCGACCATGGGCGATGTTTTATAAAGGAATGTAAACGATATGTATCTGATAAAATAATTACTGCTGAAGAAGCTGAAGGATTGTTAGAGATACTACAAAAAGCACTTAAGGAAGGAGAGTCTGCAGGCGGCGCTAGCACTTTGGACTTGCATAGTGGACACCTATCAAAGGGAGACCATTTCATCAATATTTATTATAAACCTGATATAAAAAAGTTGTTTAGTGAAGAAGATTTTCAACTTTATGCGGTAATATGAATGTAGTTTCATTGGTTTTTAGGATTTCGTTTTCATACTACCAACCTTTACAGTTTCGTATGTCTCCATTCATTCATCCATCCGTCTGTATGTCGTTGGCTCTTGTGCTGAAGCACTACAGTGGCGCTGCCGCGCCGCGGCAGCTGCACCATTACTAATCTGTATTCAATATCCAGTCTGCAAAAATGATGTGCGTTACGTGCAACTGGCACTGCAGCTGCTGATTGACACAGTTTTATGTAAAGATTTCATTTCATTGTATGGGATGAAAAAAATCAGCAGAAGTTGGTCAAATTTGATGGAAAAATAGAATGTGTTTCATTTTTATTAATTTCATTTTATTTTATTAATTTTGTATACAATTTTTTTTTATTAATTTTGACCAATTTCTGCTGTCCAATTTTTTGCTTCCAATACAATGAAGTCATCCTTTTATGTATGTATAAGAAAGTGAATCTATCAGCATTTCAAAAAATAGTCAATTTTATTTTGTATTATATTTTATGAAATTTGATTATCTTCTATGGTTTTAGATTTCTCCAGTCCTGTTTAAAAAAAACACTGTGTATATTATAAACATGTTTTTTTTTGTATTTTAATTTTTCTGTTTATTTTATTTTTATATTATTTTTTGTTATGCAATGAATTTTTTTACAGAATGTGAAAGAGAAAGTGCGACATGCAGTAGCACACCACTTTGGTGTGAACCCAGCTCTCATTTATCCAACCCGCCCTGGATATTTCTCAGCATTGACTTCAAAAGACCCTGTCACTCCACTTGATAAGTACTGGCAGCCTCAAATCGATTATGTAAGTGTAATTTACCAGGATCCGGTTAGTTGGATTTACAAAAAGATTTTACTCATTAAAGTAAACAGTCTTCACTAAAAGCTGCTTTAGTTTTATGAATTGTGCCATATTCCAGTGTGACCATGGTTAAGTTTTTGAAATTTTACTCGGCAAAAAAAAACTTGCTATTTAGTTGGTTCTAGTCTCAAAACACTAGATTTAGTAGGTCCACCAATCAAAAGTTATAAGGGTGTTTTACTGTCCACACTGGAATAAGCTTATTCCAGAAGCACCATTTCTTAATCTCGAGAATCACAACACCTAGCTTAGATCTGATTACACTAAAAATTTCGTGATTTAGTCGGTTCTAGTTGTAAAGAACTAGATTTAGTCTTTACGCCTTCTGAAATCATTAAAGTGTTTTACTGTCCACGCTTGAATAAGCTTATTCCGGTGGCTCCTTTTTTTAATCTCGAGCACCACAGCTCGTAGCTTAAATCTGATTGCACGCAGAAAAACTAGTGAATTAACCCTTTCTAGTCACAAAATTTTAGAATTAGGAAGAGTAATGAATAGTTTCGAATTAGAAAGAAAATGAAAATTGAGCCTAAGAAGCTACTGTCGTGTATATGAGAAAAAAACCAAACATATTCTACAATTGTGCCACTTACAAATGTCTTATTTTGTTGTTTACAGCTATCCCACAGAGGGAACCATTTCTCGGCATATCTTTACCTGAACAACTACAATACAGACTTCAAAGGTGGACGCTTCATATTTACAGACCAACATCTGAACCGCACTGTTGAGCCAAGGAAAGGGAGAGTCCTAATTTATACAAGCGGGCCTGAAAATCGCAATTACATAGAAAGGGTTACCTCCGGAACTAGATACGCAATAAATATACCCTTTACATGTAACAAAGATTTTGCACTAGAAGAGCCTAGCTTAAGTAAAAATACACTGTGATTTCATTAATCTCATTTGTTACGTACCTATATTAAAATTTAGACCCCTTATCTTACATTCCAATTGTTATTGTTAAACTTATTGTAATTATACTTTAGTTACGGCGTGCAAACATTCCAATTATTCTTGTTAGTTACTGTTATTACAATTTAACTATGCAATTCTGGTTTAATTAATTTTTTTTTTTAATTCTGGTACTTAGACTTGTAGGGACTAGTCACGTCGGGTTTTTCCGTCCTCCGATCGGCAGGACGAGCGGTCACGGGTATGAAGGAGACGAGATTACTATTGAAGAATCGAAAACTTCTTATAATTTCAGACACTTGGTTCATAATGGTTAGTAACAACAATTTTTTAAACGATGTTAATTTTATTTTAAAAGGCGAGGTACAGGCACACCCATCTCTCCAGTATGGGACTGTCCCACCTGTCCGCAATAATGTTCAGGATCCCGTTCGAGCTGGCGCGCAGTCTGCTTAGAACCGAAGCGCATCTGTTTCGCATGATGAAATGGAAACCATTCGTTCGCGCTTCGGTGAACATGCCAGAGGCGCTACAGAAACGCGGCAACCCCAACAAGATCCTAAAAGCATTATTAGATTGTATACGTAGAGCGTTGTAGGCCTCCTGCGAGTACTTGGTCCATAGGCTGCAGATGTAAAAATTTTCTCTAAGATCTTCGGTAACCCAGTGGCCCAAATAGTTAAATTTGACGACTTCACAGAGTGTAACTACTGGCATATCAGGATAGTTCTTCATGCCTGACTTAAAAAACAAGTAACTCGCTCTTCTTGACCTTGTATTTGAGCCCATGACCTTCCGCATAATTTTCACATATGTGGAGCAGTTTTAACATTGCGTTGATCGATTTCTATTTCTATAGATAGGTGCTACTGAGATCAACAATCAACCGATATATGTACAAATTAAAAAGTCGGTGAGAGGTCTACCCCCCTCCCTCACCCCGCACTCCAACCTATACTCATTCGAAAGCGAATCTGCTCACCTCACAGTTCGTTTGTTTCGAGTGCCAATAACTAAGCATAAACACAACCTCATCCGCTACATCAGTCATTTTTCAGCTTTTGCCATAGTATGTACATACATCATACACTACAAGATCGACGCCTTTGACAGATCTAAGAAACATGCGATAACTGGGGTTTTTCTTGATGTGTAGTATTGCGCAATGTGTTTTAGAGACAAATAGGCACTTTCTGTGAAGAGGCCCGACCTGAAGCCAAATTGAGCGTCATGCAAAACTGCAAAACATGTGTCTGTCAAGTAGGCTGTCTAGTGTTAGACAGCCTACTTGACTAGCCATTACTGTAGCCAGCGATATCGGCCGGTAATTTGATGCGTCTGAAATATCACCCGTTTTGTCCTTTAGAATGGGCACATCTATTGTCTTCATGAGTTCATCGGGTAGGTGAGTATGACTCATACACATTAAAAAACAAAGCAAGGACCCTCGGTAAATGTACTTCTGCGTGTTGTATGTGTTCAATTCTGTGTACCGTCTAGGCTCTCAGACTCTCTCGGGTTTCTCTCAGAGAAAAGTTTAAGTATCATGACTGTGGCATCACAATACATTTACTCAAATATTTTATATGCCCGTCAAAATATACATAATTTCAATAAGAAAGGAGATATCCATAATATTAACCTTAGAGCTAAATCAAAACAAATTTATTCCATAGTTAAAAGGTAAAGAAAGGAAAGAAATGCTGCCTTGTAACAGCATTATAATATAATATAATATATAGCATATATAAAAACACAGGTACAATACTATACAACACGCCCTAACTTAGTCTTAATTACATACGGATATGCTTATGGGTGAATAATATAAAGTAGACACTTATCCCAAAAGGACCGAGTTATACAGAATTACAGATTGGTATTATCATTAAAATTAGCACATGATTGGGGTGAGAACTGGTAAAAGGATCAAAATTAGACGCAATTGGAAATTACAGCCGAACTGCTTGCTACCACGATTCCATGAAACAAAAAGAGAATGGCGAGGCAAATGAAATAAAGAACGATTAAAAATTTAAAAATAAGTGGCCAGGAATCAGAGAAAAGATGATGAAACAGTGGGATGACGATGTAAGGAGGTCACATCGTCACAAGTTTACGCGGAGGAGATTACAAGGGTCGAAGAATTGCGCGCAAAAATCGTCTCTACTTTCAAAGTTGTGAAGTTAAATGTGCTAAGTTGAAACGAAACTCACGTGGGAAGCTCTACATAGATGGTGGTGGCTCCAGTACGGATCCAGCCACTAGCTGTGGAGCTAGGTACTTCTTCTAGGCAATACTTTCAAGTAACCTAAAGTTGGTAGGTAAGTACCGAATCTAAGGCACAAAAAAAGTTTTTCAGTCAACTTTTCTAATTAATATAAACAATGAGTAAATTATAACAATACTAGTAAATAATCATAATTAAGAAAATAGGTAAAAGCGAAATCGTGAAAGATTGTGAAACGGGTGGCGGGGTCACTGCCCTAGCGCGGTGTATACGATTTAGGGACATATTTGCAAAACTTTACTAGATACAATTAGCCAAAATATTGAACAGAATATATTTTTCAATATTTTTTGATGATTTAGCATTATTTCTATTATAAATTTTGTTAAATATGGCGAGAATGCAAATCAACGCACTGTATATCAGTACATAATGTCAGTGTTTAGTAATTAACTAAATATAATTAAATATTATGGCTATTTCATTGACAGAACGTAATCAAAGTTCCGGAAGGAACAACTCGCCATCTAGCGGCTTACGTGACAACTGCGAAGTTAAAATCAGTAGTATGAGTAAAACAATAAGTATTAAAATCATAAACTTGAGTACACCAGTCTGATTGTTGCATAAATCGATAGTTAATAACTATAACAAAGTGTTTTGGCTATTTTTTTAGGGTATGGTAGAATGGTCTGGTTTGAGTACCTAAAATTTGTGACTAATTATCAGGTATTTAATGCAGGAGTGTAAAATAAAACAATGGTTGTATTTTCAAGTTTATTATAATAATTGCATTCTGTCACATAATAATGTTGTTACACCCAGATTCATACGATTTTAGACGATTCTAGCAGTCTAGACCAAATCACAGAAAACACGTAATGATATTACATAATGGCAACTTAAACTACTCGCAACTAAATTTGGATTTTAATGATTATAATATATGGTCAGCTAATGTCTACTTGAATTTGGATAAATATGGGGTTTATGAAGCCACTTTCAGCACTGGCAGCACAAACTAAAATTGTGCGAGTTACAAGCGCCTAAGGGCCACATTACAAGCAATATTGCAGTGTACTACACCGCAACGTCACTGAGGCTACAAGCCGCGTCGAAACCATGAGCGATATCGCGATAACGACGTCACAGTGACCAGCACTTAAACATTGCTTGTGGACTTTAGGCCGCGCGTGTCAGTATTGTTTTTTTCCGTCTTTCAGTCGTCAGAATAGAAAGGCATGCCGATAGTGCTACCAGTGGAGATTCAAAGGAAGGTTTTATTCAATGGCGAATTAATGCTAGGTGCACCTCACGAAATCTATAAAAAATTTACAATTCAAATTCTTTTCTTTCTGGGCAATTCCACATTACCCTACCAAACTGAGCAACAGTACCCTTTCATACTTTATACAACTTAAATTTAATGAATTCGCTATAAAACCACTACAAACAAAAGCTATGTTCAAAATAGTTTTACCACCACATAACGTATCGTATAAAAAAAACATTTTTTATGAATATACTTTATTGTAAAGAGCGCACAATCAATAAATATGAAGTAAAGAAAGAAGGAGAATGTTTACTTGTTAATTATTTAATTTTCATTATTGTTAATGGATAAACAACGATCAATTCAATCGCAGCATCTGAGTTAAATTAAATAAAAGTTCGGGAATGTACTGCACTCTTCTCAATAACGACGAATATTTTAAATAATAGCGAAAATTTATGTTCACATGGCAATAGCGTATCAAATGTGAAATTCCAATACATTTTGTGACAAACTGAATAATTTACGAAGATATTATTAAAAAATCTATACACGTTTATGGACACCATTCTCTACTAATCAAACGTTATAGTGGAAACACATTTTTATTGCCTGAAATTGCGTTTTTTTTTCACATTTTATGTTGTTGCAAAGCAAAACTATTTACATAAACCTACAATTACTTGCGTATCTGTACGCAAACACCAAAATTAGTTCACATCGATAAAAACATTAGTGAACAAATTAAATTAATTATTTTACCATATAGAAATATATTTCTTTACAGTAATAAGAACACCTAAAAATCAAATGACTTTTACCATCTTTGCTTTAATGAAAATGATAAGTGTTTATTTTCTTATGCATAAACAACAATTTTGCATAATACCTAAAAACAAGAAGGAATGAATATTAATATTTTCATGTATAAGAAAACACCTAGTACTTATAGAATTACTTTTTCGACGTTAGTCACAGTCAGGAATTTTAGGGTTGCAGATTTAAATCCGACGACAAAGTTGAGGCTACCTTATTGCTCACTTACACCTGCGGGTGTTGCTACATCTAACAATTCAACTAACGACGCCACTGGACTCGACTGCACAAAACAACTAAATATTACCAAAAATTAATTTGATCCAAAAATAAAACGTGATAAACAAAGGCAAAAATAAAGAATTATTATATTTTAGACACGATAGCATCGCTACAAGTGCGGTCCAGTAGCGATAAACAAATTAATCCGAAAATAAACACTTGGTTTCCCACAACCTCGAAAATATGACAACATGTGATGTATAAATCGTTCTTAATATTAGAATGTTACCTTTTATCTTTTAGACTAAATATTAACGACGCAGAAGAAGGGTACTTCAATCTTTAGTTACAAGGTATCACTCGAATATTTAGAAGGAACATGCGTACCGTCAAAGGGCCAAGAGAGAAGCGAGAGTCGTGGTGTAAGCGAGGCGCGAGGAGCCGATGCAGGGCAATGAGGCCGCGCGAGTGTTAGCTCATGGACAACTGCCCGAGGGCCAGTAGCCTCTCCACCGCCGCGTTCACGTCGCCGAACGTCGCGATCAATGCTACAAAAAAAAAGTTAATACGTTCTTTTTTAACGTACCTTTGTTTACTTGAAACCTAACGCGTATACTACGCTAAAAGTCTTGTCCAATATAACGGTCCGAACGCATGATCTGCGTGTTTGCTAGAGCTACCGATACCTGCCGAAATGTTGGTCGCATAATTTCGGTGCTGTCATTCTTATCAAGGTCAGGGATAATTTTAAAAATCATGTTAGGTTTTGTTGTTTTTAGGCGATATTAGTAGTGCATTTAAAGACTCAATATTTTGTGCGGACTAGACTATTTGAGGAGTGTGAAGATAATAAAAAAGGGTATTAAGGTCATTTCTGTGATTTCATAGGACCATATCTGTATTAATGACAGCAAGCGTTAAGGCCTTATAGTCTATTTTTTTTGTATATACACGCAAAAAAGTCCTAACATAATAACAAGAGCAATACAGTATTAGCTGAAGCGAGTGATAGTTCATATATTGCCCTGGCTAGTAGCCAGGAGCATCTCCACCGCCGCGTTCACATCGCCAAACGTCGCGATCAGTGCTGGAAACATACAGCTGTTAAGTGCCTTTACCTAACAGTGTTTCGTATGTGGTACGCAATAGACGCGCAAAAATGTGCTTCAAAATGTAGTAGTGGCGAAGAGTGATTGATTATTCTCAAAAAAGAAATCGGGTCGGTTGATTTCAACAAAAAGTCAATTGTGCAACATTCTACATGAATTATCGCTGTAATATTGCTTTGACTGGCGTGATATGATATGTGATGATATGTTTATCACCGACACAAAAAATGCATTTTTTGCACGAATCAACTAAAATCGAATGCAACGAATTTACGTTTGCACCTGCGTATTGCTAATTACTCTACTCTCTCTCTCATCAACTAAGGATGAACCATCGAGTATATAGAGAAATAGAGACGAAATAAGGTCCATCCATTCATGGCAACTCATCAGACATATGGGCCTTATATCACTTTTAAATATCAACTCTCGTGTGCGCTGAAATCACAAATTAGAAAGCTGAAATAGTACAGCGCCAACCAACTGACCTGTGAGTACGTCTCCGTATATTCCAAAATATTCAGTACTTATTGAAATAAAGATAATATCTATTCTAATATATTCCATTCGGTGGTGTGGGACAAACAACAAAAAATCTAATTACAAAATTAAATATTTAATAGGCAATTTTTTAATTTTCGTCCATTACAGCAAAGCTCCAGTTAAACTGGTCAATCCGAAGTGAAACAAAGGAACGATCCCCCCGTCAATTGTTTCGAATTCGGGCTGGCCAATCGGAGCGCAGTTGTCTTGGCAGAATAGTTTTCAAACAAACTGAATGACATTTTGTCTCTATTTCTGGTTATATACTCGATGGGATGAACATTACGATTTGATTTTTACGAAGATCGACTCAATTGTACATGATTTAGCGATTCTTTGTATCGATATTCATTTAAATGTGATTTTGAAGTAAATCGATTAATGCGATATTAAGGCGAATCGTCTAGATAGAATTCATGATTTAAACAAAACGGTCCTTTTCTGAACCCCTATTTTATATTGACCTGCAAGAAAAGTAGTTAGGCCAACATTTAAGTGCTGTAAGTCTACAATATTTGGCGATTTTCGCTATTTTTGTGCCATATGAACGTTTTTTTCTCACTGGCTAGTATCACTCTAAATGAAAGTCGTAACCGACTGAAGTCAGACTGAAAATTACTTTTTTCTAACGAAATTAATTATGTAACGATTTTTATGAGATCGATTCAAGAGCATCTGATCCGATCTGTGTTTCGATTCAGAGCAAAAAATCATACATCCCTATCATCAACTGGATTTCAGACTTGTGATATCAATTCGCAAAACTCAAACGATACACAAAATTTCTCTCGAGACTCGACGATTTTTTGGCATTTTTGAGATATAAGTTAATTAACTGGTTGCATGGGAACACTGTAAAGTGGGGCTTAGTTATAATCTGTGAAAATTGTAGAACTATAATAAGAAAATCCTATCTACTGGCATGGAAACCTACTTTTCAAATAGTATCTAGATTTTTTTTTAGGAATTGTCGAGACGCGGAAATTAAGTGCGATTGAAAGCTCTGATGGCAAGGGAAAGGGAAGGTCAGCTAGTCGTACAAATCTGTCAGGCGTTTCATAAGTTATTGAAAATGTTGTCGATGGAAAGGTAAAAAATCTATAGAAGCGCCGCCGAGCGAAAACTAGTCAGGGTATTATATTATTGGAATGGGTTTTATTTGTGCATCAATCTCCACGTTTCGTAGCGCTCTGAGCTCTTTTTAGATGCATCAGTAATCCGATAATTTGCAACTATTCATGATGTTTTTGCTTTATAGTAATTTTGAGCTTTTTCCACGGTATTATGCCTCGATGAACAATTTTTATGAACTCTTCACCACTGAAATTGAGTATATTACGTTCGAGGTTCACTGGTAACTCGCTATTTTTGCGTATCATACTAAACATTGTTGCACTTACAGCTCATACTAAGTTAGTAGTAGTCTTATATCTATAGTTTTCTAGACTGACTACAGATGTAAGACGTATGACGACATATATTGTGTTTGTTGCATTCGATAACTCGTTATATAATTGATTTGAAGTAACCACTATAACTTTGATAGTTAATATCTTGGGAACCTACAACTTCAGGTAACTTTGCAGCAAGGCATTTCTTGTTTGAATAAATACCAACTATCGTTTTATATACTGACACCGTTAGTTGAAAGAGCGCTTGTAACAAAAACTCAAATCCGAGAAAATAATGTTAAAAGATATTAAATGGAAACAATATCTGCTGTTTTCAAACGAAAACATGTAGACATTTTCTGCAAACGCAGTACAGATAAACTTATATTATACGAAAAAATATGAATTAAAATATTTTATTATTTAATTATTACATCACCCTTTTTGATTTTCAACTTAGTAAAAAATGTTCGTAAAATACTCAATACTAGGTAAGAACACTTATGTCTTTTCAACTTAGCATAATTACAACTCTATTGTTAAAATTAGTGTAATAATACGATGAAAGGGCAGTATGTGGTTACAATATCTTTTCAATGTCGCAGCTCGACATTTTCAATATTTTTTGTTACTCAAATGAAAGGTAACATTTCCACTTAATTTTAAATACATGTTAGCGTGGGCATTGTGTAACCCTCATTTGGCAAATTAACGTTTTTCAGTAACTACATACATGTAGCGCTTTAACTGAGGAAGAATTAGAAATGTAAATGTGATTTGTACCATTTCATTTACTTAAGTGAATGAAATGTGTAGTTAAAACGAAATAACGTATATATGCAATTATGCCTTTTCACCAATTGGTTTTGTAAAAGCGTCCATTTAACTTAGTTTAACCGTAAAGTGTGGGTAAGTACCCACGCCCTTTTCTCTTACGGTAACTACATACCTAATCTACCTAGGAAAAAAATAGTGGAAGATTCGTCTTTTTTTGCTGATCATGGCAGTACATGTGACTCATTTTTAATAAAAGTGTCACATACGCCTTTTCAACTAACGACGGCAGCATAGGCTCCATACGTGGTCGCCTCTTTGCAAAAGAAAGATATCCCTACGCCCGTCTTGATTTTGCTAATGGGCAATAAATAGTAAGAAAGCACGGAGTATAGCCAGTAAGGTTCTTCGTCCATGGCTGTGGCATATTATTTATAGGATAAACAGTGAAAAGCGGAGCGACGCGCACAAGCGGTTGATTGTCAAAATACGAATGCGTGCAAACTACACGCGAAACAAATAGCACGCGATATATTTACTGTTGTGCACCACACATGTACTTTTTTTTATACTGCGAGATATCGTTCACCGGTTCACTCAAGTGATATATACCTAAAGTGTATAACAGTTCCCAGTTAACTAATTGTTACAATCATTGGCATAAAGTTCAGACGTCGTTCAAAATGTAGAAGAACCTGTTATTGAAAACTCACCTTGCAAGTTAGCCTCCCGATTGAGAAATCCCATGGCGGCAAGTTGTTCCAGCTGTTGCGAGTAACGCTGCTCAGGTGGCTGTTGCGTGTTCGTTTGGTTGTTCGCCATCGCCGACATCATCCGTTGCATGAACTGGATACAAACATAGTAGCTTAACATTAAGTTGTATCTTAAGGCTAGCGAAACAAACGCGGATGAAATTACGCTCTTGCTATTTTGCTTGTAAATAAATAGTATACCTACAGGGTTATTTGCAAAATACAAACAACCTCGCAGGACTATATTACTAACATTTTAATTTAACATTTAGTAGCAGTAGAACTCCTTGTGAAAGAGTTCGTCCAGGAAGTACTGCCACCTTGCCTATTTCTGCCGCCAAGCAGTAATGTGGGTTAAGGGAGCTGGTAAAATTACAAGCACATGAGATTTGTCAACTTATGTCTCAGGGTGACGGGCGCAGTGACAGTGCTCCTCAGATCTTTGCGATTTAAAGTTCTGAGTGGCACTGCAACTGTTATGGACAGGCATGTAGTTTACCATCAGGCGCACAACCTGTTCGCCCCGTCATTTGAGGTTATTTTTTAAAAAAACATCATAAACAACAACTTTTGTTTCATGATTTTTTAAAAACAAATAAATTTACTAAAAATTATCTTTTGAGTGGATGCTGATTTTAAGTATTAAAAAAAAAACGCGAAATATGTTCATCCTTACTGAATCTATTTATAGGAAAACGGTTTCTATTTTCTTTGTTAGTGTAATAAAATATTATTTCAATGATTTTGTGACATTTATTAACAAAACAATCAATCTGCCTAGCTTAATCGTTGTGGAATTTTATCAAAGTTATACATTTGAAACAACAGCTGAGCTGCTTTTTCGGCTTGCAGTCTGGGAAGGTTTGTGAAATATTTCAGCGTGCCTTTTAGGTTATGTCACGACTCGAACATCCGTAATGAATATCAGCTTCGATGAATGCGGCTGAAATGATATTTTCATTTATGCAAATTATTCGCGGATGCAGACGCTGATATTCGCAACAACCCTAGTTTGTTGTGCTCTCTGACTTTTCAGATCTGTTTTCGGAAACGTTAAGGTAGTAAGTTCAAACGTGCAAGCGTCCTCCCCCAGGAGGACTTGGCATCGGACTGGTAATAGGGGTTAAAGTATGAAATTGCCGATTTGTACTGAAAATCTAA
>NW_020654289.1:18441883-18479789 GCF_003589595.1 Hyposmocoma kahamanoa
AACATTTGCGATTATAGACCGTCCACGTGAGCGATAATCGCCTCGCCTTTCAATATTGAACATCTCCGTGTAAACAGAACTCGAAAGCAAAAATCGTATTTCGAGTTTCTGTGCCAGCCGTTTCTACCACGAGTGCAGTGCGCGAGGGTGTTTTGATTATCACTGCTTTTCTAAGACAAGAATTAATGAAACGAGACCGAAAAAAAATTTGGATTAAGAAATGTTATAAAATTTGAAAAAAATAAAAAAATGTACATTTCTCTACAATGCAATGAACTTAATATTATCAGCAGTTCCAAATTTGAATGATTTTTGCGTCATTTCGATATGTCCACAGTCAATACCGCAGTAATCACTGAACTCGAATGGCGTTTCTCGCACTCAAAACGATTCGAACCGATTTGTACGATAATCGTATGAACTTGAAAAAATGTCACACGAGATCGTGTTTAGACAAGTCGAAAACTCGTAAGCAAGAATCTCCTTACTACATATTTCTCCGTGTAAACAGTCGAGGAGGCGATTAAGTTGCTTGCGAATCTCGTATGACATAATCGTAGGCGAGATTTTAGTTCTTGTCTGAATGTAAACATTATGATACGATAATCTTATGGCGATTATTGCTTACGATAATCGCATACGAGTTTTCGTTACGAAGCGTGCGAGAAACTCTCTCCATCTAAATGGGCCTTTAGGCCTATAATTGAATAAAGTGGAGACAAGATCTGTATTTTTAGTATCATTGGTACTTTGTTACTTTGCAGATGTATTTTCATTACGATGATGTTCAATATACTAAAAATACTATTGATTTTATCAATCAATTTATAGTATTACAGTAAATAATATAATAAATAAATAAATATATATATATATATATATAAATATATATATATTTATTTATTTATTTATTTATTTATATAGAATTTTATCAATACACCACTTCGGCCGGCCACATACAGTCAGAATCCCGAATCATAGACGAGAGTGCGAGGCATTGAGTTAAGATGAAAATATATACAGAATTTACGATTGTGTGTTGCGGCCTTACAAAATGGATATGGATATAAATTTTCGGAATTTCGAAAATAGCAAAACCATACAAATCACGGACTTATCATACACATACAGTACTATTCCATTCGAATTTTTTATGTATTTGTATTGAGTATGTTGGCTTGTGCATTTGGAATTCCGCACGGATAAAGCCGTTCCGAATGCAAGTCTTCCATAGATTTTGTAGGGCCGCAACACACAGTCGTAAATTCTGTATGTATTTTCATCTTAACTCAATGCCTCGGACTCTCGTCTCTCAGCTGAATCTTGTTATCCCGAACGGAAATTTGTTTAGTAGCAGTAGAGCTCCTTGTGAAAGAGTTCGTCCAGTATAGTACTGCCACCTTACCTATTTCTGCCGCCAAGCAGTTATGTGTTCCGGTTTTGAAGGGTAAGGGTGCTAGTGAAATTACAGGCACATGGGACTTGACAACGTATGTCTTAGGGTGACGGGCGCAGTGGTAGTGCCCGTCAGATCTTTGAAATTTAAAGCACTGAGTGGCACTGTAACCATTAGGCGCACGACTTGTTCGTCCCGTCACTTGGTCTTATAAAAAAAATGGAAATAAACGTATGTGTGTGATGCATATCCGGCATCTCGATTTGATATTCCGAAACTGAATTTCGAAACTAATTTCGACTGTATGCAGCCAGCCTAAGCGCTCCATTTGATAAATAATGTACATGTTGGGCTTCGATTGGCATAATGCGCTATAACGTCTGCAGTAGTAGGTATCGTATCGGCTAATGGAAACGGACCACCAAATGCCTGCTTTTAAAAAATGTTGCACATCTCGAAATAGTTCTAACTAGCCCGGTGCCCGCGACTTCGTCTGCGTAGAATAAGTACTTCGAGTAGCCTACTTTACTACTTACTTCAGAAATAGTTAGTTCTCCATACAAACTTTCATCCCCTATGTCACCCCCTTTAAGATTTATTGTTGTGATAAAAAGACCTTCTCCTTGGTTTGGATGATGACATTTAGTTTGCCCCTATGTCTTAACGCATTCCTTAGCAAGCAGTGTGTTGGACGTTGACAAATTTACGTTAACGTGACAACACCGTGAAAACAGCGAAACGCGAACGATACATTTTATGAGGAGCCCGGTGTATAGCGTGTGCACAGTATTGTAACCTGTCACGATATCTACAAGTAAGGCTAATCACATCTGTTTGAGCAGTCATATATCCCCTTTTCTACGCACAATTGTAAAATAAGTGGCTTATAGTTGGAGTTACGTGACAACTACTTGCGCGATGACGAGGTACAGGAGTCAGCAAGCCCCATACACATGCACACAATGCCGAATAAAAAGAAAAGCGATAAACATAACGGTGATTACATACCTATTGATTTTACTATCATTTTCTTACGCTTTGAAGTAATAGCAGTACCTCACTATGGTAAATGCTGGTATCATTTGAATATTATAACCACAAAATGTATATTCCTCGAATTTTGATAAATGTGTCGTATCGAAAAGTTTTTGACAAAGTTTTCCGCGCAAACCCGTTCTCTCTATATAGCACAACCTTAACAAATGTATACTGTTGTATATTATGCCTACTATAGGCTTGTCCTGGTGTAATGTGAGTACTCCTTTATTTGGAAACAAAGTAACGAAATATTTGCGAGGAAATCTTGTTCTTTGTTGCTTCTCATCACTTTGATTGACAATGTTGCATAACTTTATAGTTGTCTTAGGGTCGTATTCTAGAACTCTACTCAATGCTCAAGTCAAGACTTGAGTATGATTCAATGCCATTAGGGTCGTATTTCCAGTGCTTGAAATCATACTCAAGTCTGCTCAAATCCTGACTTGAGTATGATTTCAAGCACTAGAAATCATACTCAAGTTCTTGCCATTAAGGTCGTATTTCCTAGACAAAGTAAATACTATTAACTGTTTTCCGCAAAGCAGAAAGAGACAAACTTATGGAAATTGCAAACGAGGAAAAAGACACATCAGAGAACGTAGCTGTCATGCTGCTGCGAACTTATGAAGGTAAAATGTTGGGAGAGGACGACACTTCTCAACCCACCTCACGCACCGCCCCCATTATTCCTATCGAGACTTCACGCAAAAAGAAAAAAAGAAGGAGGTAAGTCACGTGGATTCTTAAATGTTTTCAAGGTTAGATGAGCTGTGCTTCCGTGTGTGCTCAATGGATACGACTTAGTTGCAAGCGTGAGTTTTTCTGTCGACGGCGAGTGAAGTCAAAAAACGAATTCGAGTCCTCGATAAATGCACTAGAGGAAAATTGGTCAGTCCAATTTGTTGAAACAAAAGTTTTTGCCTATCTGTATTGTTTATTTCCCCATAATGTTTGTCATTCAGGTCTCAAATATCAATATGCCTCACAAATTGTCGCTACGAGTCCATCCGCAAGGTGGCCAGTGCGTTTGGTATGCGAGAAGTGTCCGAAGAAGACGCGTGGAACTTTTATTGGACGGACATGAGTGTCTCCGTTGAACGAGCCAAGGAGATGAAACGATTTCAGCGGATTAATCATTTTCCTGGCATGCTTGAGATATGCAGGTACTACCACTTTCTGCTCTCTGGATTAAACGTTTAACTGAAAATTTAATACTTAATGACATTGATGCTAAACGGTTCCTGAAGAAATAATAGAAAAGGACTAGTAGGAAAATCCTTAACGCCGCGAGTGATTGCACGGGTGATATCGTAAATGTGCCAATCATTAGGTACCTGAAAACACAGTTCCCAAAAAGAAAAACTAATTTATTTTCCGAATCCTGCTCTAAAGAAACCACGAAATAAATATGACATAATTTAGTGGTCGAAGTTCGTGGAGTCGAAACAGCTGTAAATAACTTGTTATTATGACAACTGCGGCATAATTAACGAGGTCGCGTGCCGCGGCCCACTTCACTGCATTGCACACCGCCGGTGCAGCGACGATTAATTAAAACTTTCCCGTCCGCAGGAAGGATCTCCTGGCACGGAACTTGAACAGAATGCAGAAAATATATCCAAAAGAATACAATTTTTTCCCCAAAACTTGGTGTCTACCTGCAGAGTGAGTTACCATAACTTTGACGTGCAAGAAATTGACTTTTTAGATATTACTCTAGCATAGACTCGTAAAATGTTCATCGTAAAATAAGTATCTGGTTTCGTTAATACGTGTTGTAGGCAGTTACAATTAGTAGTAGTTACAGTTATTTACAATTACAACTTAATGACATTTACAATTACATCTTAATAGGTACATTTCTGTTCATTTGCTAAAATCACAAGTACATAAAATATTATACCTAGACAGGTAAGTGTTACTCCTACTCCCAATTGTAAATCTATGGCGAAATTATGGATATCTACTTGCAGCGATCTGGCGTTACGTTTACAGAAAATGAATATTTTAGTCATCTTATAACAAAAACAGCAGAAAACAATTTGTACTCACCTTTGTAATATGTCTTAGTTTTGGCGAAGCACTTAACTACGCAAAATCCCGCAAGAACAAAACGTTTATAATAAAGCCGGAATGCGGCAGCCAGGGACGCGGCATCTACCTTACCAAGTCATTGAAGGAAATCAAGCCCACTGACAAACTCATTTGTCAAGTAAGTAACCTGCCATGACCCAAAATAGGGTAAATCAATCATTTAAAAATTGCGAGTATTTTATGTTGATGAATTACAGTCAATCAATTTAGGTAAACAGAAAAATACTTTTTCTATTTATGTAATTTTGTATCCATTTTCGTTTATTGCCAGAACTTTCCCTAGAGGCGGAGCTAGGGGTGATACATGACCTATTCATGTAATTTACTAGTTTATAATATGGTCTTATCTCCAGCTAAAAGATCTACGATCGACCATTTTCTAAAATGTTAGTTAATTCTGTGAGTTTACAAACATCGTTTTATTCATCGTGGTTCTATCACAGAAACGTGAAATAACTTTATTTCCCTGCAAAAACTTTGATATTGTGGTCAGAACGATGAAAAGTTGAAATTTGCGTTCCATTAAGGAAACGTACAAATTTTCAGGTATCTCTTGAGTTAAAGACAAAAGGGAACATTATATTTCAAGTTAATCAACCGTAACTTTAAAAAAATACCGACCACTAAAGTTCGTGGATTTATACATCTATTTGTACATCTAGTTTCTTTGTCGTTAATTAAGGACCGAATTAACGACAAAGAAACTAGAAATGTGTATTTAACTTTTTTTTATAATATCAAGTGGCGGGACGAACAATTTTATACACTCCCGGACACATACTTCGAGCCACCTCACATTTTTATCCTTAAAGGGCTAGAATAAAAAATATAGATAGCATCAAAGAAAAAGGTTTCTCCGGTTTTCTTAATTCAAATTTTCAATAAGGACTTAAGGAAGGTTGCATAATAGTTCTTGATCAATCAAGCATTGTTAATCTAAGAGCATTTAATATTGAAAATACAAGGTGGCTCGAATTACGTGCCCGAGATTATATAATGTCGCCTTACTGTCTCAAACTCGTATCTTAAAGCACAAAGTTAGTGAAATGCAAAAATGGATTGTATATACAAATTTTGCAGGCTGATTTCACATCGCATTTCCTTCATATTTACACTAGCTTTTACCTATTCTTAAAGTAATGCATCCAAATTGGCACCCTTGATAAGAAATTTAAAATAAATGGAAATTTCTGCCATCTCCTGAATAGTCACTCTTAATAAGATACGAGTTTGAGAAAGTAAGGTATCGTACATATATATATTTGCACTGCCACTCAGAGCTTTAAATCGCAAAGATCTGACGGGCACTGCCACTGCGCCCGTCAACCTGAGACGTAAGTTGACAAGTCCCATGTGCCTGTAATTTCACCTGCACCCCTTACCCTTTAAAACCGGAACACACAAATTTACACATTTACATTACTGCTTGGCGGCAGAAATAAGTAAGGTGGATTGCCACCTTACTTATTGGATACTTATTATGGGAGTATTGACTCCCCAGTAGGGCTAGCACGACAGGGCGTGACTTGCGTGAAAGCGACGTAAACCGCGAGATAATGCTTTCTCGGATAGAGATCCCGCGCTTTATGTCGATATCGCGTTAATCGCGCGCTGTCGTGCTAGCCCTACTGGACGAACTCTTTCACAACGAGCTCTACTGCTACTATTTAAGTATATACTAGGGTAGGTATTTTACTAGGTATTTACTTACGCTATGTAAATAGCACGTGACAGCCCCAAAGCAGTTACAGCTACTCGTTTCTACATACTTGCTGCTCAATTAATCTGAAACCAACACTGTCAAACCAGAAGCAGAAGCCTTTTTGAAAATTTATTAGGTACTTAATATATTCTAGGTCAATGAAGTACCTATACAAAGATCATTGACTAAAGGTATAATAATATACTTATAATCATGGTCCTTTATTTTGGTTTCGAACTATCAAATATTTAAGGTCAGATTTCGAGTGCATAGGTACTTATGCATTCGAAATCTGACAGCTGACAGCACTTAATTAAGTGCTGTCTTTCTTTTAAGCCGGTGATTTAGTCTATTTCTTTATTTATTCTAGGTATATTTATCGAAACCGTACCTAGTGGATGGGTACAAGTTCGACATACGAGTATACACACTCATAACATCTTGTGATCCTTTAAGGATATTTGTCTACAATGAAGGATTAGTCAGGTACATACGTAACGTTAATTTTTGTTGTGTTTAATTTTCAAATTATTTCAGTAACTACTTTAAATACGATACTTATATAATTTCTAAGGTTCAAGCTTCTTCGGAGTCATTCAAGTTTGATGGAAACAGACGAATATATTGTTATGAAACTAACAAATCTCACTTCAAATATTGCTCATAAGTTCAAACAAAAATGTAAACTTTTATGAATGGTCCGACGTTCTGGTCGACATATTTTTAACAAAAATATATGATAATTCGAATATATATTGGCACTGTAGAGTAGACTAAACCGAATAATAAATAATTCTTTATATATAATATCTAGTGACGGGACGGAACAAGTCGTGCGCCTGATGGAGATGATGGAGCACACTTGTCAATAACATTTGCAGTGCCAAGCAGAGCTTTAAAGCGCAAAGATCTGAGGGGCACTGCCACTGCGCCCGTCACCCTGACACATAAGTTGATAAGTCCTATGGCCTGTAATTTCGTAAGGATCACGGTCCCTTCAAAACTGGGACATTTAATAAATTTGTATAGACATTTTTATTTAACTTTAATGGGGTAATCAACTAAGTATTTAAAAAAAAACTACAGGGATCCCTAGACTTTTTGGTGTGTGTACCTATACTACAAAGCTAAACGCCTAACTTCTGACTTCGTCTTTCAAAATAATAGGGTTAAAGTATGAAATTGTAATTCCAAGGAGAGAAATAAAAAATGTTTATCAACATAACTTTTATTTATTCAAAGTACGCACCCATTATTATTATATATACAGGCTGTATATTTGAAAGTGGGACATACTTATAGAGTACGTTATATTCCTGATTCTGAAACCAAAGAAATAATAAACTAATGAACTTAAATTTTACAGAAAATATTCTTTTAATTTTTTTTATCGACTACTACTTGAGAACAACATTCGTTATCGAAATCTGTGCACATCACTATTATTGCTCCAACGCAGCGGCGGGTGGCGACACGGCGGCGAAAAACATTGTCGAAAAACACAGGTCGGGGGTATCGCGAGGGCGCGAGCGCATACGCGAAATTGCTCAGTGCACGCGCGACCTTGATCTAACGAAAACACGTAAATTATTTGTACTTCCGCTCGCCTGATCGCCGCAAAATGGATATTTATTCTAACGTCGAATTGACTGAGATGGCGCGACTTTACGCAATAAGTGGTGATAGTGTGAGGCAAGTTATTGAAATGTTCCAAAATCGGAGTTTACGCGGAGGAGGTGAACAGTGTCGAAGTGTTGCGTGAGGAAATTATCTCAGCATTTTATACTGTGAGACAAAATGTGTTTGTGTTGTATAATTTAAAACAAAATTTACTATGCCGTGCAAGACTATGCATTGTGGAAAACGGTGGAGATTTTGAACACTTGCTCCGTACCACGTAAGTGTAAATAAACTGTAAATAACTAAAAAAATTAATCATTGTAAATAATCTGATTTCACATCTTTAACTACGCCAAAAACCTCAATTCTTATTAAATGATAAATAGTTACTAAATCATAAACATCTTTTTACGAGTAGTACGTAAAACATTTCGATGATAGTTCAAGTAAAAAATAATTAACATAAGCTAAAACGTAAATGTGAAATCATTGTTATTGTTGCTGTCTCACTCGGCGCTCGTTTGGTAGTATTCCCACTGCACTCGAAATCAAGCGTAAAGGGAAACGGTTTATTCCTGTTTACAGTACGTACAGTTCAAAACACATTTTGTTGATTTCTTTTTTGTTCTATCACATATCCTAATTTTATTTTAGTCTATGTTAAGTTGTAACATGAGTTACTATGACATGTATGAATATGTCTCACTTTCAAATATACAGCCTGTATAAAGCTACAAATCTTGATTCACTTAGAAAAATAGAATGCATACTTCCTGATATAGTGGAAAAAAGATATTTATACCGTTATACGCGGATAGGCTCCAACGCAAAGAATCAAATATGCGAAGACATGAATGTGGAAAATGTAAACGAGCGATCAACGGCCTGCAAAAACTATAATACATGGGGGATTTATGTGCACTTTTATGAGATACACCTTGGTCAATTTCTGCAGAAAGTAAAAAATGTTCAAAATTCAAGTAAACAGGATGGCTGCCATACAAATTTCGAAGTCTTCTATCACGGAAACTATTCGAGATAGGTAGGAGGTACTAGAAGGAATGTCACAGAGGGTAATAGTGGTCAACTGCCTGTGTAACAAAAAATTCAAGATGGCGAATACAAAATGGCGGCCGAAGAAAAACTTGCTTCGATGCGGCAGAAAATTGGCATGCGGGAGGTCTTTAGGAGTCTTTAATCATAATTTGGAGTCAAAAGTTTTTTCTCGCCATTTTTAATATGGCTGCCATATGTGTTTTTTTCGTTAAAAATAGCTGCCGAAAGAGACTCGCTCTGTTTCAGCTGAAAATTGGCATGGGAGGCCTTTAGAAGTGCCAAATCGAAATTGATTTTTCGCCATTTTCAAATATGGCCGCCATACAATCGTTTGTTGACAGTAGAAAAAAATTGTTCTGATCCCTTCCAAAATGGTCATGTGAGAGTCTCTAGGAGTGCTTGATAATAATTTGTGGTCAACATTAATTTATAGCCATTTTTCAATATGGCTGCCATAGAAGTATTTTTTGGCGGTAAATGAAAATTTGCTCTAATTCACTTGAAAATCGGCATGTGGGCGGCTCTATGGGTTCTATGGGTGTTTAATAATAACTTCCGGTCTAAATTTATTTTTCGCCATTTTTCAATATGGCTGCCTTACAAACTTTTTTAGCGGTTGATAATATTTTGCTCTAATTCTACTGAAAATCGACATGTGGGGTTCTCTATGGGTGTTTAATAATTTGCAGTCAAAATTTACTTTTTGCCATTTATCAATATAGCCTTTATTTATCATTAGAGAGCTATGTTAATTTTTTTAAAGTCATAAGTGCCGAGGTCGATTATAGATTTCACAATTGTTCAAAATGTAAGGCATACTTCCCGATGTAGTGGAAATAATATCTTATTTACTTATACAACTTATAGCGTTGTCGTATCTCTACCGTGTCTCTATTAGATTCTTTTTTATTGAAAGCTACGCCAAAAAGAGAAGTATTTAGGGAAAAAATGCTAGATAATCACTTCAAATTTCTGGTCTCAAACTAGGGAATTTCCTGTACTCTGAGTACCAGATTAACGATAATTCTGAAGGCAATACCCTGACCAAGACCAACTTAAAAAAGGTTTTTTTCATAAATTGGCTCAAATAAGGGATTGAATCTGGAACCTCCTCATCAAGCGCCCATAGAATCACTGTGCCACCGAAGAGCATAAGCACACCAAGCAAGGGTATAGGGCTCATACCTATAAGGGTGCGTACTTTGAATAAATGTATATTGATATATTCAATAATACCTCTGCCATCTTGCTGAAAGTTCATTGTATTCCTTTGCGGTAGAATAGCGAACAGGAAGTTAAGTTATTTTCGACTTCTTCATGGGAATTAAATTGTTTTCTTTTAATCATTTATAATGTTTTGAGCTCAAATATCAAATTTAAGACTCTTTAATACCTATGTAAATTTATCTTACCACACGTTGTAGTTGAGACAATTTGTGCATAATATTTGGTACCCATCCATTTATTTATTTATTTTATCCATTCAGTATAATTGGGGATCATTATTGTGGGTTACATCTAAGCATGCGGCTAATTCCACTGTAGTTTGTGAAGGATCGTCTTCAACAATTATTCACATCACGTCATTATTTACTAAAAGCTCCTGGGTCATTAACGAGGCTCATTTGCCAGTTTACAAATTTCACTGCGGAGTCAAGCAAACCATCAACGAACGCACTGTTGGGTATTTGCTACATTACAGCCACGTCGAAACTTTTAGCAGTTTCTATATTTAATTTTAATATATTAAAGCGAATGTAAATTAATTAAATGAAATGATTTAACTCCAACATTTTTAGA
Source organism: Hyposmocoma kahamanoa (assembly GCF_003589595.1). Lineage (NCBI taxonomy): Eukaryota > Metazoa > Arthropoda > Insecta > Lepidoptera > Cosmopterigidae > Hyposmocoma > Hyposmocoma kahamanoa. Next base: position 18,452,590 of record NW_020654289.1, read on the forward strand.
AGCTTTCAAAGTTGTATTTGAATAGTTTTTGATCTGTAAGTAGATACTTCATTTCATTTCAAAGTGACCATGAATGGGGAATTTCATACTTTAACCTCTAATATTAAAATTGATCTAGTTACGAAGAGAAAGAGATGAGTCTCACTGAGTTCACTTTCATTCAGATTCGCAACGAGTCGATACGCTGACCCGAACGTTAACAACACCACAAACGTTTTCATGCATCTAACGAATTACGCGCTCAACAAACACAGCCGAACTTATGTCTACGATTCTGAAGCTGGCAGCAAACGGTAACAACATTATTTCATTTATTTCCGTTATTTATTCGGATCAGAGTGTGTGATCAAAGTTTTGATTAAGTTGTTGTAAAAATCATTCCCGTTGAAGCAATATTTCTTTCGATGCCTGTCTACTAAAGACGGGTTCCTTAGCTTGGAGGTATGACCAATCTACGAGAAGAGATAACTCTTTTATTGCCTTGAAAAAAATTACAAATTTTAAATACGTGGTGTCTTAAATCGTTTGTTATGTTTTGGGGCGTCAGCAAGATATCGACTCTGAACAAGATCCTGCTGTCGCAAGGCATCGATTTGGACCGACTGTGGCACTCCATCGACCAGGTCATCGTCAAGACCATTATCTCCGCGTGGCCTATCCTCAAGCATAGCTATCACGCTTGTTTCCCATCGCATGATATGGTAATTATGCTACATATATTGTACTGTACTGCCTTGCTACGAGATCTGACATGGCGAGGAATTACATATTGCTGTGAACGACACTTTCAGGTGCATGCTTGCTTTGAAATACTTGGATTCGACATACTTCTGGACCATAAGCTTCATCCTTATATTTTAGAAGTAAGTACTCTTTACCTTTTGCTACATTTGGTCTACCTACTCCTGTATTCTATATTGTTTGTAAGATAAATAATTCCTGTCGTCGTAGGTTAACCATTCGCCAAGTTTCCACACTGACACGCAGCTCGACCGGGATGTAAAAGAATCGTTGCTAACTGACACTTTCACTATGTTAAACATTTGGCAATGCGATAAAAAACGCGTGCTAGAAGAAGATCGCAAGCGCATACGTGATAGACTACTGCAAACTAACAAGTAAGTTGATAACTTAGTTCAGACCATTTTCAAGGTTATTTTGGGGAATTTATGTTTGATGTTAAATGTTGTGTGTTTTTCAAGTAAGTATTTTTTTTATGTATTACAATTGACTCAAAGGAGGTATGCATTGATTAAAATTGTGAATAAATTAACTTGAAAGGCTTGCGTTCAGATAAATCAAACAAGAATTTAAGAAAGTGTAAAGAGTTAGTCTTGAAAATAGGTGGTGTCAATAAGCGGCCGCAAAGAGCGGAGGGGTATTAAAATAATTAATAACACTACAATAATTTATGGCTTATTTAAAAATCGCTTTCTGAAACGTTTCGTACCTACTGCGTTTACACAAAATCCTATATTCTCCTCTACTCTTTGTTCCCCGCAGCACATTCTTCGGCTCAAAATCTCCTCCGGCTCTTTCCACGGCTTTCAGCCTTTTACTCAGCGACAGGTATCGTCCATTAATATCTTTCAAATTTTATTAGTAGACAGAAGATGTTATAAATATCTGATATTTATTAGATAAAAAAAAGACGTTGTTTCCGCTGCAGTTGTATTATGTAGTATATGTTTTAACACTAATGGTTGGTTTCCAAGACTTTTCCATTGTACTAAGTAGGTATTAAACTATTTTATAATCCCAATGCGATCCAAATGTCACGTGCACAAGGCATTTTGAACTTGGACAGTTCTTATCGCAAGCGGCATAGAGTTGTGTTTAAATCTTGAGTTTGAAGCTTGACATACTCTTGACCCTGGAATTTGCAGCTGTAAAGTTCTTTCACGGAAATGTTATTATTTAATTTAATTGTTTACAGATTTGCAGAGTATACTCCTGTAGAGGAAAAAGAGCCGGAGAAGAGTCCTTGGCAGATGCAAATACAGTGGGAGGAAACTCACCTTGGAAACTTTAGGTAAATGAAAGTATTATTCTTCGAAAAGTTTTTCGAGAAACTGCTGATATGTTTTTATACCTAAAAACCACTGTCCCAAAAGTTTTTGACTTTAAAGCCTTTTAGCAACGCCTGACCCGAAACGAAATACAGATGGATCCCTAAAACGAAAACCGTATCTTCAAATTAAGAACATAGTTCGGTATAGTTAAACTTGGTAATATATTTCCCAGACGTGTTTACCCAGTTGGAGAACAGTATGCGTCGCTGTTCCAACAGCCTTCAGGCTCGTTGTATACAGCAACAGCTTCATCACGTGCGCGCGGCGACTGCACGCGTTTACAAAGGGAAGAGTTCCAAGTAAGTCGTTTGGATTAGAATCTAATCCAAAGTTCACCATATCCACTAAAAATGATTGATGAAAGGTAAAGGTATTCAACTTGGGATATGGACAACAATTTATTCAGAACGTCTAAACAATTTATGTGGAATAAACATAATTTCGTTAAGTATGTATATCTGCTACATTCCAGCAAACGAAAGCCAAAGCAGAAGCGCTTAAAAAACCGTCCCAAACTATGGGGCCCAAGGTGTCCAAAGAAGAAAAGAAGGCGAGTGAAGAGACAATAGCTACAGCAGTTACATCCGCTACTGTAACTGCGACAGTCGATAAAAATGAGAAAGAAAAACTTAAGACAAACAAGGCCAAAGTTGAAAGGGATAAACGCAAAGAGAAAGAAAAGGAAGACAGAGAACGGAATAGGCTAACGGCAAAACCTTCAATAGCGTTGCAATCGGTACGGCATGATTCTATTTTATATTCGAACAATTTTCACAATTTCTAAAGAGCAACAAGGAAAAGTAAAGTATTAGATAGACTAGTGAAAGATTAATTTAAACATAGCACAATAATAGGATACAGGTCCAGTTAGATCAATTTACATAACAATGGCGGATTAATTTAGGTAGAGGCTCAAAGTTTATGAATGATTTTCGAATGCTTTTAGCTACCCGAAAAGGAAATAAAGCCACCTTATGTGCTGTGCTCTTTCGAGCCAGATCCCATAGTGGAGAAGGAAGAACGGGAACGGGTCAACTTACTCGCTCAAAGGGACTTTCTTATACGCAGCTACGGGATGCTCGAGCAGGTAATTCTCTCCTAATTTGTTCAGCAACGTAATGCCTCGACCAGCGTTTATCGAGTCAGTTGGATTCAGCATCATACTACAGACACGGGCACCATAGACACTACAATAATAGATCCCATCACAAAATTTTATTTTAATTTAACGAGTATATAACGTGAAATATTAGCAGAAACTCGGGTAACAAATGCATTTGTTTGTACATTTAGATCTACCTAGTTATGAAAAAAATGGGAACGCTTAGACCAGAAGATGAACGCAAATATGGTGTCTACGGGCGCCTCGCAGTTGTTTCTAGCTCACCAAAGGTAACGTTCTATGGTCATTTTCTTTTTACAAACAGTAGTAGCAACAAGTGTTGACTGTGTTAAGCAAAGTACCAATACCGTATAAGTGTATCAATCAGTGGCGGATTTACAGTCTTGGCCGCCCTAGGCCTCAGGCCATGTAGTCAGTACCTACCAGCCGCCCCTTTCTCAGCACTCATCATATATTGGTAGACTACATAATGAATTTACTTTACTGCCAACTTTTATCGAAATCGATTCAGAAATTTAATACTTTTAATATTTTTCTAGAACATCGATTTGATTTACCTCTGTTAGGTTCGGGGTGCACGTCAGTAAAGCGCTAAGCCGGCATGATTTTTTCCGACATCTCCAACATTTATTTTATATTATTTATTTAAGGTTATATACAGGCCAACTTTCACAAAACCTAAATAAATTATACACTTCATCTAATTCAATCACTCTGTCTAATGGTGAACACTATATCTATGGTGAAAACCGTCAGTTCAGTAGTTTTTGAGTTTATCGCGATCAGACAGACAGACAGACGCTGTAGTGATAATATGTAGTGATTAGATTATACATTACATTATAGATATATAAATTTTCTACATTAAATGTACGACAGTGAATTAGGAAGATTGTTATACGATGCGGTGCGGTGCGGCCCGCCATAATGTGCGTGAGCCTTTAGAATATTTAGGTAAATATATATAAATATTTAATAATACTTTGAGTAATTTTTTGTCACAATTGGCCTCCCCTAAAATCTGGTCGCCCTAGACCCGGGCCTACTGGGCCTTAGGGCCAAATCCGCCACTGGTACCCAATAGGTACTATATACACGACTACGCTGTCTTGTATCGTGATTAGCAGTCCTCTTGTGTTATTGGTCCATGCTTTAAACTAAATAAATATTAGACAACATTACATATGTTGCTCCGGTCTCGGAGTAAGTAACTGAAGCACTTGTGTTATGAAAATCGGTAACAACGACGGTACCACAAGAGACCAATTAAACCCAGGACCTCAGAGATGGCGACACCATGAAAACCGGTGTGGAAGCCACTCGACTATGGAGGTCGTCCAAACTATTGTGACACTTATGACAATAGGTCAAACGTACCTTCTTTCAGTAAGTAGGTATATATTTAAATTCCTATAGGAATAAATTTATTATTATAATAAATTACATTATGAGTTACTCATATCCGCCTGTGTTATGTATAGCGTGACTTACTCAGGTATTCGAAATGCTTATAAATAACAATTTTATGAATAAAAAGTAATGAATACAAATATTATGAATAGTGATGATTAGACGAAACCAATATGGATCTCTGCTGGGCGTCACATATATGTGTTTATAAAGTCAATAAGGGGCTTATTAATTACATATTTTGATAAAATGTGGACACAAAAGAAACACGCCACATATACCTGTTTATGAAATAAAAATATTAAATAATTGTAATGTTCTCAGACCATTTCATGGAATCCGTTGGTGCCTAGCTCTTTCTTAGGCCAACACAATGTCTGTATTTTTTATTCCAAAACAAATAATTGCGCTGTGAATTGGCTCTTTGAACATTATAAACACTGATCAAAATTAATCAACCATTAACTTACATCAACTTAAAATGTTGTGTTTGCCTACAGAAAGTGTGACGACATAAGCAGATAAAACGTAAAATTAGATGTAAGAAGTAACATGCGCAACAAATGGAAAAATTATATGTGCAGTTTGCCAAAAAGAAGATGACACACAAAGTTGAGCATACTCGCAAACATACTGAACATCAGTTGGACGATGGTAAGGTCCCATTATACTACCGATATTCTTGAGAATAATTTGTCAACATTTCTGATATTGGCAAAGTTCACAGAGTTGTTCATTACCCTACTGTAACCGGGCATTGTTTAATGAAGAATCTAAATGTGGCGTTTTAATGTTTGTACCTGCCACAGAATTTCAAATGTGATGAGTGTAAGGGAAACCAGGGCAGAATGAGTCCCCTAACGTTTAACATCAAATTAAGGGCTCTGTAAAAGAAAACATCAGAAATCAAGTCATAGAATCATATATTTATTGTTTTAGGAATATAATAATTGCACAAACATTAAGAACAAACAGTAATATCTCGGTGATTTTTTTTTAATGCGAAAATTCTCGTTCTGCCCCGTACCGTGGGGCAGAATGAGCAACCAAATCAAAAAAGTGAAAATGTGTTTTACTTGCGATAAATACCGTCTGCCATTTGAGTTTCTGTATTAAAGGGATGTTTGCAGCAAGTTTAAATACAAACGAGCATAGTTCTTTCATTGTAACTCCAAATAGACTTCTTTGCATTTCTATAAATAAATGTATTTTGAAACAACTTCTGATCCTTGGTCGGCAGTAAAAACCAGGTGAATTTTTCCAACAGATTAATCTGAAGTCTTTTCTTAACATATCTTTGTAAAGCAGTTCTAGGTACGGAATAGGAAGCGCTGGCTTTTTTGTACCCCATTTTGTTTTTTATGACAGCATCCACAGCAAGCTCTATCTGTCGAGCAGCATTGCCTGTTGATTTTTCTTACGTAATTAAACACCATCTAAAACAATCGTAGGGAATAAGTTGCGTAAGATCAGCTTTCATAAAATAATTAAGAATACGGAATGGGACGGACTGACCCCTAGCCCATTCTACCCCGATATGGGGCTCAATCTGCCCTGCCTATTCTGTCCCAGGACCAAAGTTTCAGATAAATGTAAATGACTTATTGATTTTTAATTAACCAGTAAACACATACTAATCGCATGTATATAAATAGTGCATCTAGCGACTAATATTATAAGCCGTAAAAAACTATGATAACAAGAAAACTTACCTTCAATCAAAGCTCAGTCAAAATGGTCAAAACTGTAACAGTCATTGAATAATCGATACTGTCGATGTCGATAATTATGCAAAAATGAGGTAACACCAAAACTGTGCCAATAGTATTGTGTATATCTGACTATGACGCTGAATAAATAGACTAATAATAATTAAGGATGTTAATTCAAAATAATATATAATATGTCCAGAACTTCGCGTCGCCGTTGAGTGCCGAGACATGGTGATGTACCCGCACCAGGTAAACTTGGTGCGTAGACGTCGTTCGCTGCAACCGCGCGGCTTCTACACCATGGTAAACGATTACGTCAGTACCTTTCTTACGTATTATTTTTTAGGTATTTATCCTTAGAATAATAACGCATAGAAACCTAGTCCGCACACGCTAAGTGAGGCAAATTGAAGCGCTCGCAATGGGCATATACGAGCGGGCGGGCCGTCAGTGCTCAAGGTCAACTTGCACCGCGAACAGATCAAGAATTTTATCTAAAAATGACAAAATGTGCGGTAAATGAGTGTGAAAATACGTCAGACAAACATAAAATAGGTACTAACATCACATTCCACAAGGAAGTAACGCGTTTCAACTTGTATTTTTATATAAATATTCACTAAAACCCAAAATTAACCTACTACTGAAACTAGCCTACATGAATTTGATTTTTGCCTCACTTGTGACAGTTCGTTTGATTTGAAACTATCATTCTATGCGTTATTATTCTAAGTATTTATCATATTTTTTTGGATCGGTGTGTTTGCGTCATAACGTAGGATTTGTTACTTATTCCTTAATCACATTCACGCCAAAATTTATCATAGCGGAAACTCTATTATGAATCTTGAACCTATAATTCAGTAGCAGTAGAGCTCATGTGGAGAAGAGTCCTCATCATCACTGTCAATCACTATAGGCTTCATAAGAAGGCTCAAGGTTGCCCAAAGGGCAGGAGGATATCAGCAAGGAACTAGAGTAACCGAGATAGCCCAAAATACTATATGAAATACAGTATACAGACAGTGGACGAGGCACATTACTCGCAGAACACGTAACCGATGGGACAAAGAGTCCTCGAGTGGCGACCGCGTAGCGGAAGGTAAAGCGTGGGTAGACCACCCACAAGGTGGACCGATGCCCTGCTGGTGAAGGTTACAGGTATCCGCTGGATACAGCACAAGCTTTGAGGGTAGCCTATATTCAGCAGTGGACGTCTTTCAACTGAAATGATGAGAGCTCACTGTGAAAGAGTTCTGCCGCCAAGCAGTAATGTCAGCATTACTGTGTTCCGGTTTTGAAGGGTAATTGCGCTGGTGGAACTACAGGCACACGGGACGTGTTTTTGTCCCAGAGTGACGACTGCAATGGCCCCTCAGATATTTTCAGTTTAAAGCTCTGCAATTATTATAAGTAGGCGTGTCGCTTGCCACTAGGCGCACGACTTGTTGGGCCTCATGGCTCGATATCACGAAAAGAACTATTTCAATAATTGATCGAAATATAGAAAGTGGGATTAATATTGTATTTTTTGTCATAACGAGTAATTTTCGGTTATAATGCGGAATTATACATAACCTTAAATTATTTTAATTTAATATCGGGACTTTAAATGCGGGTGTCAACATCTTCTAGCCGTGGAGTTTTTTTTAACTACCCGCATCATTTATTTATGCACTTAGAGACCATAGACATTGCAACACTTCCGAAACGTCGAGGTAAATAAAATTTATTTATACACGATTAAGTCCCGATATTAAACTCAAACGTGGGAAAATTGTGAAATGTACCGTCTCTCTCCAGAAGATAGAGTTCCGCAAAATGACGAGGGCATCTAACTATCTTCACTACAATAATAATATGTTTCTATTCACAGGTACACCACAACAGGTAGCATTGTAATTATGAGTAACGTAGTGCCGTCATGTGTTCAGGACGCTGTGCCTTCTACATTAGTGTGAAAATATTATCCCAAATGTAGTTGTAACTTCGAACATGTTCGATTATCGATGTTAGTCGCCATTTTTATTATATTAGTGGCCCATATTACAATGTTTATAAATAGATTTCTTTTTTTTATTGATATTCTTTTGTATACCATCTCATTTTGGGAAACTAAATTTTACAAAAAAAAATGTTATATGGTAAATTCTGGTGGATAGAAAATTAAGTAACACCATGAGAGAATATATTTTCCTTTTATTATATAATGGTCGTATTTATTTCTGTTACGCTATAAAATCTTACAAAATAGCTACGTCTAATTCCATTGCTCTCGTTATTCTTTTCGACATGGAAACGATTTGTGATCGTGAATATAACAGGACTCCTGAAAAGAATACTCGTACAAATTCCACGGGAATTGAACAAAAATGTAGCTCCATCGAACTTCTTTTCTTAAATCTAGATAGTCTTGAATTGTACAACATGTTGCAAGTTAAATTGTACAACATGTTGAAGTTGAATTGTACCAGAAGTTAAATTGTACAACATATTGTGAATTGTACATACAACTTATAAAAGTCCTGCTTTTTTATTATTATTCAACTGAGAGAATCATCACGGTCACATAAAAATTGCACATCATTGTACTATTATAATATCCTTTATAATTTGATTTGTCACTTCCTTGGATAAAAGTTTCCGATTGTTAAAGCCCAATCACGACTGGTCAACTTAAATATTCTAGTCTAATACTGTATCCACGTCACAAATGGAGTAGATTTAAATTGACCAATCATATAGTCGTAGATTTGAAATTAAGGTGAACAAAGCTATTTTAAGGTTGTTTTATATGGACAAAATTCTAAGAGAACTCTGTTTCAATAGGACTAGTTATTATCTTCACCTTATTATTTTCTAGACAATCATTAAGGCCCGGCGCCCACTGATGGGACGGCATGGCAAGGGATTTTCATGTGACCAATAATATACCCTAATTGTATGGCGTTGTAGTTGAGAGTTTAGAGGTTTAAAACTTTCTTTTCATTTTATTTAATTTGATTTGACTTGGTGATATTTTTTTTTCAAATAAGTTGTTATAATTAAATTCGTTAAATAAATTTAAAAACTCTTTACATTTTGTTTCTGGTCCCTATCATTTAATTGCTTGCTGTAAATACTATGGACAACAAAGAACAACATTTGCCATGGAACTATCAACGTAATGGAACGACGGCACAAGAAATTGCCTCTGTACCATCAATGGAACTGTCTAATGGTATTACGGTATAGAAAGGGACATTTCAATGACAATACAAATAGCTTAGGGATACCGAGCCAGCAACCAACGGAATACTTCGGCATCATCATACTTTGGCAGGCTTCAAAACGCCGAGTGTGACTGCAGTGTAGAGGAGGGGGCAGGAACGGCTGTTAGTAGTAGATGGCATGTTTCGGCAATCCTAAGGATGGACGGCGTACTTAAATATACTGCGGCAAGTCTAAGGATGCTGCGATATGCGTAAGGATACCACGGCATAATTACCGTCAGTGTGCGCTTGCACATAGGATGCCGAAGGTTCCCTTGTCGTGCTGCCAATGGACGCCGGGCCTAATTTTTTTCCCAAATTAATATAATAATCATAAAATAAGTACTTGGTACTTGGTGCAACGGGCTGGTTTCCGCAACTCGACGACAAAGCGCCTATTTTGCGTGTGGTGTAACATAAGTAAAATAAGCAACAGCCCCTTTCTTTGCATCCTTTGAAAGTGAGTGCTCACTGTAACATATGAGTCCAACTATAATATAGTTCGGAAGTGATCAAAACTGCAGCCTTTTGGCAAGGGTGCCTCCATCAATGTTTTCCAGAAGTTTCCTCTTCAGGGAGGGTTTCTCTTGCTCGACTTTTGTGATGTTTGTCGGTAGCGGCAGCTTGTTGCCTACCGTAGGTGCTGGTTTATTACTGAAACAAATAAAAAGGAGATTGTCATAAAAATTTAATCAATATCCCCATACTCATTATTGGTTTTAGAGTAAAATATTTTCACTAGATATTGTTTGTATGTGTGAATGTCTTATTCAACAGTTCTTGTCATCGGTAATCTTGTGCTAAGTATAACCCGGTTGTATTGAGCGAAAAACCCTTTACTCACCTAAAGTAAGGCATCTGCAGGGCTTGCGTGCAATCGCAGCGGCTGGGCGGGTAGAGCGCTAACAGGCTCTCCAGCAGCTGGATAAGGTCGTCTGATGCCGCGCTGAAGATGTGCCGCAGCTGTTGGGGCGGGAACTGCTTGAACTGTACGTAGTCTGAGAGACTCTTTAGACCCTGCAACAAAATGGGACATTATGAAGTCCATGCGTCTCGCTAGCGCCACCAAGCTGCTGTTGAACCAATTACTGGATGGAAGGATTAAGGCGTTACTTTGCGGAAGTCCATGTTAATAAAAATGGAAGTAAATTAATTTGCTACTCCCCGAACCCAGTGAAGAAGAGTCTTTGGCTGAGTGTCGAGCAGTCAACAGCCCCTGAGAATGCCACATGGAGAGGCGAAACACGTGTCGGGTATATTTTTGGTGGTAGTTTGTAACTGTAGTTTGTGTTATTTATTTTATTAATTTTATGCGGGGGAGGGTGGGATAATTAACTGCATGAAAAAATATTTAACACAAGCGCAGCTATTTTCACGATTTAACCTCCACTGGGTTCGCGGAGTAGCAAATTCATTTACTTCCATTTTTATTTGCTATTGAACCTTCATTATTTTAGATTTTAGTATAAATATTGTGTGCTTGATTTACTATACAACATGGCATGACAGTGGTCACTATTGACACAACGATTAAACAAACACAATCACAGATGTCGCTTACGGCGTCGAAAGCCGAAAAAACTCAATACAAAGATCTATAACAGACACATTAATAGTCGGTCTTTTTTGAAGATGGAGAAATGACATTTGCAGGGTTGTCAGTTTTCGTAAGATTTTAAATAGGCATGTAGCGTTGTCGACAATTTTATTTTTAGTCCGCTGCATGCGATGCGACCGTTTTCGTTTGGCGCATTGTATCACGAAGTCTATAGCTTCTGCTATTTGTACATACCTTTATAATTCAGGAACATATCAAAGGGCATTGGCCAATTCCTATATAAATTTTTGTTGACATAATTTGTATGCGTCAGTTTATGAAAAATATGTGAGGATATAGAGTTGAAAGTCCTGAACGAATTTTGTTTTGTGTTTACTAGTTTGGGAACTCAGGAATTAAAGTTATTCCTGTTTGAAGTTTAGTGTTACGTAATTGGATAAAATATATTCGGTTTATTATTATATCAAAATAAATTACAAAAGCCTTAACCATAGTTAATAAAAGCTGAATGGTGCCGTGGACTTGTGACGTGACGAAAGTTCAGAAGAAATTATTTTGTATATGTACTGGTATGGTCAAAAGGCATGAAGTTAAGCCATAACAAAAAAACTCAGTTAATTAATAGCATACCATAGACTATATTGCACTAGCAACTCGAACACAAATTATGTTTTTGTGAAACGTGCCATCTATCCCTGATTTTGGAAACTTTTTGTCAGTTTTACCATTTTCTCGGGTGGTTATTATCCATAAGTAGGTATTGAAATTCCTTTTTTGGCTTCTAGATGTTGCTCAACGTTAAAAAATTGATAGTTGTAGATATCAGTCCGGTTACATACTAATTAGTCATTAGAGTTTCTTTTAAATATGATTTTATTTCCAGACTTAGATAGGCCGCTATTATAATTTGAAAAACCTAATGAATTTATTTTATTCAAACTTGTAATTAAGACATTTGAAGACGCTAACGAATTCTTTTAACTATGATTTTGCCATCGTTCTTTTTTAGTGATTCAACAGTTTTACGTAAAGTTTACAATTTTGTGTGATGTGTTATTATTATTTATAATGCAATCTACTAGTAGGAGACACTATCTTATTTAAAGCCGTCTTAATTATTACTGAATAACCAAACACTTACGGGCCAATTTTCTTCATTAGGCGTGCCAAAGACCTGAAAGATGCGAGACAGCTGGTCGAGATCAGTCTCGCCTGGCAGGAAAGGCACACGGAGTAGTAGTTCAGCTAATATACAGCCCACGGCCCACATGTCCACACCTGTACCGTATTGTCGAGCGCCGAATAGAAGTTCCGGTGATCTGTGGATACAGATTATTTTTGGTCTGATGTGAAATCTTCTTGTCTATGTCAGTCAAGAAGAAACATACTTTATTGTTGTTTTGTTTTGATTTGCTTGAGTATTATTGTGTATAGAGCTGTAAATCCGCACTCGAAGCGATCAAAATTTTGCCGCGCTCGGCGCTGGCTGGACGCCACCATATACTCGCCTCTCGTGGATCGAACCGCAAGATGGCGAAAATCCTTGATCGCGTAGTTGTCGCACGCGTCGTGCAAGTTTTTGTTTTTTGTATAAACCTATTGTAATGCAACAATTTTGTGATCTTAACGATAAATACGCACAATAAAAGTGTTTTCAAAGTTTTTGGAGTTTTACATAAACCTTTTAGTTTTAATTATTAATACAAAGATCAGATTTACTTAGACCAGGCAATTTGTTATACATTTTTGTGAACATGACGTATGGCCTAGACGAATGTAGAATTAATCTTGATCTAGGTAGAATTAGTCTATTTTTAATCTATTAAATGAATATATATAGATTGCAATGTTATAGTTGACGAAACACCAACTCGTCTTATCGCTTTATCTTTAGAGTACAATAGGGCAAAAGATTGAGCTGTCTGGGTAACGTATGTAGTATCTATATAGTGCAAACATATACCCACAGTTTACAAAAACGACTTGGATATGTAAAGAAACAGTTCGAAACTAAAATTCAGAAAAAGCGCTTAGTGCACCAGCTCTCATAACACGTCGTCGGTGGACCAAGATCATTACGTTCATGTACACTTTAAGTAAAAGAAGTGTAATTAATGCTTTATTACCCTATTGTCATAGAAAGTATAATCTGTTTCAAGCTGTAACATTCATCAGTGCAAGTAATATTTCCTCAGCTATACCTACATCGTTGTCAAGTATGGTTGCTCCTTTTCTAATTAATACACTCACTTAACATAGCCTCGCACTAGGGAAATACTGTGTCGCGGGTGCAATGGACACACACATAGACAATCACAAATTACACTCAAACTCACGAGAGATATAAATATTGGCCATACAAATATTTCTCCTGGCGCAGGTTTCGAACCTGGGACCTCTGCGTGGCAGTCTGGCATGGTAACCATTCAGCCACAGAGGCAGTTAAATTAGACCCACTCTAAGGGTCGTATTCCAGAACTCTACTCAATGCTCAAATCAGGACTTGAGTATGATTTCTCCTGCTTTAAATCATACTCAAGTCCTGACTTGAGCATTCAATAAAGTTCTGGAATACGAGCCCTAGAGCTCTAGGCTGTCGATTAACAGATGTGATGAAATATTATCATTCCTAACCTGTACCATCTGGTGACCACTTGATGTGTGTTTATCCTAGTAGGAGAGCCAAATGCCTTTGCCAGACCGAAGTCACCAATCTTCAATATTCCTTCCTTGTTTATGAGCAAGTTGTTTGGCTTTAGATCTCTGTGCAGTATCCAGTTTTGATGCAAGTATTCCAAGCCTGTTAACAAGTATGTTAATGGTGTTATCACATGTGTTCCAGACAAGTCAGTTCTGAAAGGACTTAAAATTCAAAATTTGTACTAATTGCTAATTAAATTATTAGATGAAGAGTGTATTACTGAACAATTTAAGCACCATAATTGACCAAGTAAATTATATTAGACATTGGAATATGCCGAGTGGATAATACCTTCATCTGAAATTCCGGACTTATCACATTTATATTAATTTTGACCTTCTAAGCAATCTACAATGATAACACGCTAAACGCCCATATAATTACATTGTACTGCTTCAGGCGCAAGCAAGGATGACCTTAGTTTTGTATGAAAAACGCATATAGATTATTAGTCTTTATAGATAAATGGAATATAGTGCTAAATTTGAATGCGACATTTTCATTGTAATGTACACTGGATGTTTTGTGATCATAGGAATAACAGAATCTGGATCTGAATCATGTCACATATTATGTAGATTTTGTTAAAGTACAGTCAAATTTATATCAAGCTGTACATTTTTATTAAAATATTGCTTCCAGGGTAACGGAACATGCTCTGACAATGTACAGCTTGATGTGGTGCCTTTTGTACATGGGGTCTAAGGAGGTTATGTGTAACTAGCAATTATTTCAGTATGGTAGTGTAGTAATAAGCAAAGTTTGGAATTGTTACTAAAACTATTGAGTTCAAGGTCAACCAAAAAATTTATAAAATCTATTTTTTCAGATCTCGAATTGCGCATAGGTACTCTTTTTTTTTCTAGCAAACAATAGTTTTGGGCGCTTTACAGGTCTCATGGTTACAACTGACTGACTAAAACTATTTTGTTTACTATTTATAACTTGTAAATAATATTTTTTGCCTAAAATTTTTTCTCATTTTGCGATTTCAGGTACTATCCATTCTATGTTTATTACTAGAAGTTTAGGTGAATATATTCTGCCTATTCCAATCTGTTATTATAATAATAGTAGAATATCAAGGAAGTACGAAAAATAAATCCAATTGATTCTTACCTTTTAATGTCATAATCATATAAGCCTTAACATTGGCAGGTGTAAGTACAATGTGATTGTCCTTAACTATTATTTCTAAATCAGTGTCCATGAAATCAAACACTAGTGACACATTTGATTTTTGTCCAAAAACGTCTGTAATGAACAAAAATTAGATTTACAAAATTTATATAAGAGCATGTGTTATCTGAAAAATTAGGCTACTGCTGGTAGGGTAATCTGTCCAGATCCAGCCTATGTATTCTAGGTATTTTTATTGCAAAGCAGCAGTGCTTTTCAATTGCAATATAGAGCCAATGCAATTGCAGACAAAAGAGATTAAATAAATTAAATCTTTCGTGTCAGTAATGTCAATAGGGCTAGCATGACGGGGCGTAACTTGCGCGAGAGCGATCTTGTATTTTTTTTATTACATTAGGGGGAATTATGCTATATATAATAGAAATGACACACTATTGTTTTTTAAGTAACAAAAGAAAGTACCGTTATTCAACAGCGCGAGATGGGTCCAGGTACATTGGCTGTTAAAAAACCTGCGCACGCGCATCGTCAAGTAACGATGTTATTTATTTATTTATTCAAAAGTAACAGCAATTACATTTATTATAAATTCTTAATAATATTTTAAATAAGTAATCGCTACAACATTTATTATCTTATTTACATCCTATTTCAAATTCAATTCTAAAACTTAAATTGAATAAAAACCAAAATTGAATTTAAAAACAGGACGTAAATATTACCTTACTTACTTACTTACCTATTTCTGCCGCCAAGCAATAATGCCAGCATTACTGTCTTCTGGTTTTGTAGGGTAAGGGTGATGGTGAAATTACAGGCACATGGGACTTGTCAACTTATATCTCAGGGTGACGGGCACAGTGGCAGTGCCCCTCAGATCTTTGCGATTTGAAGCTCTGAGTGGCACTGCAACTGTTATGGACAGGCGTGTAGCTTACCACTACCTTACTACTTTTAACTTACTTGATATTATAAAAAAATATATATTTTAAAACAGTTGTTAAAACCTAAAATGTGGCCCCTGAAAAATTATTTGAAATTTCAACAAAACCCTGATGATATGTTTATGTAGTAATATAAAAAAGTATGCCAAAGTCACAAACCCCAATACACAACATACCTAATAATCCTATCAAATTAACATGCTGCAACTCCTGTAGCAGCTTAATCTCTCTAAGAGCAGTCCTGTTAATACCATCTTGAGCTTCCAGTCTTGATCCAATTTTAATCTTTTTTACTGCCACTATCTTTTCTGTTTTAACATCTCGGGCTTTATATACTGTGGCAAACTGAAAAAAAAATAGAAATTTTATACAAGACTATTACAAGGTTTTTAGTCATTGTAACGTGAAAGGGTTAATGTAAGTAATAGTATTAGCAGAAAAACATTACAAACACTGGCTTAAATGTATTATTACTTATTGTTTAATTTACATGTGCAATAAATTTTCTTCATTTGAATGTTACAAAGAAAATAATGTTCTGACGAAAGAAATAAAGCAAAATGTAACAAATTAAGGAATACGAACCTGTCCTTCTCCTAGGAAGTCGATTTTTTCATATCGCAAAATTGGCTCTTCCATTATGCACTTACTTCTAAAAGTAAATTTGTTAAATTGCAAATTATTGCTTATTATTTTCTACTCATTATTGGAAAGTGCTTTCATTTGATGTTCAAAGTATTTATTTAAAATAATTAATTTAAACGTGCACACGCGAACCGAACATTCAATTTTAAAATTTGACATTAAGAAGTTCCGTTCATAAACCATTCCACTCGAACATAGTGATCATCTATGGACTCGAAGCTCAGCGATAATTAGAAACATGTTTGTTAACATGCTGTTGGCAAACATGTTGGCAGTGTTTTTGAAGTAGTACTTGTACGCACGGACAACGGCACATCAGACTACACATTTTTGTTCGATAATCGCCTCCATTGCACTGTGATTCCCCCATAGGCCATAAATCAAAAAAAATCATTGGCTTATCCCGGTTAGATCAACTCACTAAGTTAGTAACTAGTTAACAAGCTTCCAAAAACTATAAATATCAATGTAATTAGGTCACGTTATCATTCACTTTTGTGCATCGGAAGTGAGCGCATCGCGAGACTAATTATCACCACGTGTGAGTCATCGAAACTTAATCACTTTGTTTTTGAGTGTCACTATTCCAAATCAAGTGTTTACGTGTTGTGAAAGCATGGAGATCCAAGAGCATGGTATGTACTTTTATTATCAATTTTTTTTAATTTTTTTTATGCATATTTTTTTTTATATAATTTTTTTATTGAAGGCAGTTTTTTGGTGAAAATTTTTGGCATAACTTAATTTCCTTTAGACCTACAACTTTTGGCTGCGCTGAGCTGCACCTGAGGTATATGGTTTTTGAATAAAGAATATGTCCTTATTAAGAGCTATAAGTTTCATTTGCATCTTGCTGCCTCTTCTTGGCTTAAAGGGGTGTCAAAGTATGCATGTCCATAGTATTGAATTTTTAATTTTTTTTTAAGTTCAGCTTTCATATTGTTTTAGGTACATTTTTCAAATGTTCTGTATCGAGGATGACAATTTTTGATATTTGGCACTCTAAAGTGGGTAATCCAAATGAAAAAATGCAACACGTCCTGAGCACTTTGACCGAAACATCATCCCTTTCTGACGACATCGAAAATATTGATTTAGAGACTTTAAGCCTTAAAATTAAGAATATTTGTAAACGAATTTCCCACTACTGGGCAAAGTCGAATCGTACTAGATCTAAATTCTTAGAAAAATATTCAGATTGGCTGCATGTCGTTGAAAATATTGATGTACAGCGAACTGAGTTACGTGTATCTCAGAGCTTTGACGAAGTTAAACCATCAACTTCTTCATCGCATGGCCGTCCGAGAATTAACTTTGACGACACCAGTAAACGTACAAAAAGGAGAAGATTGGCTAGTTTGTCTAACCAAGACCCTTCTCTTGTACAGTCATTGCTCAATGCGTCCGATAGCTTGTCTTGTCCTGAAATCGATTCTAGCGAAGTTTTATCGCTCATTGTTGAAGCTCAGTTAACTCGACATCAATATATATTAGTAAAGAAATTTATAGACAATAAGTTTTCAAAAACCATTTTCCCATCTTACCAAAGTGTCGTGGAATCTAAAAAACACTGTTATCCTTCAGATATTACTGTTACAGAATCATCCGCCGAAGTCGAACTTCAAAGTTTATTAGATCATACTGCCAATCGGATTCTCAAGTCTCAAAAAGATGTTTTGGATAGTGTACCTAATGAGTCTCTAGATAAGATATCTTTGATAGGGAAATGGGGTTTCGATGGCAGTACAGGGCATTCAGAATATAAACAGTGTTTTTCTGACTCCACTCTTGAAGACAGTAGCCTGTTTGTTACTTCGTATGTGCCACTTCAGCTTGTTTTGACAACAGATAACAAAGAAAATTCAGTAGTTTTGTGGAAAAATCCTCGTCCTTCATCAACTCGATACTGTCGTCCTATACGCCTCCGATATTTGAAGGAATCGACTGCAGTGTCAGTTGAGGAAGAAGCTCATTTTAAAGATAAAATAAGGAACTTGCAGCCTACTGTTTTCAAGGAAGAAGATCGCGAATATCGCATTACTCATTGTTTGCAACTTACTATGGTAGATGGTAAAGTGTGTAATGCACTTAGTGGTGTTTCTTCATCAAAATGTTTTATATGTAACGCCTTGCCCAGTGAAATGAACAAAATTGACGAATGTTTAAATAAGGAAGTCGATGAGAGTAAATATGAATTTGGTTTATCACCTCTTCACGCGTTAATACGTTTTTTTGAATATTTTGTTCATGT
Source organism: Hyposmocoma kahamanoa (assembly GCF_003589595.1). Classification (NCBI taxonomy): domain Eukaryota; kingdom Metazoa; phylum Arthropoda; class Insecta; order Lepidoptera; family Cosmopterigidae; genus Hyposmocoma; species Hyposmocoma kahamanoa. Next base: position 18,471,397 of record NW_020654289.1, read on the forward strand.
CGCGTACAAGTTAGATGTTAGGAAATGGCAAGCTAGGTCCGCTAATGACAAAATGCTTGTTGCTGCAAAAAAATCATATGTTCAGACTCAATTTAGAGAAAGATTAGGGCTTATAGTGGATAAGCCTAAAAGTGGCGGAAGCGGAACATCAAACGATGGTAATACAGCCAGGCGGTTTTTCTCGAATTCAGAAATTTCCGCTGAAATTACTGGGATCAAGAAGGATCTCCTAGATCGTTGCTGGATCATCCTTCAATGTTTAAATTCGGGATATAATATTAATAAGACGAACTTCGAAGAGTTCGCTTTAGAGACGGCTCGGCAGTTAGTTGCCGAGTATCCGTGGTATAACATGCCTGCTTCCGTTCACAAAGTTCTAATTCATGGTGCTAATGTTATAGATTACGGTTTGTTGTCAATCGGAGAGTTGTCTGAAGAAGCAGCTGAAGCGACTAACAAATACATCAAGTCTTTTAGAAAAAATCATACGCGTAAAATGAGTCGCATTGTGACCAACACAGATTTAGTAAATAGGCTGCTTCTTCATTCAGATCCCTTCATAACAGGTCTACGAAAGTTACCTGTTAAAAAAAAAGGTGTACTGTCAAAAGCTGTATTAGACTTGTTATGTATTTAAAGTTAATATTGTTGAGATTTAATGTATTTTGGTATAATTTGTGTTTTGTTTGTATTTTGTAAAATGAACTTTTTTATGTATTTTTATTGTTTTAATTTATTCATTTGTGGTTATTGTTAATACAAATAATCATTATTTACACAGTTTTACCATTAAAAGTCGCAGTATAAAATGTTTTAGATACATCGTCTAAAAACAAAATTACTGCGAGACATTTTTACACCTAAATATTGTCAAATATTTTTTAAAATGTATAATTTTATTAATTTACGTTTACCTAATCATATTTTAACGTAATAAAATAAAAAAATAATAATAATTTCGGAGTTACGTATTTATGACCGCCTTAGTATGGAGCGTGAATCACCGTGCATTGCAACGGAACTAGATACGTCAATGTGTAGCTTGATGTGCAGGCGTGGGAGGAAATAATATCATTTTAACACATTTGAAGTTTGTCTTATGTCACTAATGTAAGGTTTTGTTGTAAAATGTATAAAGAGAAGTAAATAAGAATTTTTTGGAATTTTAATAGAATAAATAATTAGGTTAAATATTTTACATGTCTCCGTAAAAAAACTCGAACCAAAATTAATTCTTGAGGCAAAATATCGTTTTCATACAAGTTTTAAGGTTTTTCGAGTTTTTACATAGATTTTCATCACTGCTAAACATTAGAAAATGAAACTATTTCTATCCGAAGAAACAAATTCATTTTTCAATTTTCTATTTTGTTTCTATATCTGTGAAGCGCAGTGTATATTATATTTATTTAATTTTAATTATGTAAAAAACATCTATTTTAGCTGTAGTCAGTGATGTTATAAAAACATTGTACAGGGTTGTACGTCAAGCATGACACTTAAGATTTAAATCCAACTCTATGCCGCTTAGGATAAGAACGGTCCAAATTACAAAGTGTCAAGCTTGACGTGCTCTTGACTGTACCTCCTCCCACTACCATTGACGTGAAGACGCGAAGGTAAAGGCCAGCGTGAGAGAAAGTATGGCTGACTTGGCAGCCAACATTAATAGCGAAAATTTTGGCAAACACGATTACCTTGTTCGATAAGTATGTTATCATAGATTTAGTCATGATTTAGTATATATATGTAATGATTTTTCTTGAAGTTTTTAATTTCATGATTCAGTTTTTGAACGAAAATAAGGATGTAATGCCAACGCTTGCCGCGCGTTCCATTGCTTAAATTGGAGAAAGTTTTCACACACTCCATCTTTGTTATTCGTTTTAAAATTTGTGTTATGCTATCCTGCTGTCACAACATTAACAAATTTCTAGCAACGCAATGAAAGTTATTTTGCTGCGGCTGGTTTGCAAAGATGCTTTCTTTAAAAAAATTGTAAACATTCTGTAAAAGTGAATTGCTCTTCCAATAATAATGTCCGGTGGGCTTATAGATAAAGTATACATAGGCTTGGACAACGCTCCTACTGCGTTCGACATAAAAGGACGCATTCTCGGCCCTGTGAGTTTATCTAAATTTACTAAAGATTTCCTGTTGTAATATTCAATAATACTTAGTTTACATGCTTGTATTGCAGAATGGAACAAATTTAGAATATATCCGATCAGAAACAGGCGTACTAGCGACTCTAAAAAGTGAGAAATTTGAACCTCTACACTTAGTTCTCCAGCACACGAGATCGGAGTCTCTGACTGCCGCACGGTCGTTGGCGCAGAATTTAATAGAGACTATAAGAGCTGAGTTGGCTCAATGGAGTGCTGCGCAGGCTGGTGGACCTCCTCCTGCTTTGAATGTGCCGCCACCTACGCTGACGACTACGAGCGCACCTCCCCCAGTACCTCCTCCCGTTGCCTCTGTCACTTTGTCCACATCCACAACCATGACTTCTGCCGCGCAATCTACAGTCCTCCCTCCTGTAGTCAGTGTTGCTGCCAGTGCCCCCCTTATGACAGTTCGACAACCAACAGTTCTTCAACTCTTACCTCAGCAACAATATGTTCTGAACCAAGAAAATGGACAGCTAATACCCATAGTTCAACCTGGAGTCCAAGTATCAAATACAAACTTCACGTCACTACCTATAGCCCAGCCTTTGGGCATTCAGCAACCCAATTTTGGAGCTACACAGATTGTAGATTTGTCCAATATGCAGCCAGTAAATGTAACCCAATTGAGACTGAGTGGAGTGCCATCTTCCATGTCTATGATCCTTCCTAATGGATTGAATTTCCCTCAAGCCAGTTTATCATCTAATGATACCACTACTGTCAGTTCAGCTACTGCCACTCCAGTGGTTTGTGCAGCTCAGAGTACAAATTCATCACAAAAAATACTGTATAGTACTGACAAAGGGGATAAAGAGGTGAAATACCACATCCAAGGGGGTGAGACAGTGCAATGGACCATGCCAGGATCTCAGACAATGCTTATTCCATATCAACAATTACAGGACTTTACATCAAATCAGACTGGCATAGCTAACTTGCAGCCTCAGCAGTTTGTTTCTGTAAGTTTTCATCTTCCACTATAGGTATGAGTATAAGCTTTGACCTTAGTCCATTTAAATGGACATATTTTTTCTGTACAGATTGCTCCAGCAGGAGGTCTCCAACAGACGTCTTTGCCTTTAACAGCAGCTCAGTTACAGCATTTGCAAGCTACAGGCACTATCATGCAACTCAATCAGAAGGTATTTATTTGATTCATAATTTACTCCAAACTTTTAGGAAATTTTCTTCTTCTTCATAAGTTAACTCATCATTGTGATAAAATTGATATGACTTAAGTAAGTTGCTGTAAACTTTTCACAGGAAGCCGAAGTAGCATAGTGTCGCTGTATTATATTTTTAATCAAACCTGCACTGTAAGGTTGGGAGCAATGTTTTGACATCTCCAGTATACTATCAGTTGTTGAGGCACCACAGATATACCACTTTGGTACATAATGTGCATTATCTGTCAAATATATTTGGACGAAGACTAGATTGGGATTAAGTTACTTTGAATGATTTACTACTTTCAAAAGTTAATATTACTTGCTTGGACATAGGGCATGCAAAAATCGAGTGATTTTGAGAGCCGGTTTTAAATTTTCGGTCACTCTTTTTAAAATTCAGTTAAGCGTGAAACACACAGCGGGTGCGGGTGGGGGGCGTGGCGGGTCGGGTGTATAACGCGTGCGCCCGTCCTGCGCCTGCGCGTATAAGTAAATACACAGAATTAGACCCGACAGGCGCCGTGTCGCCTCGACACAACTCGGCGGGTTGGTGTCGGATGCCTTGTTTCTAGAATCATGTCATAGGATTAGATTAAAAATAAGGCCGCCGACACCAACTCGGCTGTGATGCCGGGTTGGTGGGCGCCGTGTGTAGAAAGCTTACCTCTTCCCATTGTCACGACAGTCTGTCGTCTTAACGACCGACAGTTAATCGTGTCGTCCTGTATGTGAACAATTTCATTTAAATATACAAGCCACGACACTTTAAACTGCACGACTATCTGTCGTCACGACATAATGAGAATGAGCCCTAAACAGTTTGCATGCCCTTGGACTTGGATAGTGGAGGAAAACGTCTTGATGAAACCTATATATCAGAGAAGGTTTATCAATTACTTTTAAGATATGCTATGTCCCCAACCCTATAAGCCAGGCTAGTGGACTCTGGGTTATTAAACTCTCTACTTAGAAATAACTGTGGCATGGGGTAGTAGTTTTTTTTATATTAATAATTATCTTATTTCATACTGATAAGGAAATTTTTCCAACAGCCCATGGTGAGCAGTGGCTCTCTAATAAACATAATCTCGACAGGACAAGCGTCATCGCCACAGATTATCTCAGTGAGCATTTAGTTTCGATGTTGTCTGTCATTCTGTCACTAATCATTTAATTATTATGGCTTTACATACAATCACTGGTGGCTGTTTGGTGGCATAGTTTTTTAATGTAGATTTCAATTACAATTATTGTATGTTTTCTTTACATTTCATAAACAATAACATAAACTGTATATTGGCAACTAATATACTTTTACAATCCACGCATGAGTTGATTCTATTCGTTTACACAGGGGTTAAAGATCGACTTTGCGAAACATATAGACTTACGCGCGGATTTCTACAAATATTTTTTAATCCATCTTATTAAAAATCTTCAGCTGTAAATTTTTTCTGAATGATTTGCTTCATAGATCCATTTTCACACAATGTGCCATTTCTTTTATATTTCATCTTATTTACTTCGAATATCAATTAAGATCCTGTAATTCCAATACTTGTTCAATTACAGAATTCTTCAACACCTACAAAGATGGGCCAAGACCACAGAGGTCAGAAAAGACTGTCTGACGGAACTCCAAGTCAATTGCAACTGCGACCCATTGCGCCAGCTGGGTAAGAAATGGACTACAGGCTATCGTTAATAATACCTTAGTTTTAGTACACCTAACTGGATTCTCTTTCAGCCTTTTAAGGATTATAAAGGATAGGTATGAAACGATGTGAAACTCTAAAAATGGTACGGTTTTTATAATATGTTATACTGTAGTTGAATAAATTTCACTTCATATCTTGCAGAACGAAAGATTGGCTAGAGACCAATTTTCGCTTTCTACATAATCCAGTTATATTATATATATATATAATTATATATAATTATGACGAGCGGTAGAAGAAAGAATTCTCAAGGTCTTAAGTAGATAGAAGAGTGGCTTCAAATATAAAACCGTTTTATAGCCATCGGATTAAAAAGCCTAAAATTATAAAATTACAAGTTCTCTTTGATTGTCACAAAACGTTTTTTTTTATGTAGCAAAGGCACAGTTAGGTCCCAAGTTTGTAAACCAATACTTTGCACTACACGGTTCCGATTCCGTCCCAACTAGTCTATACAGAAACGGGCATTTTGACTACAAAATAGTCATCAACGCCCAATAATGGGGTCACGTGGACGTCGAGTTGAGAAATCATCCGTTGTTTTATATTTGTAACTAGAAATTGTTTTGATTTTCGTGTGGTATATTGAACAAGTGTGATGCCGCAGGTCGAATGTAAACCAGGACAAGAGCTCGACGCGCGATTCACGATCGTGGACATCATCTTCAGGTATATTGAAAACTTCTTTATGCAAAGATGTATTTCGTGTCAGTGTTGAAACGCAATGTAGAGCTATCATTTTGGTAGCAATATCTCTGTTAATTTAACAACGTTGCTTATTTACTTTTTATATCAAGAGCTTATACAATATTATAAATCTGCTTCTCAACACTGGCATAAACTCTTTGCACAAAACTATGGATGTTTATTTTTTGAAGCTGATTAATGTTGCCCGATTTTAGTGTACGTACTATTGTGTGATCAGCGCGAGCGGTGCTTTCGAAGGGATATTAAGGATTAGTATAAATTGTGGCGATTATAAAACAGCGCATAGTACTTAAGTTGCGTAATATGCGTAATTTGATCAAATGTATAATTTGACAAAAAGTATTTGGTAAAAAGCACTTCACGGATGTATTTAAATATTAATTCCAGGCCCACAAAGCGGAACTCCATAGGACCTTAATACATATTATTATTATAGAGCACAGCAGCTAAGTCAGCGAGCAAGCATCTCAAGATGTACCTTATTTACTGATTTTTCATCGCCTTAACCAGCCGTTTGCTTGGTGCATGTTAGTATTATTACTTTATAACAAACCCATCATTTACTATTTTCTTTTCTCTAATTATTTACGCTGTTGCATGTTTGCTGTATAGAAGAAAACGGATATTAATTTTCTTTCTTTGCTTATTAATAATTTCAGTAAACAAATTTTGCAGTCCACACGAGAAGACTTCTGGACTATTATTTTACGTTGCTAACATTTTTACCATTGTTTAGTACTTTAATAGCTTGGTTTGGACGTGAACTATGCTCAGCAGTGGAAGAAATAGGGTAAAATAGACATTATATCACCAGCGGTATCATACTACTCATTTCTAGCAGATTACGTAATATGTAGTCGAGATTGGCTTTCAGAGCTGCTGAGATTTTCACATGAGCAGTCCACTTATCTTGGTGCCCACATCTCGTAGTGCATGAAACTTTTTTATGGTATTTAACCCGGCAAGCAGTCAACCTGATGGAGAGTGGTATTCACCGAAGATTCTTAATATCGGAAATGGACATAATATAAATGTCCTGCAGTTTGCTCTCTTTACCCTTCGATCTGTAACATAGCAGTACTACTTTCGCGTAGAAATAGATAGGACCTTATACATAGCTCCCCTGGCGGTTTCATCACAGACAGTACCGTACCACCTGTAAAATTTTGTTCTGTCTTCTGCTCTGCAAGACTCAATTTTAGGTGCAGTTTTCTATTGCTCTTTTCAGGAGTATATGTCTTTCTTAACTTAAACCTCGTGTTATTCACCAACAGATTAAAAAATATGTATATTCTCAGAAATGGAACATCTTATCTACCGCAACCAACAACATGAAAGCATTTTGTCAATTGCGATCAGCCGAGTGCGCATCGTCGAGCTTGAATAAACATAGCTGAAACTGCGTTCAAGATCTTTGACAGAAAATTTTTGAAAACATAAAATCAGTCAGTCAGTTTCATTTAACAAATTGCATGTGCTGGAACTCCGTCCAAGATCTTTGGGAGAACGCATTCTGTCACAGCTCATAGGTAAAGTGCGAATTGTCTGAAGTTTTATAATAGTCAAAAAAGCGTAGTGTAAGCATGCTGAAGTCCAAGGAAGCTTATATCGGTATACTGATTTTGCGTTATCGTCGAATGTTTTATAATACACTAATAAGCGTAGCGCAGGCATGCTGCTACCCCTTTCAAGATCTTTGGGAGAAATCTTGTTATCGGGCTCTTTTGGGGTGTACATGTGATTGTTTTATAGTTTCATCAACTAAACGTAGTGCAGATGTGCTGAAATCTCATCTAAGAATTGGGGAAAAGCCATTTGCCGAGATTCTTCGATGTTTCCTGACTGTTCAGGCTATGGATGATTCTAAATCTGCGGTTGTTCGATGTTTTTTTCATTTCTTATGGTGCCTAGTTAGCGCTTTGCACAACTAAGTAACATGAGTGCTATTTCCATTGGATGTAAGTACCTACCTAGAACTAATCACGAAGACGACGGTTTACACCACTCTCATTAAGGTAATGTTAAAACACTTTACTAATAAATAATAAATACTTACACTGCATGGTTCAAACTATTTACAATACAGCCTTTTGAAAATGTAGTGTTGTTTTATGAGTCGTTCGGTTACAGCATAGGGTACGGTTATGGCATAGTTTTTTTAAATCAGAATATTCTTCTACCAGTTCTATTACAAGCTTGTCTTATACCTTCGTACTTGTAGCGAGGATGTGTTATCGTAGCGTAAATCAAAGAACGATTACATCAAATCGAGTGATATCAGTAATGTTAGTCGCTAAAATATTTAAGCTAAGCACAAGAAACACTCCGCGAGTCAGCAATTTCCAACGCCACAGGATTACATAGTGACTGCCTCAAAATTTAATTTCGGCTCTCTCTTTCCATACAGTTTTTTGCACAAGATACCTGACATCTTCCAGAATGGAAATTACTACGATAAGCGATGTTCAAGCGTACTACTATTTTGGCAATAGCAATGCGACACTGCGTAAAAGCATAGCGAGCATTGCGTTATCTACACATTTATTTTCAGGATCTGACTGGGGGCAGAAAGCAGCTGTAGCAGTACGCGGTTCGTGAAAGCAGAAATCGGGTCTTGGCACGCTCTA